>NC_133620.1:48854536-49226072 GCF_048593235.1 Sminthopsis crassicaudata
TCTCTCTTTTTCTCTCTCTCCTCCTTCCTTCCTTCCTTCCTTCCTTCCTTCCTTCCTTCCTTCCTTCCTTCCTTCCTTCCTTCCTTTTCTCTTTTTTTTTTTTTTTTAAGCTATGCTGGTTCACCATTTCTTAGGCAGCCCTGGTGGCCCTCCACTCCCAGGAAAATAGTGCAGACAAACACACTTGGATCTAAGCCTATTGCAACTCAACTCCAAATGGACCTTCAATCTCAGCCTCTCCAGTGTAGAGTGCTGAAAGCAAGCATCATCACATCCATCCATTCTAAAGAGCTTCCCATCTTAACTCATCTTCCATCTTTTCTTGGAGTATATTGATCTATTATGGATAAACTATAATTATAGGTAACCTCAGGTTGCTATTTCCAGCACTAAGAATTCAGATCCAAAGCTGTAACGGACAGAGAGAATCAGAAAACTTAGATTCTGATACATCATTGTTCCATGACCATGGGCAAATCATTCATCTCATCTGAGCCCCTGTTTCTTCACCCATCAAATGGAATTATATATGTACCACATATCATAGGGTGGTTATAAGAAAAGTGACTTGTAAATGTGGGCTATTATTATTATGGAGCAACAGGGGACTCTAGGGAAGAGTATTTTTCATACTTCTCCATTCTCTTTTTAAATTAAAACTAGAATCTGGGGCAGGCTCCTTTGAACAACCAACCTATTGGTATTTATGTAGATCTTTGAGGCTGACAAATAACTTTAAACATGTCATCGCATTTCACCCTCACAACAACCTGTTGAAGTGAATAGGGAGAAGATTATGATTCCAAATACATACCCGTGTACATATGTACATACATATATTCTCTCTCTCTCTGTGTCTCTGTCTTTCTCTGTCTCTCTCTCTCTGTCTCTCTCTGTCTCTCTGTCTCTCTGTCTCTCTCTCTGTCTCTCTGTCTCTCTCTCTCTGTCTCTCTGTCTCTCTCTCTCTCTCTCTCTCTCTCTCTCTCTCTCTCTCTCTCTCTATATATATATATATATATATATATATATATATATATAAATATATAACACACATACACACTCTACTTCCAGTGAAACTTTACAGCTTGGGTTCCACCAAAGCCAGGGTGGGGTAGTTTTTATCTATCTAGTAGATTTCTCTGAATTTAAAGTTGTGTAATGAGTTGGTTCCAGCTGTGTGGGAGCTGAGCCAGGAAACCCAGCATTCCACTGGTAAAAAGGGAGGGAGCAGAAAGAAGGGGGAGTTCAGTAGGAGGAGGGTCAGTGAAAGGGGTGGGAGGGGAGGAGATTCTGAGATAGAAGGCCAGTGCTTGCTTCCTCTTTTAGAAGGAGTGATTACATGTCCTCAGGAGTGGATTGTGTTAGGATTGGTGGAGCGGGTGTATGCTGCTATTTTCTGAATCTCTGTGCTGCTTGGAGTCCATTTCCTGGCAATCCCTGCCTGCCATGGGGGGGACTGTGGGTTCCCCAGCCTTTCATCACTACCAGCTCTGTGCTGCTGTGGGTAGCACTGTTGTGTCTAGGTGAGTCTGAGCTTAATGGAGCAGAAAATAAGGGGACAAAAGCAAAGGGCCAGTTCAAGCTCAGGAGTCTTTGGTGGGGGGGACCCCTACCTTGGGAGGAAAGCATTGGGAGAAGGGAGGTAGGATAGGAAAGGGAAGAAGCAAAACATAATCATTTCCTTAGAATTAGGACATAGGAGAGTTGTTAATGTTGCTGAACAGTCCCATGTCAACAATGCTGATTCTTCCAGCTCTCCCTAAGTAAAGTGAAAGTTGATTCTTATTTAGGCGTCCTGTCCTGATCAGGCACCCTGGTTTTTGTGTCTTCCTCATTTTGTGGCCTACTCTTTGAAAAGCTGTCCCTCTCTATGGTATAACTGGCTGATGACCACTCAGTGTCAGACAGACATTTCCAGGATGTTTCTATTTTAATAGCCAAAGTGGAATCAAATTGCTGCAGTCAAGAGGTGGTTCAGGGTATTTCTCCCTCTGCAGCTCAACTCGTGAAGGATTTGAAGTTGTTTGTTTCCTCTCCTAGATCTAAAGCTGGCTTTCCTTATTGAGGGAAGGGAAGTGTTTAACAAGAGAACGGGAAAAGCCAGAACCCCAGTTCAGAAAAGTAGATTATGAGTCTTAAATAATTAAGATAATTATGGGTTTTTTTCCTTCAGATATATGGAATGGAGGCAGTGGGGAAGTAGAATGAGTGTTACAGAATATAGTGCAAGCTATGACCTTGGATCAAAGATTTAGAGTTGGAAGAAATTTTAGTGGTCACTTAAATGCCTCCTTGTTCCCCCCATTTTTTAGAGGAAAAAAAAAAAAACAAAGCTAAGGAGGCTAACTGATTTGTTCAAGATAGCGAAGGTAGCAATCAAAGGTTGTCATTTGTACTCAAATCTTCTGGCTCAAAAGCCATACCAGCTTCTGATTTTGGTGCAGCGTCTCCAGATCAGATTTTAACTTTAGATGAGATATACTGAATGTGAATCTCCTACAGCATCAAGGCCAAAACATACTCAAGGGGCTTCAGATTTGCCCACAGTAGATCATGGCAGACATTCCTCTTCACTTTTCTCAAATGGCAAACAGCATATATTGGTAACTAGACAGATTCCAGGATGTTCCATATCTCTATCAAATCCAGTCACCTTTTGATTCAACTCAGTGGGAACTGGGGACTACATTACCCCTTCAATCTACTTATTATTATTTTTGCTGAGGCAATTGGGGTTGAATGACTTGCCCAGGATCACTTAGCTAACAAGTGTTAAGAGTCTGAGGCCACATTTGAACTCAGGTCCTTCTGACTTCAAGGCTGATACTCTATCTACTGTGCTATATAGCTGCCCCCACCTCAATCTACTTCACTAAGCAGAGGAAGTTGAACTGATAATGGGCAGTGCTTGGTTGTGAAAATGAGGGAAAGCAAAGGCTAGAATAGAACTTTAGAGCCCAAAAGATCCCAGATACCATCTCATCTAATTTTCCTATTTAAAGACGAGCCTCACATGTTTAGCTCAAAGTCACAGTCTGTAAATTGCCGAGCCCACATATCATAAATGCTTGATAAATGAAGGGACTTTCTTTCTTGAGATCACACTGCCATGTCTCCTGACTTGCAGACCAGTTCCTCAACCTAAGACTCTTACACATCTGCAGTTCTTTTAATTTTCATTGCTAGGGAGATGCTTTTCTCATAGCACACTGCTCTTTCTCTCTTCTCTCTACATGGGGGGAAGTTTTGATTTTCCTGGACCCTCCCTCTGACCAATCTCCGAGTATCCTAACATCCCTGGCCTTATTCCCCTGTTCAATCAAGGATCCAAACCTGCCTTTTTGCTAATAATAAGAACTAGCATTTAAATAGTAAAGTTTGCAAAGTGTTTTAAAAGTATTATCTCATTTGATCATTATAACAAGCCAGTGCTGTTGTTATGAGGCAGACAGTAATAAGGAAACCTGCCCAGGATCACACAGCTAGAAAGTGTCTGAGGTTTAGTTCTGAACTCAGATTTTCCTGCCTAGGCCCAGTGTTTTAACTGCTGCATAGTATAGTTAAATAGTGGATCCTCACAAATCTTAAGCAAGTTATGCAGTGCCCATAGCCTTTCATAATTCTTAAAAAGCATAGCTAGTATTATAGAAATATGCTTTGCATGATTTCCCATGCATAATTGATATAACATTTCTTGCCTTCTCACTTAACAATAATTTTATTTTTTCCAAATTACATGTAAAGATAGTTTTCAACATTCATTTATGGAAGGTTTTTAGTTCCAAATTTTTCTCCCTTCCTCTCTTCCCTTCCCCCTTCCCAAGACAGCAAGCAATCTATTATAGACAATATTATTATTATTATGTCATATTATATTATAGACATATTATAGGGAAGTTAAACATAATTTCTTGTCTTCTTAGTGGGTAAGGGTGGAAAGGAAAAAGAGAATTTAGAATCCAAACTTTTTTTAAAAAAAGAAAAGAATGTCAAAAAATAAATAACATAAGAAAGATAATCATAAAACAAAACAAAACGAAAAAGAAGAAAAAGTACAATCAGACATAGCCAGTCCTCCAGAGAGTCTCCTTCCTTTTTCTTTCTCCCTATTCATGATAAATCCCACTCTCAAGAAAGGATTTAATTAATAAATTCATTCACACAGGGAGAAAGATGTTTATATTTTAAAAGAGAAGAAAATATTAAGCTACAGGAATGTCTCTAATGATAGAATTTCAAATGTCACCGAGCAGGTGGTAGGTAATTTTTTTTTTTTTTTTTTTTTTTGGTTGAGAAAGGGGACTTCTTAATCACTATGTATTATTCCAGCTAGTTCTGAGGAACACTGGGAAAAGATTGATTGCACAACAGCCTTCTGTGGCTCCCTAATTGGCTGGTGGCAGTTCTATGCTGTAGCTATTTTGCCACTGAGTTCCCTATCCTGATCTAATTCCTATTTTCTGGTCTCTTGCAGCTCCAGCCATCAGGAGTAACGGTAAGTTCTGAATTCAGTTTTGGCCTTTTTTTTTTTTCTAAACTACTTCCTAGTCCCAAACTCCTCCCCAAACATCCATATCAGTAGAATATAATACAGTATAGTATCAGGATGGTAGCTAGTATCCTGCCTTGAACCCAGCTGATTAAAGGGAAAGGGAGATTTTAAGACAGTAAGGTAGCAACTGTCAGTGAGATAACTCTCTTTTCCCTTCTTTCCCCCAAAGCTGTTAGTTCTTTATATTGCCAAAAACTCAATCCTCTTCCTCAAGAGATAATTATCTTTAGGTCCTTCAGTCATGTTCAACTCTTCTTCTCTAATGTGTCCCCATTTTACAGATGGGACTTGAGGCAGTTTAAGGTTATAACTCACTCAGGGTGATTCAGTAATAAGTGTTTGAACCTGAATTTGAATTGAGATCTTCCATCTATATGTCTGTGCTGTGTGGATCAAGTCAACAAGTATTTTTTAAGTGTCTGCGATGTCGAAGAAATGGATACAAAGAAAGGCAAAAAAAAATATCCCTTCCCTCAATGAGCTCACAGTCTTTAGGTACTGCTATCTATTGAGTATATTACTTACTATATATATATATATATATATATATATATGCATTGTGCATCATTTATGTGTCTGTACATTTATTATGCTTAGATTTTGGATCTCTGATGTATGTCAGCTGAGTGATTGGAGAAGGAGGTACAGGGGCAGAGATTCAGATCCTTGATAAGTCTAGCAGCTAGTAGGTACTGGGATGTCTGATCTTGGAATGGGGAGACAAATGTGATCCTCCATCTTCCTGCAGAAAGAGTATCCTTTCTGCAGAACAATACTGACTCAGAGATTTTCAGGACTTCCCCTAAGTTTTGGAGATCATTCACTCTAACTTTCCCTGAGATGGGGTTTTGTTGGTGGGGAATTTTTTTTTCTTTGCCAAGCAGAAGGGACTTAGGGTATCCTTAGGGAGTTGTCTACCCTCTGGGAAAGGTCCTTGACCCCATGACTCAAGATGGCATCAATGTGTAGAAAATAGCCACCAGCAGTTGACCCAGCTCTGACTTTGTGTCTACTTTACACTTCCCCAAACTCAAGCTGTATGTGCTTCATTCCATTCTCTGTGCCTCTTACTAGAGTCCTCCTCTCAGATCTGGGATTTTCTTCATTCCATTCTCTTCTCTACTCTCATCAGGTCCTCCACAGGCAATTCTGACCCTGGACCCCCCATGGTTCAATGTGCTCCGAGATGACAATGTGACTTTGACCTGTGAAGGCTTCCAGACTCCTGGAGAGGATAATATCGAATGGTTCCACAATGGGACAATTTTCCCCAACCATCAGGACTCCTATACCATCCCAGCTGTCAGTTACAATGATGGTGGACATTATCAGTGCCGGACAAAACAAACTGCCCTCAGCAACTCTGTGAAACTACAAGTCTCTAGTGGTAAGTGAAAGATAAGGAGTCTGGGGTAAGGTAGAATGGAAGGTGAAGAGGTGAAATCTGCTTATAATATAGCCTGGAAAGGGACATATCCTGTTTATTGGTAGAACAAATGTCAAGAGGGATGGGTGGGAGAGTTCCTGAAAAATTCATATGTTATTTTAATTCTTCTTTTCACTATTGCCCTGACTGAGATATGACTGACTTGGCTAAGTTTCTCTCAGTGGCTCTATTTTCACTATTCATCTCTGTCAGGAAATTTCTAAAACTCCCTCCTAAGTGACCAGAAGATTAGGAACCTAGATTTAATCCATCAATTAATATTTATTAAAGGCCTTCCATTTAATAAGAACTAGAAATACAAATACAGAGAATGAAATAATTCCAGGTACAAAAAGCTTACATTATATATAATAAATACATGTATACACACATATACATACATTACATGTAATATATACAATATATATATATATAAAATTAATAAGTATAAATATGTATAAAGAATTTTGAAATGAAGGTCTGCTAGCAATTGAGAGGACCGGGAAGGGCTTTGTGCAGAAGATATTGCTTGAGCTTTGACTTACAGTAAGAGAGGGGCTTTATGAGGGAAAGGTCAGGAAGGAGTTCATTCCAATAACAGAGGGTAGAAAGTGGGGTGTAGAGATGGTCAGTGGAAAAGCATAGAGTTGGGAACTAAAGATTGCATGGAAGGAACAAAGAGAAGGTCAGTTTGGTTGATTATTCAAATACAAGAGAGGGGAGAATGATGCCCACTGAGGCTGGCTAGGTTGTAAAAGCCTTTAAAAGCTAAACAAAGGAATTTGCATTTTTCCCAAGAAACAATGTGGAGTCCTTGTAGAGGGTTGAGCAGGAGAGTCCCATGGCTGGTTCACCACAATGTACTAACATCAGATGAAGGGTTCTGACTCCATATTATAAAAAAACCCACATTCTCTACAATATTTTAAGCCCCTGCCTAGCTCTTTAATTTTTTCCCAAGTTGCCCCCATGTTTGTCTTACCTGCATGTTCCTCCCCCCTAATTATTGGGTTCTGATATGTGGTGAGTCCTTTGGATTATATGTGGGCAGATGGGTGTTCAAGCAGGGCTATTATCCCTGGTATGAGGGTTTGCCACATCCTTTTCTGGGTTGCTCATCTACCTTGGTGTTTATCTGGTATTCAATTCTCCCATGTGGTTCCATCTGATGACTCCAGAAGAGAGAATGAATCTGATGATTTATGGAACTCTTCCTCTTTTAAGTCCAGTTCATCCTAGGACGTCATTGGCTCTCTTTGAAAATGAAAGACAAACAGCAACCAGAACATGTGGGCAGATTCTAGCAGGTGACATTTCTCATGCTTTTCATGGCAGGAAGCCTTGGGTGGCCCAAGGCACTAGGACAAGCTGAAATATTCAAAGCCAATGGCCTTTGTGTTTGTCTTTCAGATTGGGTGCTCCTCCAAGTAGAGAGATTAGAATTCAATGTAGGTGAATCTATGACCTTGAGGTGTCACAGTTGGAAGAACAAGCTGCTGCACAAAGTTATATACTACCACAACAACAAAGCCTTAAAGTATGAATATGAGAGTTTCAACTATTTTGTTTCTCAAGTGAATTATACGCACAGTGGAACTTACTTCTGTACAGGAGTCATAGGACATGTTAGCCATCCATCTGCAGCTGTGATTATCCATGTCCAAGGTAAGAAAGTCTTGATCAAAGCATTTGAGGGGAAGAGATAGATACCCAGGACCAAGATTATGTAGTTCTTATGAGTTGGACAAAGAAAAACTAGGAAGAGATAATGGGACTAATTGGACATTTAGATAGCGTTTTTAGGTTTACAAAGCATTTTTTGATATACGTTTCATTTGATCTCTCTATGTACACACTCCACACAATCCACATGCATTATCATTATCCTTTTAGAGGTAACAAATTGAAGTTCAGAGAGATGGGATGTCTTCATGACAACCCAGCAGTAGGATTGGAATGCAGTTTTTCTATGGTGATAATCAAGTCAGATGAGCAGGGCTTTTAGCAGTCCTAGCCAGAGACTTAGTTTCTCTATGCTCACCTCCTTTCGAGAATATAGATTCCAAATCATAAGCTTAAAGAAGCTAGCTTTTATCAATAGAACTCTCTAATTAGGGAGAGATCATATGGATACATAACTTATAAAGTAGTCCCAGCGTGGCTCTCTTCAACAATGAGAGGATCCAAATCAGTTCCAGATGATCTGTAATGAACAGAATCAGAGAAAGAACATTGGGAAATGAGTATGGACCACAACATAACATTTCCACTCTTTCTGTTTTTGTCTGCTTGTTTTTTTGTTTGTTTGTTTGTTTTTTTCTTCTCAGGTTATTTTTTTTACCTTCTTTCTAAATCTGATCTTTTTTTGCACAACAAGATAACTGTATACATATATTGTATTTAACATATACTTTAACATATTTAACATGTATGGGACTACCTGCCATCTATGGGAGGGGGTGGAGGAGGTAAAGGTGAAACAGAAGTTTTTGCAAGGGTCAGTGTTGAAAAATTACCCACGCATATGTTTTGTATCTAAAAAGCTATTAAATAAATAAAGTAGTCCTAGAACCCCATAACCTTTTCTCTGTCATCTCTTAGGCCATCTTTTTCAGGATAGTTCTGTATCCAAGTATCCAGAGACTGTATTAATCTGTGCAAATAACTTCTCTAAGAGAGATTTTAGGAGTGTCTTTTCTTCCCTCTCTTGGAGCTCCACTGCCAGTTATGAGTGAAGGCCTCCATTAGTATAGTGATGGAGCCTGGATCAAATCAATAAAAATATTTTTTAAAAATTTATTTTGTGTTAAGTTCCATACTATGTTTAGCTCTGTGGATATAAAGAAAGAAAGAAAAAAAAACAGTCTATGTCTTTAAGAAGCTTACAATCTAATGGGAAAGATAACATGCAAGCAATTCTGTATAATCAAGATATATTTATATACAGGACCAATTGGAGCTCATCTTATAGGGAAGGTTGTAGAATTAAGGACTGGGAAAGGCTTTTTGAAGAAGGAGTTAAGATTTATTGGCTACTAAAGATAAGGGAGGAATAAAGGAAAGCAGTCCTGGAGGGTAAGGACAGGGTAGAGGTAGAAAAGGAGAAGTACTGTGTATCTTGAGATTTCTCTCTTCCAAAATCAGGAGGAGAATCAAGTACCACAAAAGTGGTTATAATAGTATCGGTCCTGGTGATTGTGATTGCTGTAATTGCTGCTGCCCTCCTGTATTACTACAAATACAAGAAACCAGGTATGTGGTTCCCCTTGATTTCTTATTCAATGGACCCTCTTTTTGGTCAATATCCTGACCCTGTCTTTCCCCAGACATTAGATTAATACCATTTTTTTCCCCCTGGCCTAGAAAATCCCCAACCATACCCTGGCCTATAATTGTGAGATTCTTTAATGAGGGGAGGTTCTTTTACCCTACAGACTCTGGGGCAGTAGCTTGGAGCTAAAACAAAACAAAACAAAAGAAAAGAACTTCATAATGTATCCCTTGAAAAACTTAACTTGATGGAGAAACAAAGATTTGATAAGAGAAGTGGTAAAAAACTGAGAGAGATTAATCTAGTCACTGAAGATCGAAATACACCCCCTCACTATTCCACTTAAATTATCAGCAGTTTTGTCTCTTTGGACACTGATCTTGATTTACTAATGATCACTGCCTTTTCCTTGGGCTAGGGGTATCCCAATTGGATTCTTCAACTACGCCCTAAGTTGGAACAGTGGAAATGGGAAAGCAATGATTGAAATTTCAGAGGATCACAGAGCTAGAGTAGTAAGGGATTTTCTGAGTCATCTAACAAAGTCTCCTGACTTTACAGATGAGGAAATGGGGGCTTAGAAAGATTAAAAAGTTTATTTGAGGTCACACAAATGGAACAGCAGTTCTCTAAATTGTAATTTGGCCTCTTTTCAGTGCACTTGGCTATCTTTCTCTTTCTTTCCATGCTTCCAACCAAGTTTCCCTGAAAAACCTAAGTGCTAGATGAAGGTGCCTCAGTCATTTGGAGTCTTAATTGAATACTCTCAGGGAAGATGGAATCCTTAGTCCATCCTGGAAGTAGGATGGGGAAGGGAAGGGGATGGTAGTAGCTCAACATGACTGTTGAGTCTTGGACACAGACATTTTTCCATGAGATGAGGATTAGTGCTTCTCCACCTGCTTTACCATCTCTCCTGGTCTATGATCCAGAGTACAAATCTGAAAGTTTTTGTACTTATTGAATTCCCACTGATTTAGAAAGTATCTTACTGAATGGTGTGAGGCTTTAAGGAGGAGTCTTTCTCCTTTAATCAAAACCTTTTCTCTAGTCATTGGTCCCAAGGTTCATGGCTCTGTCTTATCATCCCTCTAATCTTATATATACCCTGTCTTAGCTCTCCCAGACAGCACAAAGAACTAGGAGAAAATCTCCTAGAGAAACCAAGTGAATACAGGTGGCTCTCTGACTGTCCTAGTGTTTGGTGGGACACAAATACACCTTGCCTAAGTTGGAACTGCATGGTGAACCAGAAGCTAAAGAAAAGGAGGTTTATGGGAACTCAACAAACTTGCAAGGAGGGCAGAAGCTGAATTCTCTTGGTCAGCTCTATAGCATGGCTGGGACAACACTGGAGATGGGATCCTAGTGCATGGTGGGACACAAATACACCTTGCCCAATTTGGAACTGCATGGTGAACCAGAGGGTAAAGAAAAAGAGGTTTGTGGGAACTCAACAAAGCTTGTGAGGAGGGCAGACATTCATTTCTCTTGGTCAGCTCTATACCATAGCTAAGACAACACTGGACATGTAATAAGTGGAGATATTACATAGCAAAGCCTATGCAACCAAGAGTTCAGGACAGCGTTTCTCAGAAAGGGGAATAAGGGATATGTAGGGCTAGTATGGGACTCTCGGGAGCACTGAGAGATCAGTAGTGAAGAGAAGGGAGATCATAATATAATTTAATCCTCACAATGACCTTATGGGTTAATTAGTATAAGCATTATTATTTTTATTTTATAGATGAAGTAATTGAGACCCATAAATTAAGTGATTTGATCAAAGGCACATAGATAGCAGAGATCTGCTTTGACTCTAAATTCAGCCCTCTTTCCAGTACACAGAAGGCAGATTCTAAGAGGCAGAAATGGGATTCAAATCCAGGTCTCCTGGGTTCGAATTCAATGTCATTAGTAGAAGAAGACTTTTAGCTAAGAAGGGTAAGGAGTTGGGGCTCTGGAATGGAGCTCCATGTGCTGCAGACTGGCCAGCAGCTATGGGGCCAGGAGGTAAGACTAGTTCAGGGAAGGGTTTTGGCCACCTCTCTCTTGGCTTACAGAAATGGGCTGAAGATGGGGCACCAGTGTGGATCATTTTTTTTTTTTAATTAGGGAGGACTGGCTTGTACTTCTTAGCTCCTGTCTTAATCTATGCAAATAGCAGCAATAGCAACAGTATTTCTAATATGTTATAAATCCTTTAATGTGGCAACTTTTGACAACTTTTCTTTTCATTCACAGCCAATACTCCTCTTGAGTTAGGAAAGACCGAGGTAAGTGTGGTACCTCAGCCCCTCCCTACACAGCCCACCCCATCCTCTTCTCCCCTTCATTTGTTGGACTGTATCATATTTCTCTTATCTGTTCTGCTCTACATAGCCTACTTCTCCAATTCTTTCTCATCTCTTTTTTCCCCCTCTAGGTGGAGAATTCGATGTCTTATTCACTTTTAAAGCACACAGATAATCCTGAGGAAGAAATATCAGGACCCTCACCATAATCACTAAAAGTCATGATCATCTCTGTCCTTCCTGCAGCGGCCCTAACCTGCTTGTTCCTACAAGCACCAGGTTGAGGGACCTGGTGGATCTAAGGAGACCAGCATCCTCCTGAGCCAACTTTGCCATTCCAAGAAAATGGAATTGAAAATGTCTTTTGCAGTTGTTTGCATGAATCCTAAACTACTTTTAAAGACTTGAAGGCAATTGACTATCAGTGTTTACACTGCCTGTCTTTGCTGGCAACATCTACCCAATCCAAATGATTTTGTACTTTGAATCATTCTTGCACAGAACTTTGGACAACCCAAAATGTTGGGGTCCCTTTAAAGGAATTGCTCTGCTCCCTCCTGAAACCGCTTCCTAACTAGGGCAGGCCTTAGCTATAGAGGCAGTTTTCTGTTTTCCTTGATGCTGGAGGGGGGGCAGAAGGAAGTTGGGCTTGGATCCCCTTAGGTGAGCATGATCTACAAGGGATGAAATGTCTTTGTACCACCAATCTCTTTGTTCTCCTCCTAAATAGTCTTCACTGTCTTGTGTTAAAATGGAAAGTCCTAGGGCAGAAATCATTGGGTCTCAGGTACCTGTTTTGTCACAGCCTGCTTTTTAAAAATCTGGTGCTTTATGGAAACCTCTTCAGTTTTTCACTTTAGTCCTTTCTAACTGTGCTGTTCCTTGAAGCAAAGATTTAGGAAGCCTGAGGACGAGGAAATGCCCCTGAACGACCAAGTCAGGTTCAACAATGTCATAAAAACCCCATTGCCAATGTAGAGTCCTTGGTGCTAAAGGTTTGGGGCTCAATATGAATCTGGCTGTAGTCAGCAGGAGGCAGGTAAGGCATGCAGGGGATTAGGGAAGAAGTATCTGAGGAAGGGGGCAGGGAACGGCACTTGTGATCTCTCCTTTCTAGGCAGCCTTTGTTTCCCCGAGTAGAAGGCATCTCAATGCTGCTGTTCTGGTGGGGGTCTAATCTCTTTGCCCATGGTAGATGAAGTGGGTAGGGGGAGGAGGAACAAAGGCATGATGGGATGAGAGGCAGCATGGTCTTGTAAAAAGAATATTAGAGCTACATTTAGAAAGTTTGAGTTTGAACAGTACTTCTACTTATTAATAATATAATGATGGATCAGTCATCTCGGGCTTTGTGGGCCTCAGGTTTCCTATCTGCCAAAAGAGAAAGTTTTACTTAATGATGTCAATACAATTAAATAGTGCTCATTAAGCATTTACTGTGCATGGAGATACTATTATCTCTGGCTTCCCATAATACCAACAGCACTTCTTTCCCACTCAGTTCCCCCACTCCCTCCCTAGGGTTAAGGTTATATATTCTGTATCCTCTGAATGTATGTTTAGTGAACAAAAGTGTGTTGTTGTTTTTTGTAAAGACTTCTTAACGTCATGTTCTTAATTTGTTTTAGTGTCTTTGCAGTCAAGCTCTAAAAATCATACTGTGATACCTTGGACAAGTCACTTAGCTGACATTTATAAAGTGCCTTAAATTTTGCCAAATGTTTGCATTTATAATCTCATTTGATCCTAATGAAAATATTATTGCCATTTTACAGATGGGAAAACTGAGGTATAGAAAGAAGACAAAACTTGCCTATTCTCACAATAAACCAAAAGAATGTCAGAGGCAAGATTCTAAACTCATTCGCTCCTGACACCAAATCCAGTTCTTTTTCCATCAAGTTCCAATACTGCCATTTAAGATATTAGTTTACTTATCTGAAGAAAGAGGGCCATTACATCATACAATCTAATATCTCTTTCAGCTCTAACATTCAATGATCTTGCATACAATAAAGTATTTTTATTAGCTCATAAGTCAGCCCAAGCCTCTTTTTTATTAGGTTGTTCAACCACACTGAATGCTGAGGTTTTCCAGGTAGACACTTTCTATCTTCAAGAACAGAAAGGAGCTGGATCTCATGATACAAGGGGGTATAGAGCAAGACTTCTTAGCTTGGAGGTCTGTGATCTTGGATAGGGGGAAAAATTACATGTTCTTCTCACTAACTTCTACCTGAAATACTTAGATTATTTTTCAAAAACACAATACTAAGAAGGGGTCTGTTGTCTTCCCCAGACTGCTGAAGAAGTCCATCATATGCAAAGAACTCCTTAGAATAGAGAAAGAACAGAGGGCAAATGACGACTTTCTGCTTTTCAGGTCAATGTGCCTTGATTTTTAGCTAAAATGAACTATGATGAGAAAAAAAAAAGAGGAACATATAGGACCAAATCTCACTTGCTCAGCTCTTTGGGATTCCCTGGAACAAAGGAGAGAAGGATTGTTTATTTTGTCGCCTTCCTCACCTTTCACACCATCTCTGCTCCACATAAAGAGCAACATTTGAGATGAAATTTAATGACTCATAGTCTATGTTGCTGCCTAGAAGGAATGGGGGTGATGTTGTCATTGGCAGTAGGGAACTATCTAGGTAAATCAAATTTAAGGAAAATTGAAAGATGAGGATTGATTTCTCCAACTAAGACATGAACAATTTCCTGCCCACAAGACTGATTTGAGTGGGTTTGGGTATAACATGAAAATAATCTTGTTTTGCCCAGGGTCTGGAGCTCCTTCTCTGACCCTACATCATATCTCCTCACCTGTCTCTTATACTCTGCTTTGCCAAATTTGGGGTCACGAAATGTCTAAGTATAGTTAAAATTAGGGATTTCAAACTTCAGTAAAAGGAAGGGCAGAGCCCTATCACAAAACAGAGCTAGCCTAAGGGCAGAGTCAGCAGTGAAGAAGTAAAGCCAGTCAGCTTTATTGAAGGGAAATACTTATTCAGAGAGGGTCAGACAGGAAGGATGGAAACAGATCAGATCTCACTGGTTGTCTGGGTGGAAGGGGAATGGATGGGCTGCCAAGAAGGGGAAAATCTGGTTGATTTTTTTAGGGTTCTTATCCAGGCAATACAGGACCAGGAATCAGATAAAGAGAAGGGGAGCCTGGATTTGGAACCTGGTGAAGATTTAAGGGGAATGATTGAAGAGTTGGTCTCCAATTGACACTCAAATTCCCCTGAGTAAAAGAGGTTTTAGCCATTATGCAGGTTTTATTTTGCCAGTGGTTTAGTGGGGTACAGAGGCTACAGGGGGCCTTTGAATCTCCACTTTGCCACTTACTAATCTGCATAAACATGGGTCAATCATTTAACTTCTTTGGGCTCTCAGTTCTACATCTGTAAAGTAGGAGGGAATGAGGTTGGACTATATGATCTCTAAAGTCCTGACTAATTCTATGAAGCACACTTCTGATCTGAACATTGTCCTCAGACTCCAGCTCCCCTAATTTCTGATAACTGATCTCTAGCTTTATATAACCAGTTCAGTGCTTTTGGCCCTTCTCCTTGTGCTGTTAGGAGTCTTATAAGGTATTTAAGTACTTAGTTCACACCTTTAAAAGAGTTCAAACCTTTAAAGGAGTTCGCTCATTGGTCCACACATTAGACTCACACCTTTAGAGAGTATATAAAAGCCCACTCTCTGGGAGGGGATTGAGAGTCAGGATTCAGTCAAGGAGAGGACTTCCTGGGAGAACTTCAGGGGACTTTGGAGGAGAGGACTTCGGGAGATTCACAACTAGGATTAAATTCTGGGAGCTCTCACAAGCCCACTGAAACCCACAATCCCACACTCTTGGAGGCAGTCAGATTCATTCCCATGTCTACCTTTGTGTTGGCTGGAGACATTGGGAGGACGAGAGGCTGGAGGCTGAAGGACAAACCTTTAGATTCGGAGACATTCGTACAAAAGCTCTCAGGGAATCAAGGAGAGAGGAAGGCCTCCAGAAAACTAGCTGAGCCCCAAGTGAAGGAGATAAGATTTGGAAAGAGACAGTAAAGGACTTTAACTTCTGGCTGCGCTTTTGGAATTATTGAACTGAACTGAAACTAAGGCTGCCTCCAGAAGCTCCCCAAGAAACCTGCTCCCAGAGAACGATTACAATTTAGAGAGAAAGAACATTACATTGTGCCAATCTTTTATGCCTGGCTTTTTCCAAGTTCCCCAGCTTGAGAAATTCTAACAGACACTATGAAGGACCCAGCACATGTCTAAAATGATAGAAGCAGAGCTTATTGTTCATAAACTGTAATGTTTTCCCTTTAAGATGTGGAGATTGTCATTGGTCTGGCTCTCTTGCTTCCTGAGGCATAAAAGTTTCAGTCTTCGGGGAGATGGTGCTGGAGGAAATTTTGGGGGAATTCTCATAGCTGTGTAGGAGTGTATTTCTGCTATAGATAACTGTTTCAGAGTCAAAGAGCAATTGCTTCATCCAAATTTAATATCCTCCTAAGTAAAATAGTTTCTTTTTTCATTTTATGGTTCACAAGTCTCATTGCATTCTAATCTAAACCACAATTGCTAGATTGACCTGAGCCAACACAAGCTCAAGTTGGCAGTTCCTGTCTCTATCACTCCACAGAGCAAGACAAGAAGAATAAATTCACAAGGCAAGGGTGATAAAGGACACTCTAGGTCTAAGGAGTAGCCAGAATCCACTTTGATAAATGAGTCATATCCCCTTACTAATTATATTCAATGAATATTTAATAAGTATCTATTATGTACAAAGATAACTAGGAATACCAATATGAAATAATGAAACAGAACCTGTCCCAAAGGTTACATACTCAAATAAATACTCATGTCAAAGGGAGGGAATAAGCATTTATATAACACCTAGGTATAGGTGCAAGGTACTAGGCTAAACCAAGACAATCCTTTACAAATATTATCTCATTTGATCCTTATTATTCCCATTTTATGGTTGAATAAATGGAAGCAAATAGACCTTAAGTGACTTGCCCAGTTTTATACAGCTAGTAAGTATCTAAGGCCAGATTTGAAGTCAGAGCTTTCTGGTTTCAGGTCAAATGTTCTATCCATTATGGCACTTAGCTGCCTCTATGATACAAAGCATGTACCAGAGAATTACAAAGAGACATTCAGCACTGTGGTATAGACTTCAAAGAAGGAAGAGATCTCTTCTAGTTGTAGAAAGGGTAAGGAATCTTGAAAATCATCATGGAGGAGTCTCAATTTGAGTTGGGCTTTGAAGGAAGATACATTTCAACAAGTAGAGATATTGAGGGTGGGAGGGGTAGGTGATAAATTCCATTTTATCTATTCAAGGTGATGAGAGAAAAGCTGTGAAGATAGGATAGGAGAAGATGGGAATGGAGGACACTGAGGAGTCCAAGTTGGAAGATTTAGTTGGTTAAAGGAGGCAGAATGAATTATTATTGGAAAATTAATTTGAAAGGAGATTGTGGAGGGCCTTGAATACAAGACAAAGATTTTATATTTTCTTCTGTAGATAATAGAAGGCAACAGAGACAATAGAAGAAAATGTTTCTGAGCAGATGCAAAAGATTGAACTGGGGCAGCTAGGTGACACAGTGGATAGAGCACTAGCCCTGAAGTCAGGAGGACCCGAGTTCAAATCTGGTCTCAGACACTTAACACTTCCTAGCTGTGTGACCCTGGGCAAGTCACTTAACCCCAGTCTGGGGCAGGGGGGAAGATTGAACTGTGCATTAGCTAGCTGTATGAAGGATAGATTGGGTTTATGGGGAGATCAAAGACAAGAAGAATAGTTAGTAGTGATGAGGACCTGAACTAGATGGGATTAAAGTGGATATACAATAGAGATAGACTGGATTTGTAGTCCTCCTCCTTAGTGGATAGCATGAAGCCATGGGATGCTTAAGAAAAAGGGCCTATATAAGACTCAGAAAGGGTCTTGAAAGGAGAGGTTTTATTGGGGAAGGATAGATCTCCAATAACAAACTTCAAAGGAGTATAATGGTCATCTACTTCATACATAGAGAAAATACTGTATAATGGAGATCACTCTGGGCTTGAGCTAAAAAACAAACAAACAAAAAAACTCCAAAAAACCCCCCAAAACTACATTTGAGTTCCAGTTCTGCTATTTACTAGGTATATAAACATGGTCAAGTCATTTATCTTCCATGATTCCCCATTTACTTCTCTGTAAAATGGGATAATGACTATTTTACTTATCTCATTAAGTTGTGATGAAGACAAAATGACAATTTACATTACAGGGTATTTTGTGGGTTATAAATCATGAAATAATACTAGCTAACATTTATATGTGGCATTATAGTTTACAAAGTTCTTTCTATACTTAATTTCATTTGATCTTTTATACTGCTGTGAAACAGGTAATTTGTTATTTTAATTGATTTGTTATATGAGTTCTGATCTTGAATACTGGGTGCTTTTCTTCTCTCTCTCCACTAAGGGACCCATCTGCTCATCTAAGCAATACAGACCAATTTCAGTTCTGGTGAGAAGCCTGGCTTCTAACCTGACAGGTTAAACTTCTTTTTTCACAGTCTTTAATTCATTACACCCTCCATTCCCACCCCAGTGCCCTAAGAAAAATTGTTTAAAATTGGATTTTGATTCATATTTAGAGTCTCTCTCAAATGCACACAGAAAAGTGTGCAATGTAAACCAGGAATGGGAAAGATATCTATTCCCCACTCTCTCTCACACACAAAGCAGTGCTTAACATAAAAAGTTCTCTCTCAAGTGTGCATTAAAAACAAACAAAACAAACCAAAAGAACAACCAAAAAAACCCTCCTTAAAATAGGATACAGTGACTAAAATGTCTATACTTCTGGCTAAGCATTTTTATATTTTTTATATTTTATCTCACTGCTCTGTCTCCCCTCAAGGTAGCTATCTTCTGGGAAGTCACATCAGGGATCTGATCAACTTAGCACTTGACCATTGTTTCCAAGAGTATAAACCCATCTTGAAACCAGCCTGCTCTACTGATGGATCTAGTATTTCCAACCTTTCAACTCATGAGATTGTCTCTGAGAATGGACACATCTATCTCAGGATCAAAGTTTGGTCTCCTATGATAAGTCAGAGAAACACAGAGCACAAAATGCCACCAGAAGCCCAGGTTCAGACTCATCTTGCTGAGTCTTTCATATTATCTACAAATATTAAGAGAAGTCACAACTGAGGAGAAACTACTCCCTTTTAAAAGTTCATTGAACCATCAGTTCTTCCTGCTCAGTGAGTAATCAGGTGATTGTGGCTTTGTTATCCACAATAATCTACTAAATTGTTCAGCTAACATATCTGGTTGCCTGGACTCAAAAAGAGCAGCTTTGCACATGCCCTATTTTATATACAATGATAAAGGTACTTTCTCTAACAGTTTATAAAATAACCCACTCACATCCTCTCATTCTCTGTGATCAGACTATAACCTCCCATAAGTCCTGCCCAGAAAGTTTATCCTTCCTCTAGATCTCTTGACATTACATGGATACCAATAAAGCACAGGCAAGTCCATTATTTGTTTTTCCCTCTTGACATGTAATCAGTGAGGTAGATAGGGAGTGCAAGTATTTTCTCAATTTCATAGCTGAGGAAATTCAAAGCTGAGGTCATGCTTTAACTGTCAGCATTAGAATTCTTAAGCTCTGTTGTGGGTTCTCTTTCAACTGCACAATGCTTGTGCCATCTCTACTACAGGCTGAAGCATTTTGTGCATTGAAATGTGTCGTGCAAGTGCAATTATTATCTACTTAACAATTCTGTTTAAGGCAGGCCTGAGTTGTTCTTTTTCTTCTGGGTGCACAGAGTCCCTTGTACCCCACCTGCTACAAGGTTCATTGCTTCAAAGTCTCCTTTTGGTATAATATCCCCACCATAACCAAATTCAGCTCCTCCCAGACTAGACAAGACTAGCCTCATGAGAATGTATGTCCTTTGAACAATGGAAAATTTTTTTCTCTCTCTTTTTTTTAAACATTTATTTTTAGATTTACAAATGTTCAAGCTTCAAAGAAAGCCATTGAGTTAATGTCTAAAATGGGTCTAATTTGAACAGAGCAGAGTAATCATATACTGTGGTCACATAACTTCAGATAAGTGGGAGAGTGTCCAAAATAGGGCAACTAGAATAGGGGAGGGCCTTAAATCCATGGTATAAGAGAATTAAGTGAAGAAACTGGAGACGTTTAGTCTAACGAGTAGACTTGGAAGGGAAGGGGTGTCTAGAATTAAATTTTCAAGTCATTTAAAAGAAGGATTAGACTTGTACTATTTAGCTCTAGAGCTTAGAATGAGGAAAAATCAATGGAAATCACAAAGAGGAAAATTTAGACATGATGTTAGGAAAAGACTTTCTCACAATTAGAATATATATAAAAGCACAATGCATTCCCTTGAAGGAGTGGTGAGTTCTTGGAGGTCTTCAAGCAAAGACTGGAGGACCAATTGTCAGATAAATTACAGTGAAAATCCCTTTAGCGTATGCATTGGACAATTTGGCTACTTGAGGTCCTTACCAATTTTCAAGCACTATGATTCTGTGACTTATGATCTCTGTGCAATATAGCACTGGCTCTCAAACTTTTGTCCTATTATCTTCGAAATATTACAATTTATTGAAACTCTGTCCAAAGCGTTTTTGTTTATGTAGGTTATACTTATAGATATTTACCACATTAGAAATAAAAACTAATTTTGAATTTGTAGACTTTTTAAAAGAATTTCAGAGAGTCAGGAATTTCTGAACCACACAGAACAGTTTCAGACTTTTCTAGGTATAAGTTCTGCTTCAGGGCAAAATAGACTTTTTTCTGCCCCCAACAGAGAATATTTCTGTCATTCTTCATCAACCCCCAATGCTAAGTGTAAACTTCTTTGGAACATAGGCTAGAGTATAAGAAGAGAAAAATAGGCTACGGAAACATGAAAAGGGATGCCTTTATTGTCCTATTTCCCTTGTCCTAGATTCCTCTTCTTGGGTTTCTCAAACCATCTGATCTCTCCTATCTCCAGTTTCTGTAGGATTCATGGATGTTTCTGGCAGGATCCTGGTTCCTTATGTCTCTGGACATAAATTCTTTCAGTACTTCTATCAGAGAATTCAAAATTTTTTTCATAAATGACAAATCTTGTGGCACAAATACAACTGGTACACTCTTTCAGATCAGTGGGGCTGATCAGGACAAACCTGGAATTTGTTTCTTCACTTCTCCATACTGCTTGGGAATTTTGTTATTTCTGGGTAACAAATGAGGCTGAGTTCAGAACACCTGAGTTTTTCCTGTGTGTGCTCCAGTATAAATCATTTCCCTTCTCTTGGAGTTTCTCCATCTGTAAAATGGGACAATCCGTGCACTACTCTTTCTCCCAGGGCTGGAGTTATCAGATAATCATAGCTGTGAATAGGCTCTTAACAAATGAAGCAGATGCGGGAAATGCTTCTGAGATCCCGAATTACCTTTAATAATCAAGTCTGGAGATGATGGGGATGTAGGCTGAACGAAAACATGCAAACGAGTTGGAAATAACCCCGAGATAAAGTAGAGAGGCAGTTATGTTGAGTTCCTCTTTTCTAATTTCAAAGGTTTCATGTTGACCTCTATCAATAAGTTCAAAGTAGCAAGAAATCCAGATATTCACCAGGATGCTGTTGTGGGACTTAGCTCCCTGGGCTCCTATCCTCTCTCCTGTGAGACTATGGGCAGCTCTGCTGCTTCTAGGTAAGAAGTGGGTTTGAGCATTTGTGTGTGCTTATTGTCTTGGTGCCTGGCTAAATTCTAAATTTCTAAATGTACATCTGTCTATGGGTGAAAAAAAAGATTGGCACAAATTAATGTATCCCTATAATCTGTGCTACTCAGATAGACCACAATCTTAAAAGAATAGGAAAAGAGGGAGGAAGGAAGGGAGGGAGAGAGGGAGGAAGGGAGGAAGGAAAGAAGGAAGGAAGGAAAGGAGGAAGGAAAGAAGGAAGGAAGGAAGGGAGGAAGGAATGGGGGTTTATATTGACTTTATCACTTTAATACTGTTACCTATTAATGCTCAGAATTGATTTCTGAAATAAGTGAGTATTCAGGAGAGATTTGAATAGCTTGTCAGGAAATTTAATGGAAAAAAACTGTGGGAAGTTACCCAGAATGTCTTGCAAGGAATACAGGCACAGGCCTGAGTATAAAAGACCTGGAATAAGTTGAAATGACAGATGTTGCTGAGGGAAGGGATCAGGATAAGGTCTTTAATGGTGAAGATTAGTTTTTGGTTATATGAAAAGAGTTAAAGAAGACAGAAAAGAGATCTGATTAGATTAACCAATTAACAAGCATTTATTAAGCACTTACAATGGGTCAGACATAATGCTGGTGATGGATCTACAAAAACAGAAAGGAATTTATATTAAACCGAAAGAGGCAATTATATCTAAGTAAGTGTACACTGAATATAACAACAATAAATTCACCATGATTTGATTAAGGAGGGTAGGTACTAGGACTTAGAAGGACCAAGAAGGTAACCAAGGCGGTGCTTCAAGATGAAGCTTCACTGAGTCTTAGAGGAATCTTTGGATACTAAGAAGAGAGGAGGAGCAAGTGCATTCCAGGCATGGAGGGCAGAAAGGGCAAAGGCACAGAGGTGGAAGATGGAGTAACAGTTTGGCCAGACCGAAGCATGTGTGAAGAACTCTAATGACTGGAAGGTTAGGTTGAGATCAAGTTGTTGAGGAATTTAAATGACAAATTGGAGTGCCTATAATTTGATTGTAGAAGTAATAGGAGAGGCACTAGATCAGTATTTAAATGTAGGATATAATTACATATGGAGGATTTGGGATAGATGGAAATTGAGCTGAATGGAGAAGATGGGACCGAGGTATGGGCTTATGAATGGGTTGTGTGTGTATTAGAAACAAGGGGAAGAGAGCACTTGTTATAGTAAGAGGGTATTTGAGAGAGGTGGTAGAGGGAAAGAGATGGGTGGAGAGAGACAGAGAGAGAGACAGAGAGAGACAGGGGGGAGGGAGAGAGAGGGGGGGAGGGAGGAGGGAGGGAGAGAACAGGAGAACCTTTATGGACTAAAAAGCAGAGTAAGTGTGGGAAAGTAATCTTGAATTTTGCATAAGGTGGAAAGTGGCTTTTGCAATGACCAGTAAGGATGGGAGGCAAATGGATAGACTGAAGACAAAGATTTACATTACCTTAGAAATTCTGAGATAGCATCACCTTAGAAATCCTAGGGGTCACCTAGAAAGAGATGCTTGATAGATACTGGACTGGAGAGAAGACAATGGGAGGTGAAGGTCAGAGTCAAGTGGTGGCAGCCTTCAATGGGGAAAAGAATTTAAGATTATAGGGGAAGGTAACGTCTTCTGGGAAGCAAAGAGAGAGGAGCAAAACCAGCAACAGAATAGAGGAAACCTCATCTCGTTCCCTCATAGAATTAGAATCCCAGAGTTTAATCTAGACTAATCTTAATTCCCTTTGGTGTAGTGGAGAAGGTTGGGTTTGGACTGAGAGGACCTGGGTTAGAATCTTGGTGACTTTAGACATGCCATAGCTTCTCTAGCCCTCATCCCACCAATCTCTGATTTCTTACAGGAACAGCTGGCAGTCGAGTTGGTGAGTTCACTATTGCCCTCTGTGCCGCTCATCCTTTTCCATTCTGCAGTGTCTTAGAAAAGCATTTCAAATGAGTCAAGAAATTATTGAAGGAAGATTTTCCTTGAAAGTGGTCATTTTCTGAGTGAGGGGTGGAGAGACAGATGAGGGTAGGAAGGGTTACATTTCTCTAGGGACACATTCTACTATCCCAAAGTCCAAACTGTCCTCTTGGATCACCTTGTGTTGAGATCCTGGATATCTTAGAACCAGCAGGAGTCAGGATAAGCAAACGTCTTTATTCTTGGTCTTTTGGGGTTGCTCTCAGGGAATTTGATATAGGAATCTCTACACCTCCTTCTTCTCTCTCTACTGCCAAAGAATGAATCCTCCTCCTCCTATTGCACCTGCTGATCTCTCCTCCCTTCTCTCACCATACCACAGATCGAGCCAGCATCAAGTTGAGTAGGGTCATGCTCCAAACATGTTAATAGAGAATTGTCCAATTGGTAATTAGCCCTAAGTGCTGGATTACCTTGCATCTAGGTCAAGTACATCCGCTCAGTTCTAGCCCTTTACAACCTTGTGCTTCAGTGTTCCAGAGACAACCAACAACCCTGCATTATGAGGAGGGATCACCTCCCGGGAGTGTCAGCAGCCATGATAAAGAGGACTTCAGGACGTCAAGCTTCAGCTCTCGTGTCAGCCAGACCTCTGAGCCAAAATCAGAGGAATACTCCTATGAAAAATTCAAGGGCTATGCTTTCAGCAATCCCTTACGCTTGATTGTATCATATGGTAAGTGAGGTTCTTACTCCAATTCAGAGTTCCATCTCTCTACATGTCACCATGCTTAGGATCCTTCCTAGTTTCAGTCAAAGCCCTCTCTCAATCCCAGTATAAACCTCAGACCTCACCTCCCTTCCCAAACTTGTTCCAGCTCAACCTTGGGATCCACTAACCCAGTTTTTTTTCCTCTCCTGCCTTTCCCATGTCCCACATCAAAAATCACCAGATTAGCCTTCTCTCTATCCCTCAGAGTGTTAGGGTGTACTGTCCTGGCCAGGTTTTACCCAACACTAACTGGAGGCTCTGGCTCTGAAAATATTTTACAAGATTCAGTGGAAAGGGGGAAAATTGACCATTAAGGTAAGAAGTTGGACATCTCTTAGGCCATGGCAGCCAAATGGTGCTGAGGGAATGGCCGTGGAGATGGGCTGGTGGAAGTATGGGGAGAGATGTAGCATGTGAGGGGACATTTGGGGACCATACTCTTCTGGATGCCAGTTACTGGGTAGGAGGGCTCTCTGTGTTGCTCATTCCTGTTAATTCCATTACCTCTGTTGCTACAGCTCATTTAGATTGTCTTCCTGTGTTCAGGAAACTGCCCCTAGCAACACAATAGCCTCTTCATCTCCCCCTTCTCTAACTTCCTCCACAACTCAGGAAGCATCTAGCACTGCAGGGGGTTAGCCCATCCCCATATGCCAAGGGGCCTAAGGAGCTGGAAACCTCAAAGAGAAAGTTAGGGAGCCAAGGCTGGGAAAGTGATAGAGATAGATAGAGGAGGGAATACAGAGATAGAGATAGAGAGGAGGGGTATCATCCTGAAGCAATGAGGTGACTCCCCCTATCTTGGACTGCAGATTGGCTGATACTACAAGTTCCGGTCCAGCCGGTGTTTGAGGGAGAACCTATGATCCTTCACTGCCTGGCCTGGGGGGCATGGCCTCTATCCCAGGTCACCTTCTACAGAGATAGCTTGGCCTTGGCCCCCCCTGGACCTGACACAGTGCTCTCTATTGACATGGTTCAAACGGTGGACAGTGGTCACTATCACTGCAGTGGAATCTTCAAGAGACCTGGCCCTGGAGCCAAGAAGGCAGTTCCTGTATTCCTTAGAGTACAAGGTGTGAGCGGAGGGGATCAGGGAGGTTCTGGTGCTGTGAAGGAAAGCCTCTGTTAGGGAACCAGTGACTCAGGCTGGAGTTGGGGGATGGAGGGATAAATGGAAGCTATGTCAGTGTCCAATGATGAGCCACCAGAGTAAAGTTTGGTAAAATGCACTCTCTAGCATCTGAGACTTATGGTCCATGGGCTGAAGTTGAGGTCATTTAACCAAGAATTTACATTTGTAGAACAGTTTGAGATTAACTAAGGAGTTTCATGCACATTTCTATTGAAATATATTCTATATATTTTAATCCCCATATAGATGTTTAAATTTGCAACATCACCCATCCACCCAGTCTCTTCTAATTCATAGGGAGTGTTGATAGGGTCTGTGGCCAGGTTCAGGAGCGGCTGGACTCCTAAACAATAAACTTGCAGAAGACATTTGCTAAAGAAGCATGAAAGAATAACATCTCTCTATCTCCCCCTTCAGATTTTAAAAATCCCATTATTCTTCTATTTCCCATACTTTGCCAGAATTCAGTTGAACTCGCTCCAAAAAACACTTCCTAAAAGTGCCTACTATGTTCCAAGAAGCAAAAGTATAGACAGCTGCCCTCAGAAATAGAAAGCTTTGGATTCAAGTCTAGCCTCATATATACTGGTTATAAGACATGACACTTGAAGTGTCAGTGTTCTAGGTCTGTAGTGTCAAACTAACAAATAGATCCCTTCCAGCAATATATTGACTTAAAAAGCCCCAAAAGAACATTACCTATGTTGTATTCTATTATCATTTATTTTGTTAAACATTTCCCAATGACGTTTTAATCTGGACCAATTCGATACCTTTTCTCCAGGCAATTCTCTAAGTATCAATTTCAGAGAAGGTACCAATCTATATTGGCAGAGAGGATTTTCTCAGCCCATGTCAATGAAGTCACAAATTGAGTCCCTATCAGGTATTGTGCCAGGATTACAAAGACAAGACAGAATTTATATTCTATTGGGGAAATAGAACAAGGATATAAGTAAGCAAATAAAGTATATTTAAGGTAATTTCAGGCAGAAAGAGAGTGGCATTAGTCTAAGGAGCTTTCCAACTCTTCATACTAGTATGAGTACCTTATACTAGTAAAATGTTTAACAATCAATTTTCCCAAGGGAAAAATGTATACATGATATACTTTTAAGTTTAGTTTGCATTAATAGCATTTTCTCCATCACTTTCTTAAGTTTAGACAATCAACGAAACAATAAGTCAAGTTCTGATTTGTAGATGTGCTGATTTCTGATGTACACTGAAAATTTAGCAATTGGCTTTTAGGAGTCCCATTCTGCTGGCTTTAAGTATTATCTATTAAATCCAGCTAGATAAATAAAACTATAGACAGATATATACACTTATATATACACATACATACATACATATAGATATTAAATTTATCTATATTTATATATACATATATATCTATTGGTAGAAAGGAGATAGATCGATATTCATCTATCAATATATACTTATCTATGGATCTGTCTATCTCTGATGACCCATATCTATTTGAAGATGAACCTTAGTATTCAGATAGAGCACAATCTTAAAAGAATAGTGATCCTATCAAGTAATTCAAAGTTGAAGAGAGCTATCTTGGTCTTTCTGGAAGAGGGAAAAGGAGAAGAGAGGTCAGGGGATGGGGAGAAATCTCAGAAGTGAGGAGGGGGTGTGATGAGAATTCTGCTTGCCCTCTGTGATCAGGGGATGGGTAGTGTTTAACCCCCCCCCCCCAATCTTCATAGCTCTCCTTTCTCACTTCCTCCTGTACCACCTGCCTTCTCCCCAGAGCTGTTTCCACCTCCAACAATGACAGCAAGCCCCTCCACAAAGCCCCAGGAGGGGAGCCAGATGACCTTGAACTGTGAGACAAAGCTGAGCCCCCAGAGATCAGTCTCTGAGCTTCACTTCTCCTTCTACAAGGATGGCAAGATGATTCGGGCCAAAGAGAGGTCCTCAAAATACAGGACCCCAGGAATGCAGCTGGGAGACTCTGGGTCATACTGGTGTGAGGCAGCCACAGAGGACGGCCATATTCGGAAACACAGTCTCAAACTTGAGATTCAGGTGCAGAGTGAGTGTGCGGGGGACCAGGAGTGGAAGGGAGGGAATAGGTCTGATTCCCAAGGTACACACACTCCCCGGGGGGAAACTGGCTATACAAGAGAAGGAAAAGAGGAAGGTAGAAAGCTCTAGAGAACTTCATTTATCCAGATTCAGTAACCTGTGATGGGGAGAAAGTCAAAGAAAACTCTCTTGTATGTCTTCCTTAATATTCCCCACTCCAGTCCAGTCTCACTGTTCAAGAAATCACTCATAGCTAATGAGTAAAGAAGACTGAAAGCCATCTTGCTTGGGGACTTCTGCAATTGCTAAGGCTATGGTTATGGCCACAACTGCAGAGACCACAAAGGCAAGGATCAGCCTATGGTTCTCTGACCATCCAAGGAGTCCAACCTCTGACAAATCTAGGGACTCAAAAAGGCTGGTCCCCATGAACATCTCCTTAATAAAGTAAAACAAAACAAAGCAAAAAACAAAGACAAAAACTGTTTTATTGATGTAGTTTAAATCCAGAAAGACTAAATCTCTGAGACAACTAGGGTGTAATTTAAATCAAATTGCTATAAACTTTTTTCTAGGGGTCTTCAGTTTCTAGTCTTTAAAAGTACTGAGAACTGATTAATACAACCTATGTAATTAATGGGGTGAAGATGCTGAAGCAGATGAAGCACCAAACCTACAGGCAAGAAGACTCATCTTCCTGAGTTCAAATCTGGCCTTAGACATTTATTATCTGTATAATCATGGGCAAGTCACTTAATTCTGTTTGTCTCAGTTTCTTTATCTATAAAATAAGCTGGAGAAGGAAATAGCAATCCATTCCAGGATTTGTCAAGAAAATCCTAAATGGAGTCTCAAAGTGTTGGACATTACTGAACAATAATGCAATAAAGTTGTAGACTTTTCCAACTTCCATCTCTTCCCCCAGCATAAATTGTGGTCAGAGAGGTATAGTCATTGTTGATCCAAACAAAAAGAAAACACCTATCCCCTTCCTCACCTCAAATTCTTCCTGCTAGCCAGTTCCCTTCAGATTCAAGGTGTAATTCAAAATTCTTCTTGTCCTAGATTTTTATGGTGGTTTCCAAAGTGCACAGCAGCTTGGATGAAAATAAAATTAGAAGAATTGTCTTCAAATATTGCTTCCATTTCATCAATATACTCAGTTATGCCCTAGATGGCCCTAGCCCTTTCTTATCTCTCATAATTATGGTACTCTCTGTATATGTGTGCATGAGTGTGTGTGTGTGTGTGTGTGTGTGTGTGTGTGTGTGTGTGTGTGTGTTAGGGAAGGAATAAAGAATATAGGAAGGATAGAGCTCAGGAAATCTGGAATGGCAGTTCCACTGGATCATTTTTCCACCATAAATCAGGGTCTCACAATAACTAGCATAGACTAACCTGAGAGAATAGAGGTTCCCTATCCTCAAAAATAAAGTTGTCACTGACCTGCAATATAGTATTAATACTGCCCAACTTCTGTTTAAAGATCTTTAGCATCTTTCAATAGAGTCCATTGCAGGACACTCTCAAAGATAAACACAACTTTGAAGAATAAATACCCATAAGGACATCTCTTCTAGGCAGAGATCCCAATCAGCCCCTTTTCTTTCCCTTCTGACAGACACCAGCTCTGCAGTATGAGGACCAATATGGTCCAGAAGCCTGAGCTAGCTCTGTTTCTATAAGTTGGCAATAGATAACCTCTCTAGGATTAGAGGCTGATGTGCTCATCAGGGTGATTAGGAACAGTCAACAGTTTTTGATCCAGAGATAAACTGCACCAACTTTCTGGTAGTCTGCAACACTGTGACCTGAGTTCTACTTTGTATCTTCTAACAGATTCTACTTCAAGAAGACCTGCCAGAACAACAGCTTCATTTATTTCAAATCCAGGTCCTGAAAAGCCAGCAGCTCCCAAACCGGCTCCTCCAGATCCTCGAAGCCCTCCTCGGTACAGTTCCCCTTCTTCAGGGAGCCAGCCTTCCGATGATTCATGTTCCAACCCTTCCCTAAAGATGCAAGATCCTCACCTGAACTACCAGATGCAAATCCTGATCAGTGACATGCAAAATGTGAGAACCCTGCTAGGTCACTTGGTTCTAGAACTCAGAGAGTTCTTTGACTATCTTAAATCCAGAGCTTCAGGAACAGCTGAAGGTATAGATCCCAAAGCCCATGGGGCTCCAGGAACTTCTAAGGGTCCACAGAGGGAATAAGCTCGAGGCTGACTCTCATTCTTATAATAGGATCTGGGTTTTATTGGGTCTTTGTTCCTATTCATGATTTTTCACAATTCTGAGTGGGAACATTTGGTCAATTTTTTTGTGTGTGCTTGAGTAGCATGAAATGCATTCTTTTAATTCTGGGATGATATGGCAAGAGAGTCCTGGGGAAGACTCTTACTGAGCACCTCCCTTCATTCCACATGAGACACAAGGGCCACCAGATGACTATGAAGATAACCAGACTTTTCTGGACATATTGGTTCGCATGTCAATGACTATAGTTTGAATGGAAGCGTTTCAGATAATATTGTCAGACCTTTCACTGCTCAGATGTTATAACCTCTGTCTGATACAGGTATATGCAGAGAGAAGAGAGCTCAGAAAGTATTAAGTTACCCAGATGACACTGACAAAGATGTGATTCATTAATCAGCATCGAACTTTCAATGTTCTCTGTACTGAAGACCTCAGGTAGCTAACAGCATAGCCCATTCATCATCCAAGACTTCCCTTATGTCACACACTCAAGATGCCCTGAGAAAGTCATCCAGAAATATTAGACTTCTCCAGACCATCTGATTCTATCACAAAATAGTTGCATTTGAGTCCTTAAGAAGCCTTCCCTCCAAGACATCTTTGTAACAGTAGTAGAATGGATCAGTCTTATAAACATTAACCCAGACATTTCTGTTGGTTTTTATCAGCTCCTCACAGGCAGTTTAGAAGAGGATTATAGGTTTCAAGACAGGAGGGAACATGAAGCAATGGAGAAGCTAAATAACTTTCTTCAGGTTGCACAACTATTAAATGGAAGAGGCAGGATTCAGTTCCATGTCTTCAGATTCCAAGATCAATGTTCTTTTCCATGTGCTACAGAGAAAGGCTGATGAAGTTCTCAGAACCATTGTCTGAACCAACTTTCTTAATATACCTGTACAGTAAATCTCGGTAGGTTCAGGTAGTCAGGCCTAGCATCATTAACTAGGGATCTATTGGGTTCAGAGCTCTCTCCTGGACACTGGGAAGATGCCCACTCTCTCCTCTCAGGGAGCTGTCTCATAGATGAGACAGATGAGATTCACATAGAGAGATGCCTCAAAATAACACCTTCAAAAGCATGATTTAAAATACATAAGATATAAGGGCTTAAGGATGTATATTGTTAACTTAGCCAATGGAAGCCTGAAGAAGGTGAGATTTGAGTTAAATTTCTGGGCAGCATTTAGACTCCATAGCTCAAGGATTTTTAAAAATATCATCACTTGTAATGTTCTGTTTCTCTAGATTGTAATCGTTCTCTTGGAGCAGGTTTTCTTGGGGAGCTTCTGGAGGCAGCCTTCCTTTCAGTTCAGCTTAATAATCCCAAAATGCAGCCAGGAGTTAAATTCCTTTACTGTCTCTTTCCAAATCCTATCTCCAGATCCTTTATTTTTTCCTTCAAGTCTTGTCTCCTTAACTTGGGGCTCGGCTAGCTTTCTGGAGGCCTTCCTCTCTCTTTGGTTCCTGAGAGCTCTTGTCCAAGAGTCTCCACGCTCTCATCTTCCCAATGTCTCCAGCCAGCACCACTCTTGACTCTGAATCTCCTATGTGTGGGAATCAGACTCCGCCTCCAAGAGTGGATTTGTGAGTACTCCTTTGGCTTGTGGGAGCTCCTTGAAAGTATGCTCTCTTAAAGGTGTGAATCTCATGTAATTCTAGTAAATACATTACTGAACTAGAGAATTGTTAAGTACCATGCTAAATTAGATAATTATATCCATTCCAGTGACTTAGCACCTTGTAAGAATCCTAACAATCACTAGTCTTAAAGGTCAGAAAAAAGATATGTAGAGAAGGGAAGATGTGGAGACATAGGGACCTAAGGTGAAGATAAATCCCTACCACCTTAGAAGGTACTGGTAATAAACATGCATTTGCTTTTATGTCCACATTGTTTCTGAGTCTTTACTATTAACCCATGAGACCTCATCCATCCCCCTGCCCCTAATAAGGATTTGGGAGATTATTTTCCTCTGCTAAAGTGAATCTTCTTAATCCATCTTCACTGTCTGCCCTCAATATTGGTTTGTGTATCTACATGGTCCTTTGGAAATCCTAGGGTTTTGGCTTTTCAGGAATAGGCATTATGAGCCAAATCAATCATGGAGCTTGAAAAGATATTTGGAAATCTTTAGTCAAAGCAGTGCCATTGGGTAGTTCTATGTGCAAGATGACCTACCACACTGGGGATGACTTCCTTCCTCTCTCTTTTTCCCACATAGCATGTTTGGAGATGTCAGGACAGTGAGCCTCTAGCATTTGGAGTCCAGGTCAGATTTTACAACCAGCCCAGAACCAATGCCTTGAAGAGCAAGTATTGACCTCCTGGACTTACCCCAGTAGTAGGGGAGATGATGTATCAGATGGGATAGTAGAAACAATGCTTAGTTAAGAGAAGAGGAGAGGATTCAGGACAAAAATATGAGGAAGAACTGAAATCACAGGGACTAATCTGGTTAAAAATCTAGCAAGGAGGCTGAGAAGGAGCAATCGAGCTGGATGTTCTATCCATTGCACCACCTAACCCCACATCACCTAGAAGCACAATCCTACAAGTATAAAAATGGACTTTTTGATGGAATGGAGAACTCCTAAAGCATTCTAGATGAAAAGGCCAGAGCCAAGTAGAAACTTTGAAGTGGAAATAAAGGAGCCAATAAAAGCACAAGCAGGGGCTAAATACCTTAGAGCCTCCCATTTAAGAACAATCCTAAGTGTGGACAAGTCTCAGCGTCAAAGGAAGGCTAGGAGAATTCACATTGAAGGAAGGAGGGACTTCAGTGTTCTTTTTAGAGGTATATAAAAGGCCTGGAAAAGAAAGTCTCAGAATTTCTGTATGCTGAAAGCAGAAGAGTGAGGCTGAAAGAGAGGTCCCAGAAGAAAAAAGGAAGAGTCATGGCTGGTGTATTGGAAGAGTCAGAGGCTCATTTCTGCATTATTTGGGTGAAGACACTCAGCCAACCACCCCTGCACATGGGCATACTATTTGTTCTTCTTGCCTCAGCAATGAACCCCTTCCCACCTCCTGCTGTCCTGAATGCCAGAATTTCTACCAGCTGGATCCTCAGGCAGATATGGCCCTGCCCCCTGAAGGAGGCGTGTGACAATATCAGGGGAAGAAGATTCATTATACAAACTTACCCCTAGAATAAAATGTTTGAAGAGGAAGATTTTACAAGCTCACTTTTGGAAATGCCAAAATCATCTAGCAGGAGGACTCTTTTATTCCAGTAGAACAGTACCATAAGCAAATATTTGTGCATAGATGTTGACATGGGTCTAGATAGTGTTGAATCTATTGTATTTAACAAACTTGTAAAAACAAAGAAACTATACTAAGCTTGAGTTCACCCTTCCTAAAGACAAAAGTCATATTAAATAAAATGTATCATTGAAGTATTGTGAAATAATGTTTGTACTTTTCTTCTTGCTATATCTTATAAATAGTCTTTTGCAAAAGCTAATGTTTAAGTTGTTTTCAATTAATTTTCAAACGACTCTTGACACATCTGCCAGTTCTTTGCCTGCATGATGATGTAGTTCATCCGAGTCAGGGAATTTTAATTTATCAAAGGTAACTAGTTGCTTTCTTATTATCTTCTTACAAATGTGGATATCAACACGACATTTTTGTACATAATTTTTGTTCTGTCATTCCTAGTACGAAAGCCATCCTCATTGGTGGAAAAAATAGAAGGATTGAGACTGTGTTTCTGAATATGGCCGTCATCTGTGACTTCCTCACACCAGTATGACCCAGAGTCTCCCAGCTGCATTCCTGGGGTCCTGTATTTTGAGGACCTCTCTTTGGCCCAAACCATCCTGCCATTCTTGTAGAAGGAGAAGTGAAGCAGAGAGACTGATCTCTGGGGCCTCAGCTTTGTCTCACAGCTCAAGATCATCTGGCTCCCCCCCTGGGGCTGTGTGGAGGGGGCTGCTGTCATTGTTGGAGGTGGAAACAGCTCTGGGGAGAAGGCAGGTGGTACAGGAGGAAGTGAGAAAGGAGAGCTATGAAGATAAGGGGGAGGGTGGTAAACACCACCTATCTCCTGATCACAGAGGGCAAGCAGAATTCCCATCACAACCCCCTTCCCACTTCTGAGATTTCTCTCCATCCCCTGCCCTCTCTTCTCCTTTTCCCTTTTCCAGAAAGACCAAGATATCTCTCTTCAACTTTGAATTACTTGAGAGGATCACTATTCTTTTAAGATTGTGCTCTATCTGAATGCTAAGGTTCATGTCTTCAAATAGATATGGGTCGTCAGAGATTGACAGATCCATAGATAAGTATATATAGATAGATGAATATCGATCTATCTCCTGTCTATCTACCAATAGATAGATATGTATACGTAAATATAGATAGATAAATTTAATATCTATATGTATATATATGTATATATATATACATGCATATAGCTGTCTGTCAATCAATTGATTGATCTAGTTTTATTTATCTAGCTGGATTTAAGAGATATACTTGAAGCCAGCAGAATGGACCTCCTAAAAGCCAATTGCTAAATTTTCAGTGTACATCAGAAATCAGCACATCTACAAATCAGAACTTGACTTATTGTTTTGTTGATTGTCTAAACTTAAGAAAGTGATGGAGAAAATGCTATTAACGCAAACTAAACTTAAAAGCATATCATGTATACGTTTTTTCCCTTGGGAAAATTGATTGTTAAACATTTTACTAGTATAAGGTACTCATACTAGTATGAGGAGTTGGAAAGCTCCTTAGACTAATGCCACTCTCTCTTCCTGCCTGAAATTACCTTAAATATACTTTATTTGCTTACTTATATCCTTGTTCTATTTCCCCAATAGAATATAAATTCTGTCTTGTCTTTGTAATCCTGGCACAATACCTGATAGGGACTCAATTTGTGACTTCACTGACATGGGCTGAGAAAATCCTCTCTGCCAATATAGATTGGTACCTTCTCTGAAATTGATACTTAGAGAATTGCCTGGAGAAAAGGTATCGAATTGGTCCAGATTAAAACGTCATTGGGAAATGTTTAAAAAAATAAATGATAATAGAATACAACATAGGTAATGTTCTTTTGGGGCTTTTTAAGTCAATATATTGCTGGAAGGGATCTATTTGTTAGTTTGACACTACAGACCTAGAACACTGACACTTCAAGTGTCATGTCTTATAACCAGTATATATGAGGCTACATTTGAATCCAAAGCTTCCTATTTCTGAGGGCAGCTGTCTATACTTTTGCTTCTTGGAACATAGTAGGCACTTTTAGGAAGTGTTTTTTGGAGCGAGTTCAACTGAATTCTGGCAAAGTATGGGAAATAGAAGAATAATGGGATTTTAAAAATCTGAAGGGGGAGATAGAAGTCATTCTTTCATGCTTCTTTGGCATAGTCATGTAAAAATAATGTCAGAAATACAAAGCTCATAATAAGCTGAAGCTGATAAGGGAAATAAAAGAAAAGAAAAGAATGAGTATTATTTTTAGCTATAATGGAAGAACATATGAACAAAAAAAAATAAGACCTTGCTTGGGGATAGATGAGATAGAGATCATTGACAAAAAAAAGAAGCTAGAACTGTTCAATTTTGATTTTACTTCTATTTTTTCCACCAATGGAATAAAACATTCTTAAAAATATCATCACTAGTCTTAAAGGCCTGAAGAAAGATATGTAGAGAAGGGAAGATGTGGAGACATAGGGACCTAAGGTGAAGATAAATCCCTACCACCTTAGAAGGTACTGAGGACAGTACTATGAATGACTGAACAAAAATAATTTACAAAAATGTCATGTTGATATCAATATTTGTAAGAAGATAATAAGAAAGCAACTTGTTACCTTTGATAAATTTAAATTCTCTGACCCAGATGAACTATATCATCATGCAGGCAAAGAACTGGCAGATGTGACTAGTGAGTCACTGTCAAAAGTCATTTGAAAAATAATTGAAAACAACTTTAAACATTAGCTTTTGCAAAAGACTATTTATAAGATATAGCAATAAGAAAAGTACAAACATTATTTCACAATACTTCAATGATACATTTTATTTAATATGACTTTTGTCTTTAGGAAGGGTGAACTCAAGCTTAGTATAGTTTCTTTGTTTTTACAAGTTTGTTAAATACAATAGATTCAACACTATCTAGACCCATGTCAACATCTATGCACAAATATTTGCTTATGGTACTGTTCTACTGGAATAAAAGAGTCCTCCTGCTAGATGATTTTGGCATTTCCAAAAGTGAGCTTGTAAAATCTTCCTCTTCAAACATTTTATTCTAGGGGTAAGTTTGTATAATGAATCTTCTTCCCCTGATATTGTCACATGCCTCCTTCAGGGGGCAGGGCCATATCTGCCTGAGGATCCAGCTGGTAGAAATTCTGGCATTCAGGACAGCAGGAGGTGGGAAGGGGTTCATTGCTGAGGCAAGAAGAACAAATAGTATGCCCATGTGCAGGGGTGGTTGGCTGAGTGTCTTCACCCAAATATGCAGAAATGAGCCTCTGACTCTTCCAATACACCAGCCATGACTCTTCCTTTTTTCTTCTGGGACCTCTCTTTCAGCCTCACTCTTCTGCTTTCAGCATACAGAAATTGGGAGACTTTCTTTTCCAGGCCTTTTAGACTAGTGATGATATTTTAAAAAATGTTTTATTCCATTATTGCTCTGTAAGAAATGACCAGCAGGAGGAATACAGAGAGGCTTGGAGAGACTTACATCAACTGATGCTGAGTGAAATGAATAGAAGCAGAAGATCGCTGTACACTTCAATGCTGTATGAAGATGTATTCTGATGGAAGTCGGATATCTTCAACATAAAGAAGAACTACACCCAGAGAATTTGGAAAAATGAATACAAGGGATAATATTATAAAAAAAAGTTTTATTCCATTGGTGGAAAAAATAGAAGTAAAATCAAAATTGAACAGTTCTAGCTTCTTTTTCTTATCAATGATCTCTATCTCTCCTATCCCAAAGCAAGGTCTTATCTTTTCTTTGTTCATTGTTTCTTCCACTATAGCTATAAAGAATATCTATTTTTAAATTTTCTTTAATTTCCCTCATCAGCTCAGTTTATTATGAGCTTAGTATTTCTGACATTATTTTTACATGACTATGCCATTTTATTATAGTCATCCTCCATGTAAAAACAACATTAATTTTACTGTTATTGCTTAAAATGTGAGATTTTTATCCTAAACCTATATGGTCCCAGAGAAATTGAATCTTATCAATGACATTCTTGCAAAAAAAGAAAACACAAAATAATCAGAAAACATAAAATAATCATAGCTATATCTCATTAGTGATATTCTTGGGGGAAAAAATCCAAAACAAATCAGAAGACAAAATAATTGTAGCTAATGGAAGGTTGGCTTTTTTTTTCAGAGGCAAATAATAGAATTGGTCAGATTGCTCATCTTGTTTACCCCAAAGCAATAAGAGTAATCGTGATGACAGTAAAAAAAAAAAAAAAGGCTACCCTGAAGATAATTGCAAATTATGTTTCAACATCTGCTACAGAGGATGAAGAAAAGAAATTCCAAGAAGAACTTGGCAAGATACTCAAAACTAGTTCAATATAAAACTTGATGCTTAGTGTCTTCCATGGGAAATTAGGGAACAGGGAATAAAAACATCATCAAAGACTGAGAAAGAGGGCAAAAACTTATAAATTACTTAGGAATATCACATCTGGGTATCAGCAGTACTTTGAGATGATAGTGGGAAAGGAGCTGGACATAGTGAGCATAAACAATCTCACCAAAAAATGAAATTGAAGATATCTTAACAGGCAAGTCACAACTGATTATAAATATTATGCCATGTGAGGATCAGCTGCCTTTAGGTAATCAAATCATTAATGGATGGGAATAAAGGTCAAAATCAACACAAAATTAGAAAGAAATAAAAATGTGGTAAGAAATTGCAGAAAATTAGAGCAGTTTGAACTCTATTTAAATAAGCTGTTTGCTGTCAAAAATTGGAAATGATTAAAACTTGAGTCATTGATTCCAATTATTCTGATTTCTCAGAACAGTTTAAGCAATACAAAAGTCATTACAGTAAATTCTAAAAAGACCAGTAAATCACTTGAATAAACAAATGCTTTATTTTCTTGCCAAGTGAAGACACATAGAAGTCAAACACCACATAAATTTAGAATTCAAGGTAATGTGCAGTTACAGAGGAGGATGATAAAAGCCTATGAACAGTATCACCACACAAAATAATAAAAACACTAGAGGAAAATACTCTTTAGAAGGCATGGCTGGTATTAGTTAAACTAGATCATTTAAAAAAAAATAACTTATATGTAACACCTTTGGGATCATTCCCCTAACTCACTTTCAAATTTAAGGCTTAGGGTTCCCAGATCATAGCTGATTGTTATTGTTTTTAGGGTTCTAGGATTCACACTGATCTGTTTCTAATACAATTGCTATTGAGGCCCTCCTGAAGTGCTCCCAATTAGGGCCAGCAAGCCTAATTAGCCTTTTTGGACAAGGCATTTACTGAGAAGGGATAATTAATGAGCTGGTGCAAAATAGTCACAAGAAAGCTTTCAGGGCACAACACACACACACACACACACACACACACACACACACACACACACACACACAAGTCAATGAGGAGATTGAGCCCAAATGAAAAAGGCAGTGATAGTGAGGTACAAGTTTGGCAAAAGATAACTCATGATTCTTAAAGTAAATAAGAAAGTGAAAATTGCTTGTTTTAAATGACCCCTACTCTTATCCTTACAGCCTCCCAGGGATGTAGAGGAATTTGGGCATTTCATGATGGATCATTTTGAGGTAGCTTTATTCTCCACTAGGTATTCTTGTTGTAAAGGAAAAAGTCAGTGAAAATTTAAATCTTTTTTTTTTTTTTTTTCTGGATCATATTCTTCCTTTAACTCTTATGCCATTTAACACCACACCCAAATGACCTCTCATAGTTTCCCCTGCCTCCTCCCCCACCAACTTTTCTGTCTCAACCCATATTATATCCAATCTCCTCATAAGGTCAAATTCCTTTACAAAAAAAGCAGTTTTCAGCTGATCTGTGAACACTACCTATCTACTATATGACTCTTAAGACTCTTAAGATTAAGCTTTCCCATAACTGGTAAAGGAAAAGAAACAAAATGTACTAATTGCTTATCTCTTTGTTCCACCGCTACACATGTAGGACCCTCCCCCCCTTTCAATAGATCAGAGCTCATGACTTTTTTCATTTCAATAGTAAAAAACACTTTATGCCTAAGAAGTCCCTTTTGTGAAGGAGGAGGAGGAAGCCTGGAGAACTGAAAGTGTTTAGGCATTCAATTTCATCAATTCAGAGAATTACCAATTTGAAAATGTCTTCAACACATCTAGTTAAGCATTTAATTCCTACAGGCTTAGCAGGCTCAGCACTAAAGTTAAATGACTTCCCTGAAGTTAACAATTAGTATGTTAAGAGGCAAGGCTTGAACTCAGGCTTCCTCGATTCCAAAGTCATTCCTCCATCCACTTTGCCATGTGATTTCTCCAGAGGTCATTGTCCAATTTTTGTTTTGATGATAGAAAAATGGAGGTTATTAAGACACCTAATGGTGTATATACATCAGAACTATTAAGCACTTGACTAACAGCACTCCTGAGGGCAACCAAATTAAAATCCAATTGGGAAATATTTAACAAAATAAATTAAAATATAAAAGAACCAAGATAATGTTAATATATGGTTTACTACATTATTATGAGGCTGCAGGGAAAGTAGGAAACACATAGACCTTATGTGGCCTGTTTCTATTTAAGTTTGATATAGTCAGATGAGGTTTTTGTATTTGGTTATTTCAGCTTGATTTTCTTTGTTACAAAAGAGGGCACAATCTGAAGGGCAGATGGGAAATAACAATATGAAGACCAAAGACATCAATAAAATGTATAGTAATTTCAATTCTAAAACTTCTTCATTAAAAATTACTTTAATAAAAATACAAGGATAAATAAAGGATAAAGCCTAGACCAGTCTTCAGTCAAATAATGATTGTTTCAATTGTCCCAAGTCAATTAAAAGTTCCAAGTATTAAAATTTCAAAAGTGCTATAAATATTTTCATACGTTTTGATGCTATACTTTTATCTTTGATTTTTTTGGGGTATAGGTCTAATAATAGTATCTCTGCATCAAAGAGTAAATGCATAATATAATAACTTCAGTGTCATAGCTACAAGTTGCTTTTTAAAGTGGCTGGAACAATTCATAGCTCTACCAGCAGTACATTAATGTGTCTGTCTATCTACAGCCCCTCAAGTTCCTTTTAACCAAACTTTGCCAATATGATGCATGTGAAGTGGATTCTGAGAATTATTTTAATTCACATTTTTATTACTAGTTGTTTTGATAATTTTACATTTGATAGCTTGAATTCTTTCCTTTCAAAACTGCATCTATCTGTCTATATGATAGATTTGAATGAATTCTTTGTGTATCTTAAAATTAGAATCTTTATCAGAGAAATTTGCTGCAAGGATTTTCCTCTCCCAGTTAACTCTTTTTCTTTTCATTTTGGCTACATTGCTTTTGTTTGTGTAAAATATCTTAAATTTTATATAACCAAAACTTTTTCATTTTTTTATCTTTTGTTATACTTTCCATTCCTTGTTTGTTTATGAATTATTGACCTATCCATAAATGTGAAAGGTAATTTCTTCCTAGTATCTTTAATTTGTCCAAGATGTAAATTTATTTATTTATTTGTTTTGCTGAGGCAATTGGGGTTAAGTGATTTGCCTAGGTCACACAGCTGGAAATATTAAGTGTCTGAGACCAAATTTGAACTCAAGTCCTCCTGACTTCAGGGTTAGTGCTCTATCCATTGTGCCACCTAGCTGCCCCCAAGATGTGAATTTTTATATCTGAATCATGTATCCATTTGGAAATTATCAGAAACAACAAGACTATACGATGATGATCAATTCTGATGGATATGGCTCTCTTCAACAATGAGATGATTCAAACCAATTCCACTTGTTCAGTGATGAAGAAAACCATCTACACCCAGAGAGACAACCGTGGGAACAAAGTGTGGAACATAACATAGCATTCTCACTCTCTCTGTTGTTATTTGCTTATATTTTGTTTTCTTTCTCAGTTTTTCTTTTTCTTCCTTCTTGATCTGATTTTTCTTGTGCAGCAAGATAACTATAAATATGTATACCTATATTGGATTTAACATGTATTTCAACATATTTAACATGTTTTGGACTACCTATCAGCTAGGGGAGGGAGTGGGGGGCAGGAGGGAAAAATTTGGAACAAAAGGTTTTGCAAGGGTCATTGTTGAAAAATTACCCATGTATATGTTTTGTAAATAAAAAGCTTTACTTAAAAAAATTGGAAAGAGAGTAGAATGTTATAAGGATAGAGTTGATGGTCTGGGAAAATACTGAGGGCTAGAGAAACTGGAAGTTAGGGAGAAATGGAACAATAGAATGTTATGCTCAGATAAAAATAATTTTGAGCTGTTGATCTTGGAAATGGGATACAAAAAGTGATATCTGCATCAGAAATAGAGGGGAAGAGGTCAAGAGTCAAACTAAATTAGGAACTTGGAGGTTAGAATATTAGAAGAAATTATCTGTCTATTTTTTTTCCTTTTTAAATTAATTTTATAATTATAACTTGTTTTTGACAGTACATATGCATAAGTAATTTTTTTTTTACATTATCCCTTGTACTCCCTTCTGTTACGAATTTTCCCCCTCCTTTCCTCCACACCCTCCCCTAGATGGCAGGCATTCCCATACATATGAAATATCTTATAGTATATGCTTGGTACAATATATATGTGCAGAACCAAATTTTGTTGTTGTTATTGTTGTTGCAAAGGAAGAATTGTATTCGGAAGGTAAAAATAATCTGGGAAGAAAAACAAACAAACAAACATGCTCACAGTTTATACTCATTTCCCAGTTTTCCTTTTCTGGGTGTAGCTGATTCTGTCCATCACTGATCAATTGGAATTGGATTAGCTCTTCTCTATGTTGAAGATATCCACTTCCATCAGAATACATCCTCATACAGTATCATTGTTGAAGTGTATAATGATCTCCTAGTTCTGCTCGTGTCACTCAGCATCAGTTGATGTAAGTCTCTCCAAGCCTCTCTGTATTCATCCTGTTGGTCATTTCTTATAGAACAATAATATTCCATAACATTCATATACCATAATTTACCCAACCATTCTCCAATTGATGAACATCCATTCATTTTCCAGTTTCTAGCCACTACAAAAGGGCTGTCACAAACATTTTGGCACATACAGGTCCCTTTCCCTTCTTTAGTATTTCCTTGGGATATAAGCCCAGTAGTAGCACTGCTGGGTCAAAAGGTATGCACATTTTGATAACTTTTGGGGCATAATTCCAGATTGCTCTCCAGAATGGTTGGATTCTTTCACAACTCCACCAATAATGCATCAGTGTCCCAGTGGAAATAGTTTTAATTTCATCATCTGAAAATTGTTCATATCCTTTGACCATTTTTCAATTGGAGAATGGCTTGATTTCTTATAAATTAAAGTCAATTCTCTGTATATTTTGGAGATGAGGCCTTTATCAGAACCTTTAACTGTAAAAATGTTTTCCCAATTTGTTACTTCCCTTCTAATCTTGTTTGCATTAGTTTTGTTTGTGCAGAAACTTTTTAATTTGATGTAATCAAAATTTTCTATTTTGTGATCAATAATGATCTCTAGTTCTCCTTTGGACACAAATTCCTTCTTCCTCCACAAGTCTGAGAGGTAGATATCCTATATTACTCTAATTTATTTATGATCTCATTCTTTATGCCTAAATCTTGATCTTATCTTAGTATGTGGTGTTAAATGTGGGTCCATGCCTAGTTTCTGCCATTATCTGTCTATTTTCAAGTTCCCTAGTAAAGGACTGTGATTGGGAGTACTTCATGATACTATGATCCAGTCACTGAACTCCTGGAAAAAGGAGGTAAAATTATTAGGAAAGATGATGGCAACCACAACATGAACTGGGTGACAAATTTGGGGAAAGTGAAATTAAAAGGAGGAGAGGTTGCTTAATAATGACAAGAGAAACAATCTAGAAGTAGCAATGGAAGCAAAGAATATTCTTACTGCCCGACTAGGAGTAATGCATTGGAATTTGCAAGCAAAAGTATAATTAACATTGGGAAGGTCTGAGAGACAGGATCATCTAGAAGGAGCCAGTTTCTAATGAGGACCGGGAAACAGAATGAACATAATAGAAAGAATTCTAAATTTGTGAGAAAACCTAAGTTAGAGAGATCATGTTTGGAGTGGGGTACTTTTGGGGTAAATAAGAATAAAGAATCAGCTAGTTGACAACAGTTTTCATAAATTTTTTTCTTCCTAGGACATGTATTAGAACTATCCAAGAAGAATATTAAATAATGATATGTTTCAAAGGAAACATTTTCATAGTTTCTTCTCATTCAAGAGATAATATTTTACTTTGCATATACATTTTATGATTGTATCTCTATGTGTCATTGAGTAAAACTCTGCTAAAATTAACAGTAAGTATTAAGATCCAAAAAAAAAAAAAAGGGAAATTTTCTAAGAATATAGTATAAGATGTTAAAAACCTAACTTCTACCAGATGTTTTTAAATCTTTATTTTACATATAATTATGGCTATTGTATTGATATCATATGAAGGAAAGATTCATTTATTTCTAAGTTTTTTAGTGTTTTTAATAAAAAAATGGGTATTATATTTCATAGGAGGCTTTTTTCTGCATCTATTGATATAATAATATGATTTAGTCCTTATTATTATTAATGTTATTAATTAATATTAACATTCTTAAAATAGACTTTTCCTGCATTCCTGGTATAAATCTAATCTGGTCAGAATATATAATTTTTATGATAAATTGCTATTAGTTTAATTAAAATATTTATATCAGTACTCCTTAGAAATATTAGTTTATATTTCCCTCCTCTGCTTTGAATTTGCAGATAATAAGACCATATATATATATATATATATATATATATATATATATATTTTTTTTTTTTATCACAAAATGAATTTGGAGAAGAGATTAGACTTGATACATTTTGACTCAGAAGCAATCAAGAGTGATGGTTGAAAGTTGCAAATTCTGACACTTTGTCTTAAACACTTTCTAATACTGAGAGACAACTAGAAGTAGAATGGATTGCCTCAAGAAGTATAAGTTTTTTCCTCTTTGAAAGTCTTGAAGCAAAAGCTAAATGACTATTTGTTGGAAATTGTTGGAAATACCAAGGGATTCCCTTGGTATATGGATTGGACTCAATGGACTAAAGTAGGAGTCAGGAATCGTTTTTCTGCCAAGGGTCATTTGGATATTTATAACATCATTTGCAATACGAGGCCGTTGTACATAGTGTTCAATTCATCATCATCTGCGGTTGCCTTGGCAGAGCGAGACCAAATGATTTTGTAGGCTTTATATGGCCTGGGCTGCAAAGCAGATATCCCCACTTCTGGACTCTAAAGGAATGGTCTATAGCAGCAGTTACCCACTACTGCTCCACTGGATGCTCCATTTTAACTGCTTTTTGACTTTGATCTAAGACAGTATTTGCTTTTTTGCCTGACTCCTCTCCCCTACAATGTTCTCTAAGTTTGAGATCTGCAGCTATTCAGTTCACTTGGCCCATTCTTAAACCATAGGTAGCAGTAAGAGTTAAGGTAAGTATTTGCTGGGTGTCATAGGTGAAAACAGCTAGGTGGCACACTGGGCTTGGAATCAGGAATTTTCATTTTCATAAGTTCAAATCTGGTCCCAAACACTTATTAGCTGTATGACCCTGGGCAAACCATTTAAATCTGTTTGCCTCAATTCCTTACCTGTAAAATGAGCTAGCAAAGTAAAGAACAAATGATCTAAATTTAGGTGTCCATTCTCAGGTTCAGAGTAAAGGAGTAAAGGGTTTGAGTAAAGAGTAGTAAAGGGAGTATTCTAGATCAGAATTATGAGGTGATTAAAGGCATGGTGACAGGATTCATGGCCTGTTCCAGGATAGTGGGTAGAATAATTTTGCTGTGTTGGAGCATAAATGCAGAGGAACTATGGGAGAAAAATGTGAGGAGATAAAGTAGGGCAAGACTGCAATGCTTTTAAATTCCAGGCTGAAGAGTTGGATTTTGGATTGTAGACAAGGGACACTACTGACCATTGGTGAATTTAGGGTAAAAATGCAAATCAATGTTTTGTAAAGATTAATCTATCAGTGGTAAAGACGAGTTGAGACCACTGTAAAGCTACAATGATTAGGCAAGAGGTTAAGTAGAAAGGGTAGCCCAACTTAAAATTTTCTTCATTTTAAATAGTTTTCCGATCCTTTATTGGCCACTATCCCCAAATTCTTGGAACATTGGTTCTTTCTATATATTTTTGTGGTTCCCACCATCCATGCCCAGGCTTAGCATGGATGTTTCCCCTATTCCCTATTCACCTGAGACATCTTGTTTTGTTTTGTTTTACTTTTTGGCTGATTCTTCCTGTCTCTCATCTGGACCACAAGTGCAGTGATCTCTTATGGGCTTGATCCCAATATAGATTGACTCAGAAGCTTTAATCTGAATTGTTTCCTACCCAAGCCATTTGTATCTGGAGGTTCACAATGATAAGGATAAATAAAGTAAGGATAAATTTTATCCCTATTGTGGCCCAGAACTCCTGTACCTTAGAAATCTATCAGCCTCAACTTCCCCAGCAGTACCAACTACATATGTGGGTCATGCTTGGATCTTTTTTTACTATGACTAATGTAAAATAAAACCAACTGAAAGAGCACAGAATTGTCCATTTATATTGCATGGGAAACTTAACCTAAGTTATCTCTAATCTAACTGTAGATAGTTGGCATAGCATCTGGGACTAACCTAATAGCCTAGGATAATTTTACATAGCAACTAATAAGAATTTTAGTAGGTAAGAACATTAATTATAAATCTTTCAATTTGGAACACAAGATTTTGCAATAGTGAATGTTGAAAATTCACTTTGCATGTATATTGAAAATAAAAATCTATTATTAAATATTTTAAAAATTATAAATCTTTAGAAAGCATTTTTTATGCTAGCTTAAGGATTATTTTCTCAGGAAGCCCTATCCTGTAAAATGACAAGAAGTTTTAAAAAAAACCCACAAAGATTATATCTACCAGACATTTTTGGAAGAATGTAGGGTCATAGACTTAGAGTTGGAAAGGATTTTAGAAGCTATTTAGTCCAATACCCTCATTTTATAGATGAAGAAAATGAGTTATGGAAAGTTTAAATAATTTGCTTATGATCATCCAGGAAGCAAATACCAAAGAGGGATTTGAATTCAGGTCCTCAATTCCAAATTTGGCATTATTTCTATTTCAATTTGTAAAGACCATTTTTATGACATCATATGAGGGAAAAGTCACTCCAATACATACATATATATATATATATATATATATATATATATATATATATATGTAGTATGGGTATTTATTGCCAAAAAAAGGTTATCCACAATAAGTGGAAGACAGTGTGGCGTCATGAAAGAAATATAGGACTGGGAGTCAAGAGTTCTAGGCTCTGGTCTCAAATCTGTCTCTGATTAACTGTGCAATTTTTACTAAATCACTTCCTCTCTTCAAGTCGTTTCCTCATCTGGAAAATGAGGAGTTGAATCTCAAATCCCCTAATATCATTCCCTCTTCTTTTCTCCTTTGTTTGAAAATGGGAGGAAAAGGTAGCATTCTTCTCATCAAGGCCAACCTCTCTATTTGTCTCCTTGATCCTCTCCCCTTTGGGAGCTCACCCCTCCAATCATTCCCTCTCCTTCCCTAAATTTTAATCTCTTCTTACACACTGGGCTCTTCCCTGCTATATGCAAACATAACCAGATTTCCCCCATGGCTGCCAAGTTGGTTCCCAAAGTATTCCACATTAGCAAGTTTCCCACTCATATCCCCCTTCCCACCCACATCACCTCAACTTTCATACATATTCACAATACTCTAAATGCAGTAAGGAAATGGTCCTTTCATCACATCTAAGAGGCTTCAACAGGGATGTTAGCAAGAGATTGCAAACTGGAAACTATTCTTACCAGGAAGAGTAAACAAAACTTGATGATGGCATATGAAACAGTTGTTCCTTCTCAGCAGACCAGCACAAGCCAGCTTCTCCTCCATTGCAAATGCTCCCTGTATTCCCACTCTCTTCTGACCAAAACATGAACTCAGAATCTGAACCACATTTACCCTAAAGTACTAATTACTGATATTTGCTTAAAGTGTTTCCTTTTTATGAGAATATGTATTTATCAACATTGATTAGCCTTAAATAGAATGAAAACTTCTTAGAAGGAAAAAAAAAAACTTCTCAGTGACACTGACAATCTGAATATTTTTGAGTAAGAACTTAACATTTCTTGACTTGAAAGCATTTTCTTGGGCTGTCTCCTATGCCTGGAACCTTTTCCTTTCTCATCTCTGTTAACCAATCTCTTTGGTTTTTTAAAAAAAGTTTGAACTAAAATTCTTTTATAAGAAGCTTTTCTCTATTGGAAACTAGTCTGGAAGAAACTAGACATTGACCCACACCTAACACTACATACCAAGATAAAATCAAAATGAGTTCATGATTTAGACTTAGAGAGTGATATTATAAGCAAATTAGAGGAACATAGGATAGTTTACCTCTCAGATCTGCAGAGAAGGAAAGAATTTGTGTCCAAAGAACTGGAATTCATAATTGAACACCAGATAGATAATTTTGATTATATTAAGTTAAAAAGGTTTTGTACAAACAAAAATTTTTTCTCATAAATCTACCAGTTTAATATTCCAGAAACCATTATATAACAATGATGTCTATATCCTCTATTCATTTATACATAATATATAGTTAGTGAATTTTATTTTTTCAAACTAACTGGAGGTTTTGTTTTTGTTCCTATTAAATTTTATGGTTATGTCCTTCACAAAGTCCAAATTGAACAGATATCCTGTATAGATAGTAAAGTCTAGAGATAGTCTTATTAACAAATGACATTTGATGATTATATCAAAATACAGAATACTAGTAAGTTTTCCTGAGGAGATCCATGATATTTCTTTCTTTCTTTTTTTTTTTTTTTAAATTTCATTTAGAATTTTTCCCCACAGTATATATGCATGAGTAATTTTTTTTATAATATTATCCCTTGTATTAATTTTTCCAAATTATCCCCCCCTCCCTCCACACCCTCCCCCCAATGACAGGCAATCCCATACATTTTACATATGTTACAATATAACCCAGATACAATATACGTGTGTAAATACCATTTTCTTGTTGCACATTAAGTATTAGATTCCGAAGTATACAAACAAAATTAATGCAGACAAGATTAGAAGGGAAGTAATAAATTGGGAAAACATTTTTACATTTAAGAGTTCTGATAAAGGCTTCATTGTAAAATATATAGAGAATTGATTCAAATTTATAAGAGTTTAAGCTATTCTCCAATTGATAAATGGTCAAAGGAGATAAACAAACAATTTACAAATGAAGAAATTAAAACCATTTCTAACCATATGAAAAGGTGTTCCAAAACACTATTGATCAGAGAAATGCAAATTAAGACAACTCTAAGATACCACTACACACCTGTCAGATTGGCTAAGATGACAGGAAAAGATAATGACAAATGTTGAGGGGATATGGGAAAACCGGGGCACTAATACATTGTTGATGGAACTGTGAACGGATCCAGCCATTCTGGAGAGCAATTTGGAACTATGCTCAGGGGCAGCTAGGTGGCGAAGTGGATAGAGCACCACCCTTGAATTCAGGAGGACCTGAGTTCAAATCTAGTCTCAGACACTTAACACTTCCTAGCTGTGTGACCCTGGGCAAGTCACTTAACCCCAGCCTCAGGGGGGAAAAAAAAAAGACTAATGGACAATGGAACTATGCTCAAAAACTTATCAAACTGCATATTCCTTGATCCAGCAGTGTTTCTACTGGGCTTATATCCCAAAGAGAGCTTAAAGGAAGGAAAGAGACCCACGTGTGCAAAAATGTTTGAGACAATCCTTTTTGTAGTGGCAAGAAACTGGAAACTGAGTGGATGCCCATCAGTCAGAGATTGGCTGAATAAGTTATATGAATGTTATGGGATATTATTGTTCTATAAGAAATGATCATCAGGATGATTTTAGAGAGGCCTGGAGAGACTTATATGAACTGATGCTATATGAAATGAACAGAACCAGGAGATCATTATACACGGCAACATCAATATTATGTGATGATCAATTCTGATGAATATGACTCTTTCTAATAGTGAGATGCTTGATGCCAGTCCCAATGATCTTGTAATGAAGAGAGAGAACTGTGGGAACTGAATGTGGATCACAACATAGCATTTTCATTCTTTTTGTTTTTTGTTTTCTAACTCATTTACTTTCCTTTTTGATCTGACTCTTTTTGTTCAGCAAGAGAATTGTATAAATATGTTTACACATATTGGATTTAACATATATTTTAACCTGTACAACATATATTGGATTGCTTGCTATCTAAAGGAGAGGGTGGGGGGGAGGAGGGAAAAATCTGAAACAAAAGGCTATGCAAGGGTCAATGTTGAAAAATTTTCTGTGTATATGTTGTAAAAATAAAAAGCTTTTTTTTTTTTTTTTTAAGAAGCTTTTCCCAATGCACTATTTTTTTTTATTGTTTTAAGCAAAATATAAAAAAAAGATTACCCAGTATATAGGGGGCAAGGAGGGAGATTACAAAGCCTATTTATTTAGCATGAATCTTTTTCAGAAGTGCCTTTTTGTTTTGTCAGGCAGATGTTTTTAGCTAATGAGTTGCCTGTTGTTTTAGAGAATAAAGCTAATATGTCACAAATGTGTAGTTTTGTTTATATTGTATATTTACGGACAATGCTAATAACCTATATAAATTTAATTGACTCAAGGCCTATAATACAGACTGCTACTTAACAAATTTATACCATTCAAAGGGACATTTTTCAATAGAAAAACAACCATATCTTGACTTCAAAATTTAATGATCCTAGCTATGTTAACTTGGGCAAGTCATTTAATCCCATTGCCTCTCAAAAAAACAACAAAAATATCAAAAAATTCCAACTTGACTAAGGACCAACTCTTTCAATGTCATAGCATTTATTGTAATTTTTAAGGATTCTCTTTGAAAACTGTAAGTATTAGAGCAGCTAGGTGGTGCAGTGGATAGAACACCAGCCCTTAAATCAGGAGGACCTGAGTCTGGGCAAATGTTAGTATTTATCGCCTTTATTAAAAGTTTTTTTCAACCCAACCCGTCCCTCTGTTACTTCTTTTCTAAATATCCTATTTATAGCTTATTTGTTCTTTTTCCCCACTAGATTTTGAACCTTTGAGGACAGGGACTGTCTTTGCCTCTTTTTGTGCCCTTGCTGCTTAGCATAGTGGCTGGCACCTTAGTTGTGTTCAACTTTTTGTGACCCATTTGAGATTTTCTTGGCAGAATCACTAAAGGGGTTTGCCATTTACTTCTCCAGCACATTTTACACATGAGGAAACTGAGGCAAATAAGGTTGACTTGCCCAGGGTCACGACAGTAATTATCCAGGGCCAGATTTGAACTCAGGAAGATGAATCTTCCAGACTCCAGACCAGATACTCTATCTGGGCCACCTAGCTGCTCCCCTATTTGGTACACAGTAGGGGCTTAATAAAATGTTACTGATTAACTGATTGATTGAAATTATAGATATAAGTCAGTAGGTAGAGGCTATGTTATTTTTCCTCCACTGAACTATGAATTTGGAACAAACAGCTCTCTCCTTGACAGGGCTCCAAGGAAAAGTAATGCCCTGCTTCCCTATGATCACAAAAGAAGGACGGAACAATGTCCAAGGAAACATCACTAGAATGGAAAATCCATTAAATATTTAAATTAAAACTCAATGTTCTCCCCTGTCTAGAAAACACCTGTGGCAGAACTGTGAGTTGAATCCTGGGAAGCTCTTAGAATTCTCTCTAGGTGGCAACTTTTCCAGACCAGGTAGGAGACCTCTTAGCAAAGGGTTGGACTAGGGGATGGTAAAGCATGAGAAGAAGCCTATAGGTAGGACTGGAGGGGCTGGTTCACTGGTATTGTAGAAAGGAGGCTGGGCTTGGGGCCAAGAGATATAGGGTTTGAATCCCATCTCTGACACTTAGCTGTGTGATCTTGGGCAATTCAACCTCAATTTCTTCATTGTTAAAATGCTACTAATAATACCTATGGTTCTGATCTCACCTATAGCTTTTGTAAAGATCAAATATGTGTAAAGTGTTTTATAAATCTCAGAGCAAATATCTATTAGAAAGAAAATATTAAGAAATTAAGAAAAAAGATGGATAAAGGGGTCCTACTCCTGTCCAGAGGAGCAAAGGATAACTGGGATAAAGGAGTAATCAAATCAACTCTGCCTGGGAGAATGAGGTATTCATGGGTATAGAGCCCCATACCCCTCATCCAGTGCTCTGTGCTGAAATCTTTTTTCAGGATGTGAGTAAAGAAAAGCACTGGGGAATTCAGAAACTCAAAGAGCTGCTCTAGCTCAGTTGTACCTTAAAGGAACAAGGGGAGCCTGCTAATTAAGCAAAGAGCTTAAGGCACAATTAAATTTAACATGTATTAAGCTATTCACAAAGCACTATGCTAGGTATTGGGAATATATGGTGACTGCTTGTCAAAAGTTTATAGTTTGGGAGTTAAGTATGAAATGTGTATATATATACAAATGACTATGATGAAAATTAGGAAATGGTTAGTACATAGAAGAGATGAAAATCTCACACAGGAAATTCAAGGAAGAAGAGATAATTTCTAGTTGAGATAATTACCAGAATGCTTCATGAAGGATCCCTAAAGAAAGAGAAGATCAATATATGCATATGCATGGTTGAAAGGGGCTATATGTGGGAGAAAGAGGGAGGAGAGACAGACAGACAGACAGACAGAGACACAGAGACAGACAATTAGTTCAGGTGAACTGGAGCTTGAAATGTGTGAAAGAAATTATATAGAAAAAACGAAAATGATTAGATTATGGAGGACTTCAATATCGCCCCCCCCCTTTTTTTTTAGTACACAGCTGTGAATCACAGAAGGTTCCGAGTAGGATAATGACATCGAAATGGAAACCCTTTGAGAAAAGGGATTTTTGATCTGTTCTTTTTGGTTTTGTGTTTAGCAAAGTGCTGAGGACACAATAAGTGGTAAATAAATGCTTGCTGATCATCGAACAATTAAAGTTGTATTAAGAAAATTATTTGAGCTGTGATAGGAAGTACCCAGAAGAGATGAGGTGACCAATTAAAAAATATTAATATTATCTTGTGTAGTCATATCTGACTCTTTGTGACCCTATTTGGGATTTTCTTGGCAGAATTACTGATATAGTTTGCTATATCCCAGCTCATCTTATAAATTAGGAAACTGAGGCAAACAGTATTAAGTGGTTTATCCAGGATTACAAAGTAGGATTTGAATTTAGGTGCTCTGGAGTCCAGGCTTGGCATTCGACCTATTATTACTTCTAACTGCCCTATTAAAATAATGTAGGGGAGAAATAATGATGTTTTGAAATAGGTTGGTGGCAGTGGAAAGAGGGGGCTAGAGCTTTGGGGAGGGTTTTTTTGTGCTGCAGGAAAATGAGTAGTATAAAAATGCCCCTGGTGCCTCATTGAGGTTCCTTTCATTGGCCTTAGGAATTAAAAGTGAGCAGGAAATGAATGGTTTCCTAATATTCCCTGATCATAGACAAAATATTTAAAGAATATTTGAATTGCAAGAACTCTGCTATTTTCATTCAAGATCCTTTATAATCTGACTTCAACTCACCTTTCCTGCCTGATCTCACACTATGTCCTCCACTTCTCTTCTCTCTTTCAAAATTTAAGGTCCACATGAAGTGACCTGCTAAATCGATGCTATCACATGCAATATTCCTACATGCCTTTGTATAGGCTAGAGCATAGCTTTTATGCTTTGTATAACCAGGACTAGAATGTGGGTCTCCCGATTTCTAGTTAGATTTTTTTCCCTCCAACATAATCTTGCATCTGCCTTTATTCCAGTAGTCCAAATTCTTTTTGAATGGTGGAACACATCTGGCCAGAGCCACCATGTGGGTACTGATGGCCCTGCTGCTGCTGCTAGGTGAGTTTTTCTCTATCACTATATTGAGAGGAAGACAAAGGGAAGAGGGAAGGGAGGAGGGTTCTAAAGCAAAGCCTGTTGTGCCTTGAGCATTAAAGCTTGATACTTCAATATATAGACCATAAGCTTAGCCTTCAGAGTTTTCATGCTATATACCCTTTACAGCTCAGTGCCAGGATTGTCTGCTGTTATGATTTTGATATTTAAAACTGCCAGAAGCTCAGCAATCATCAAAACCCAGAGCCCTTAGAAGACAAAACTTTAAACCTAAGCAGAAAGTCTAGGGAGTTTGTCAATTTTCCTATTTACCATGAGACTGCCTGGTCTTAACCTCTCTTTCATTGATTGTCAACTTCTTATCTCTTACAGGTCCAAGAATTGGAATAGCTGGTAAGTCTTCTGCATAATTTTCTCCATTTTCTCCTTCCTGCTGACTTTATCTCACACATACATCAAGTTCTCTTAGACTCTATGTGCTCAGAGTGGTCTATTGGATCCTTAGCAGGATGATCATAGGGCTAAATGAACAAGATCCTTAGGTGGAGACTATTCTGGAATGCTATTCATCCTTGTTACTCTCTAACTTATTTGGTCCAGTTTGCTGAAGATAGACTGCATCTAAGCAATTATTTAGGACAGTATGCCTTACAAATTGATTAATTGATCTTCTGACTAAGTTACTTCTAATAGCATTATTATGATCAACTCTGTTCCCAGGGGTAGTCTAGGGTTTTTCCAATCTGGAACCCAGTTCTTTGGGCTTCTTGACTTTGGCTCTCTTTTTGCAACATCCCTTTACAGCCACCATGGAAAAGCCCATTCTGTCTTTGCATCCACCCTGGACCACAATCTTTAAGGGGGAGCGAGTAACCCTGAGATGTGACGGATACCACCCCTTGCTCCTGGAGCTCCGGCCAATCAGCACTTTGTGGTACTTGGGGCATCTGCCACTTCCCTCTCATAAGAAGAGCATTGAGGTGCAGACACCAGGGGTGTATCGATGCCAGACCCGAGGGGCACCTGTCAGTGATCCAATTCACCTTTCGGTATCTAATGGTAAGTGGGAAGAGTATAATGGGAGGATATAGTACATATCCTAAGAACATATACAAGGGAAATACATATTCCAGGAATTCATGCCAATTTTCTTTTTTCTCTTTTTTTAATTAAAGCTTTTTTGTTTTCAAAACATATGAATAGATAATTCTCAACATTCACCCTTGCAAAACCTTGTGTTCCAAATTTTTTTCCCTCCCTTTTCCACACTCCCTCCCCTAAATGGCAAGTAACCCAATATATGTTAAAAATGCATAATTCTTCTATACATAGTTCCACAATTCTCATGCTGGTATGCCAGTCTTCTTACAGAAAATATAGTCCTACTGCTATACTGCTTTAGATAGGAAGCTGCTCATCCTGGCATCAGGCACATATAACTAGTTCAACGGTTGATGAGGTTCAGGCTTCATACTACACATAAGTTAAGTGGGGAGCCACATACATGATAGGACATGAAATACACAATAGCCCCCAAAGTATATCCACACACCTTAAAAATGATTTCTGAAAATCCTACCATTAGAGCTGTGTTTTGCAGTTAAGGCATTAATTACTGAAAGTCCCTGCTAAAATTTAAGTATATTCCCTGGGGGAAATAATACTTCAATAATATACCCAGCCAGGATATTAGAACAGATTTATTTATAGTATTAGTTTATTGATAGCTAGATCTTGAGAAATCACAACTTTTTACATGACAAAGAAAAAATCTAGTAGGAAAATAAGGGTTTCTGTACAGCTAGGGATAGATATGGGGTTCCCTTGGAAAAGGAAGACAGAAGTGATATCTATAGAACTAGCTCTCTATTTCATAGGATCATAGATTTAGAGGAGGTAAGGAACTTTCGAGATCATCTTACATTTTACAGAAAGAGGAAATTGAGTCACAAAGAAGTAAAATGATTCCACAAGTACTAAGTAGCAGGAATGGAATTCAAATTCAAATACTCTGATGCCAAATTAGCCCTCTTGGGATCATGTCATTCTGCCCTTTCTTTTCTTCAAAGTTTTCCTTCCCTAGGATTAAATCCAGATGAGGTTTTACCCCCCAGTACTGTGGGGTTGATTCCATTGGAGTTTGGAGCACTCTATACTTAGGTCTTATCCATCCCCTACCATGCATTCCCCTATTTCCCTTAAGTTATCATCCAGCTTCAGGGATGGACACTGAATCACAAGGTCCTGGAGTTTGAAGGGATCTCAGGAGCCATTTAGTCCAACCTATACAAAAATAAGAATTCCCCGAGGCAGCTGAGTGGCACAGTGAAGAGAGCACCAGCCCTGGAAGAGTCAGGAGGACCTAAGTTTAAATGTGGTCTCAGATACTTAGAGGCTGCATGGCTCTGAACAAGTCCCAACCCCAACTGCTTCCCCAAACAAACCCAAACAAATAAAAAGGATCCCCACTAGAGTAAGTGGTCACCCAGCCTTTGAAGACCACTTTTAGACAATGCTAATTGTTAGAAATTATTTCCTTCCATTAAACCCCAATCTCTCTTTCTGAAACTCATCCATCCATCACTTTTACTTCTTCCTTTTAGGACCAAACCAAGTTTTTAGTCCTCCTTTCACAGGCCTTTAAATTCTTGGAAGATATCTATCATGTCTCTCCTAAGTTGTCTCTTCTCCAATTTCAGTGTGTCCATTTCCCACAACCTTGAGGTCATTTACTTAGCTAGTCATTCTCTGAACACTTTTAACTGACCAATGTCCTTTCCAAAATGTGGTACCAAGAACTGGAACTGAACAGGTAGTCCAGGTTCAATTGAACCAGGGCAAAATATAGCTTAACGATAACTTCCTAGATCTAGACACTATGTTTCTCAATGTAGTCTACGATAAAAAGAAAATTTCCCCTGCTGTATGACACCATTGACTTCATATTGAGGCCTCCTTCAAAACTGATATGAAATCATTATTACTTTTTAGGTTCATCCATTTAACTAGTTCTAAATGTACCTTAATATAATCATCTGAGACAAAATGTCCCATCTCGTTCACAAGAACGCATTAAAAACTGTCAAATGTTTTGCCTAAATCTAGGTAGAGTATCTCTGATATTTCCCTAATCTACCAGTTTAATAACCTGTAAAAAACAAGAGGAAATAAAATTGTTCTAATATTTCCTTTCCTATATAAAGAAATGTTAGTTCTTTGTCATCACCACTCCCTTTTCTAGAAATCCACTAACCATCCCTTTAATTTCTCCAGGAATTAAAGTGATACTCAGTGGTCTATAGTTTGCAAAGTCAATTTCCCTCTTCTTTTTTTGGAAAATTGATATTTGCTTTCCTCCAGTCTTTGGAGCATCTCTCCAATTCATCAAAGATATCTTTCAAAATCATTAACAAAATTCGGAACAGAAGGAGTGCAAGGGATAATGTTGTAAAAAATTACCTATACATATGTACTGTCAAAAATGTTATAATTATAAAATTAATAAGAAAAATAAAAAAATAGACTTCAAGACATTTAACAAGAAATATAAATCAAAAGGCAAAAATTCTCACCACCCATTTCCCAAATTGCAACTTTCCAAATATCCATGGGATTTAGTTTATGAGTTTTTCTAGCTCAGTACGTCAGCCCAGAACCTTAAGCTTTTAAAATGGTAAAAACAAACAAACAAACAACAACGACAACAAAAAAATCATTAACAGATAGTACTTTGTCAATCACATTTGCCATTTTGCTCAGTCTCTTACGATATGGTTTTTCTAAGTTTGGTGACTTGAATTCATTAAAGGCAACCATCTTTATTTTCATTTTCTGTACATTTTTAATGCTTTTTAAATGGGCTGATGAATTACTTATATATTTAACAGTTCAACAAATATTTATTAAACACCTAGGCCAGCAATAGAAATTGAAACTCTGATTTTGTTTCTAGAAGGAGATTCCAGATTAGAAAATCCCCTCTACTAATGTAGATCAGTGTTTTATCAGCAATAAATAATAGTACATATTAAGTACATTAATTTTATATGAAGTGTGAGAGATGAAAACATTATTACTTTTGTGGGATGACAGTATTGATTATGGCACAGGGTAGCTTCATTGTGAAACATCCAAAGAGGGTGGATGGTTTGGATGGTATCCCCAATAAAATCTGCAGGAAGACTTACTTCAAAAGTAAAGGATCAGGAGAACTAAGGAATGACAAATGGGATAAATAAGAGATGAGCAAGAAGTGAAGAAGGGCTATGGGATGCTCATGACCTTTACTGAGATCATGAACATTATCTATGTTGCAGATTGGCTGATCCTGCAGGTTCCCTATGCCATGGTGTTTGAGGGTGAGCCACTAGTGATACGCTGCCGGGGCTGGTATGATAAAGTTGTCTACAAGCTCCACTACTACAAGGATGGGCATGTCATGCGCTATTTCCAGTCTAGTGCCAACTATACAATACCCCAGGCTCGATCCAGTGATAGTGGACATTACCAGTGCTCAGGAACCCTGCGTATCCCAGTGGAGAGTACTCCTATGTTCTCTGCCAAGGTTGCGGTTACCATCCAAGGTATAGTAGATACAAGAAACAGTCTCATTTCTTGAGGGATGGGAGTGGGAAGTAGAAACTGGGGAATTAGGTATGAGTAGAAGAGTAAAAATTCTTTGAATCAAAGATAAGGAGAGAAGGTTGATACCATTCCTAACCCTCCAAATTTCTCTTCCACATAAGGAATACAATGACCCCATCAGCCCTTCTCTTCTCCACAAACCTTCTTCACTCTCACCCCATCCCTCCATTAATGAAACTGGAGCTGTCAATAAAGCGTTATGGTATTCACATTGACCCAAGAACTACCAAATTCAATGAATTCCTTTTTGGGACATTGAAAAAGGACAACCTCACATAAGAAACAAATCATCTCATCTGATGGGCAGTGACTGCTACTCCCCTGTCCAAATCTCCTACCAAAAAGCTGGAATAATGACCAGGAACCTGGAGGACCACCATTTTATAATTCTTAGTACTTTCTAGCTTACACATACAGTATCATTTATACCAATGTGTATTATCAGAATTCCACAGTAAGCCTGCTTAATCTTTGGGCCCTTCTTTCCTTTCTGTGGCCCAACACTGCATAGCTGGTCACTGTGGGATGATGATGGTGGACCAGCAGCCCTCAGGCCCAGTTACCCCAGCCCTCATCCCTTCCACTATCTGCCACTTCCCAGTCCCAAGAGCATCTCTCCATCCTCTCCAGCCTCCCTCTCCTAGTTTGACCTCTCAGTGTGCTTAGAACTTGTCTGTCTTCCATCTTAGAGCTGTTTGCATCTCCCATGCTGAAAGTGGTGCACAAGTCTGAGTCCCGCAGTGGGGGTGCGGTGACCCTTCGCTGTGAAACAAGCCTGCACTCCCAGAAGCGGGACACTCCGTTACAGTTTTCCTTCTACAAGTACAGCCGCCCTGTGCGCCGCTTTGACTGGGGAGCTGAGTATACGGTTCCGGAAACTGAGACTGAGGACTTGGAATCATACTGGTGTGAAGCTGCCACTGTGACCCGCAGCGTACGCAAACGCAGCCCTTGGTTACAACTCGCAGGGAGGGGTGAGTGACTCCTAGTGTAGTACCCCACCAGGCCTCACTTCCCCAACTCGCACTCAGACATCCCAATCTCCAAACACATACACACGTACCCCAAGACCATTCATTGCCAATTCCATCTTTCAACTTCTAATCTTGGTCCCGCTTCTTTCGTCTCTCCAACTCCTGGAGGGCAACTCTACACTAATAAACAAAGGTCCCCACATTATGAACAGTGGAAGTGGTTCAAGTGGTGCCACTGGGCTGGTTTATATGATTGATTCCCTATCATTTGACAGGTTCTATCTCCAGCACATCGTCCATCACAACACGAGCTCCTCCACCAGCAGCCATGTCCAGGAACCCCGTTTCAAAGCCCCTCTCCTTCAGAAAGCCTCCTGATCCCAGATCTGTGCCCTCGATCACCTTCGCCCCAAACTCCACCTTGAATGAGATCCTCACCTCTGCACCAAGCATTCCCACTGCTGGGCCCACTGTTTGTACCCCTCTGACTTCCTTGGGACAATCTACCTACCCTTTGAAGTCTAACATGGATGTATTGCTTCAGGAAATGCAGCTGCTTAAAGGCCTTCTGAGACAAGTAGTACTAGAGTTGAAGGAGCCACATACAGTTTTGAGGCTCAGAGAGACAGCAGACATACCTATTTTAGATTTGGGGGTGAGTACAGCCACACCAGAGACCATAGGAAAGGGTTAAGGCAATGACCAGTCTAATTAGATGCTCTTGGGCAATGGGAAACCCCAGTCTGGCTTGCTTTTGGTAGAGGTCTGGGGTTGTGACGATTGTTAGAACTTGAACCCATCCAGTGAATTGGGAGAATTAACCAAAGAACTTTCAGTTCCTTTCCATTATACCTACTTTTCCTCAGTCATCCAAAATAGTTTCCTTAAAGAAGCTCTTTCTTAGCATTTGGTCCCTGTGATTTTAAGCAATCACCAAGTGTTTTTAACTGATATCACCTATCCTATGTGTCACCATTTAGTTACACAAATACAGAGAGCTTTGCTACCACAAGTTTTCTGTTCCTATTCCTCCTTCTTTCCAACCCTCCTCTTTTCCTTATTACATCCTTTACCCCCAAAATAAAACAATATATAAATTGCTTCATCTAGGTTTGTGGTTTGGTGTGAAATTACAGCTTGTTTAAATTCTTAATTTGCCACCAAGTTCCAGCCATTGAACATCAAAAGGAGGCAAGTTTTAACACTAATAACACTTTAGAACCTTCTGTTGTTAGCAACAAATTGTAATTACATAGTGAATTCACCTTCTGTTGTCATTAAAAAATATTTTCAGTTTTGCTATTGGTGAGTCTTGAAATCCTTGGGAAGGATTTGTTCTGTTTAGTTTTGAATAAGGTCTGGGAGAATGGAAAGGGTTCCTTGGCATTCTCATGTCTCTGCTGCAGAAGGAAAAAGAATATACAGACTTTTATTACACTTGATCAGAAGTAGTGGACATTGAGGTCAGGCATATAGCCAGATGACTTTTGCCAGCAGAAGTAGGGAAATATTTTGCTTAGAGCCCCAAGGATGGTGATCAGAGAACACTCCCTGGATCAGAGAAAACACCTGTGTCTTCTGCTAGGATGGCTAGCTTAAAATCAGAAAATCAATCAGGTAAATGTTTCTTTGATCTAAATGAATACTTTCCTAATTCCCAAAGTCTTCCCAGGATTTTTCCCCTCTAGCTCTTCCTGAACTAGGAAAGGTCTTTTCAATTTTGGCTTCTAGCTCTCTGGTGGCAGTTTGTCTCAGCTCTCTTCTCATCTCTCCCAGGAAGCTTTCTCTGCTTGACTAGTTACCTATGCCCTGTTATCTATGTCAGACAGTCTATTCCTTTTGCCTCAATTGTTTTAATTTGTGGTTCTTCACAGCTACTTTCATTTGCCTCATTCATGTTTTCATTCTTTCTCCCTCCTCCCTTTGCTATTTCTTTTTTTTTTCTCCTGAGGCTGGGGTTAAGTGACTTATCCAGGGTCACACAGCTAGGAAGTGTTAAGTGTCTGAGATCAAATTTGAACTCTGGTCCTCCTGAATTCAGGGCTGGTGCTCTATCCACTGCGCCACCTAGCTGCCCCTCTTCCTTTGCTATTTCTAAGACAGAATGCCAAGAAAATGCTGGGAGAGGAGTGACCACCTCTGTGTAAGGTGGTCTTACTCTTCATTGATTTCCTTTCTCCAAACTCTTACAGATTTACAGGAAAATAGCCCTAGGGGAAACAGTTAAATTTAAACCTTTGGGTAGGAGAAAAACAATTTCTACTAGTTGTTAACTCCTTACTCTCCATCCTTACACATCTCTTAAAGGATAAAATTTTCCCCTTGGATTCTGGACATATAGAATTCATAAAGTATGAAGTCTTCACACTCATCTAGGTGCTGCTCTGGATACTTCACTGGGGAAAACAAACTGAAACAACTTAACAAGAAGAAATGAACTAGATGATTCAAAGAGTAGCTGCCTCCTAGGCTCACACTTTCATTCTCTGAGTTTTAGGACTATATTTCCAACACTGTTGCTCCTGAGTCCAGACCAGTGTGCTTCCTGCTAACTATCAGACTTTGTTTGTTTGTTTTTAAAGGCAATGTTATTTCCTAATGTGGTATTGTAGGAATAGTTTTTATAAAACTATTTGATTAAAAAGCTTTAGGCAAAAATTTTCACAATATATATATAAGTCCTTTGTAAAAAAGGGCTGAAACTTAAGAGTATAATGATAATTAGATATGATTACAGAAAACATATGTGATAATGGACTTCTTTCCAATTCCTGGCTCTGAAAGTCTTGTTTTCTTTGTCTTTGTAGAGTTTCTCAAAGTTCCCTTAGATGTAGTCCTTTGCTGCATGAGCCACTCAGTTGGGCTTCCAGGATCTGTACCTTTCTAAATATATAACCAGAAGTCCTCTATTTAGAGGTACAAGGAATCATGCTCTCTGAAGTTACTGTAGTCCTTTATTGACCATCTTTATGCATTTGTCTATTTCTACTACTACTGGATATTAAAATGCCTACTGCTACTGCCACTATGGGACCTCTATGTTCTACAGTCACAAATCTGCCTAAACATTTCTCTCATAATATACATTCACTTAAAATCAGAAAAGATATCACTTGCCCCTCTCCCACACCAAAGTACAAACACAAAGTGTTGCTGTTTCCCTTATAGCTGCAAAGAAAACAATGATGGGCTGCCCCTTTTGTATAATCCACTTAGTTACTATTTAATTATCTGAGACATTAGTTTTTCTGACTTCACAATTAGAAGTCTTTTCATCATTATACAATTCTGTAGAGTTGCTTTGACTGGAACCAGGCAGAGAAAAACTGGTACAAATTATTACCCTCAGAAGTTTATGATGGGGGCAATTAGGTGGCATACTGGATAGAGCACCAGCCCTGAAGTCAGGAGGACCTGAGTTCAAATCTTGATCTACACTTACCACTTTCTAGCTGTGTGACCCTGGGCAAGTCACTTAACCCCAATGGCCTCAGCAAAAAGAAAAAAGAAAAAAAATATTATGACATCTCCCACCAGTACATCTAACTAAAGTCCACGGAAAGAGTGATCAAGTGTAAAGGGCATATGTAGCAATAAAAGAATAACTGATGGCTAAAAAGTCCTTTTCCTCTCTTTTTTATGAGGGATTAAGTTCCCCCACAGGTATATGGTAGTTTTCTGTTAGACTCTTTGTGGAGTATTCTTTCCTCTCACCTATGTATAACTAGTCTTAAACTCCAGATGCTGCCAAGGTTGACAACTACTTCTCTTCTGGGGCATTGATAGGATATTGATGGAAAATCCAAAATTCTCTCAATCTTCTGAAACTCATAGATCCTCCAGTCAAAAATGGGAGAGGGAGAGTGAAACTGAGACCTACACCAAAGTTCTCCCCATAGCCTAAACAATTTATTTTCAGAGGTTTGGCTTGAGGCCCTATCTCCTATCTTTATTGTATGCTCAAATCTCTGAATTCAAAATTGGTCTATTTTATACAAAACCAGAGTGGGTCTGGGTATTCCCAGAAAATAATAACACACTTACCATAATTTATAATATCATTTCATTCAATAATCTCCTTCACAATTGATTGAACCCAAACACATACACACATATACACATGTGCATGCATATGCACGTCCACTCAAACCACCCTAGTTAAAATGTCTTTGATTGATAAAATAGAAACATTTATAACTTGTTCCTATATTGTTCATATCTCCAATTGATTGATTATTCTAATGGATGAAGGCATGTGTTACTTAAGTGGAGTAACTTAAGTGGATAACTGGGTAATTTCCTCACTTGACTACAACCCTTACAAATTTATTTATTCATTTGCCACATATTTGCTGAGCATCTGAAATTTATATTTCCTCTCAATTATATGTTAAAAACAATTTTTAATATATTAAAAAATTTAAGTTCCACATTCTATCCATTTCTTCTCCCTCCCCCATCCCTAAGATGTTAAGCAATGTGATATTATACATATAAATACCTGTAATTTAACAGACAATGAGCCAGGTGACAGGAATGAAAGCCTTTTTATTTTGCCTTGATTTTGACTTTGTATCCCCAGCATGGTGCCTGGTACATAATAGGTGTTCAATAAATTGTTTTGAATTGAATTCTTGAATTGAATTTATTTATATATTTATTTGTTTATTCATTCATTTATCTATCTATCTATCTATCTATCTATCTATTTATTTTATTAAAGTTTTTTGTTGATAGAACATATGCATGAGTAGTTTTTCAACATTGTCCCTTGCAATCACTTCTATTCCAACTTTTCCCCTCCTTCTCCCTACCCTCTTCCCTAGATGACAGGCAGTTTCATACATGTTAAATATGTTAAAATATATGCACAATATATGTGTGCATATGTACACAGTTCTCTTGAAGCACAAGAAAAATCGGATTTAGAAAGGTAAAGCTAATCTGGGAAGAAAAACAAAAATGCAAGTAGTTTATATTCATTTCCCAGTGTTCTTTCTCTGGGTGTATCTGGTTCTGTTCATCACTGATCAATTGGAACTGAATTGGATCCTCTCATTGCTGAAGATATCCACTTCCATCAGAATTGATCCTCATATAGTATTGTTGTCAAAGTGTACAATGATCTCCTGGTTCTGCTCATTTCATTTAGCATCAGTTCATGTAAGTCTCTCCAAGCCTCTCTGTATTCATCCTGCTGGTCATTTCTTACAGAACAATAATATTCCATAATATTCATATACCTCAATTTACTCAGCCATTCTCCAATTGATGGGTATCCACACAATTCCCAGTTAAATTGAATTCTTCTTGTGAGGGAAAAACAAGTATATATATAAGTAAAAATTAAATACATACAAGGTAATTTGAGAAGTTCCTAACAAGTTTCTATCAGTAAAGGTATCACCCCTGTAGAAAAGTACTCTCAAATTGAGCATTTCAGCAAGCTAGCATTCTAAGAAGCAGAAGTGAGAAGGGAGCATATTTAAGGTGACAGAAAGTGAAACCATTCACTGTTCTGCTTCCATCTTTACCATTAGAAGGAATTATATCCACAGAAACTGAAAGAGGTAAAACAAATTGGACTAAGAAGGAATCCCCACCTATAAAAAGATGAAATCAAATGGCCTTTTCAGCTTTAAGATTTATGATCTATGACAAAGTAGAGGCAGAATATTGAAAAGTATGGTATACATAATAGAATCAGTAGAGACCAGGGTTGTAATGTCACCTCAGGAATTTTCTAACATTCAAGAGTCTCAATATCCTCATCTTTTAATTAGAAATAACTCTTAAAATATTTACACCAAGGGTTGTTTGGGGTATGAAATGAGATAATATATGTAAAGTACTTTTTAAATCTTAAAGTACTATATAAATTTCAGCTATTATTATTATTAATGCTAAGACAGGTAAAGAGATAATAAAAACTAAAGTCAGTTCAAGTCTCTAGGCCAGGATGAATTATATTCTAGGCTCTTAAAATAATTTATACATGATATTAAAGAACCATTTGAGAGATCATAGAGAATGGGAGAAGTGCCAAAAGACTGTATCAGGATGGGTTTTATATATATATATATATGTTCTTTATAAAAATTTAATTTCTAAAATTATCAACAATCAATATCAACTTTTCTGCATTGCTCAGAGAAGCAATCTGAAGATTTTGGCAATTTTCTGTCATGTCACTATAACAGGGTAATATTTGTACAATATTCTTCTAAGAGTGATGGTAAGTTAAAAGATCTTGTCATTACTTCATTAGTTAAAAAGAAGAGTGGATTCACTTAGCAGGAAAGTGTTGAGTATTAAAAGGTTAATAAAAGGCTAATAAAAATCTTTTCATATATATAGTTTATGAAGGGATCATTATAAAGTATTACAAATTAAGAATTGTGAGTGTCCCTGAGCATATTAATCATCTTCATTCATGGAAGATTCCCATGATTCCCAGATTAGGTTCTGTAAGTATATGCCCACTCTCTTCAACAGATATTCTGTATACTTATGGGACTGTGGGACTGAAGTTTAAGTATGGACTGTGATGTATTATTTCTGTATTTGCTTTAAATTCAGTAACTGTAATGTATTATGACTTTTTTTTGTGTGTGTAGAGAGGAATCATATCATTGAGTCTCAAGAGCTATAGAGTAGCAAACAGCGAGAGTAAGCAACATTGTAACTTCTAGGAGCCCGATAGATTTTCAGTAGTAGCCGGATAGATTTTCAGTAGTAGCCATGAAACTATAATCTTTTTCTGGTAGTCCAAGTTAATTGGGATGATTTTGAATAAATATATTAGGTAGAATTGTAATTTTTATTATATTGGTTCTTACCATCCATAAGCAATAAATATTTCTCCCAATTATTTAAATCTGACTTTATTTGTATTTGTATAATTATGTTTATTTAGTATCTGGGTTTGTCTTGGCAAGTATACTGCCAAGTACTTTATATTGTGCACAGTTATTTTAAATGGTTATTTTAAAAATGTTTTTAATATTTTAAATTTATCTCTTCTTGCATTTTTTTGGTGATATATAGAAATGCTAATGATTTATGCAGGTTATATTATGTCCTACTATTTTGCTAAAATTGTTTCAACTAACTTTTTAGTTAAATCTCTTAAGATTTTCCAAATACATCATCATATCCTTTGCAAAGGAGATAATTTTATTACCTCATTGTACATTCTGATTCCTTCAATTTCTCTTCTCATATTACTACTGCTACCATGTCTAATACAATGTTGAATAATATTGGAGATAATGGGCACCCATGCTTTCAAACATTTTTAATAGAAATGAGTATTGTATTTTGTAAAAAAAATTTTTTTCTGCATTTATTGACATATTTGTATGCTTTTTGTTACTTTAGTTATTGATACAATTATGTTCATAGTTTTTCTTATGCTAAATCACCCCTGGATTCCTGATATAAAGCCCACTTAGTCATAATGTATAATTTTTTGTGATATATTGTTGTAGGCTTCAAGCTAGTATTTTATTTAGGATTTTTGCATTCATATTCACTATTGAAATTGGTCTATATATAGTTTCTCTCTCTCTCTCTCTCTCTCTCTCTCTCTCTCTCTCTCTCTCTCTCTCTCTCTCTGCTGTTCCTTGTTGAGATATCAGCACCAAAAGGAATTTGGTAGAACTCCTTTGCCTATAATTCTTAAAAAATGTCTAAACATTGGAATTTGTTGATCTTTCAGTGCTTGATAGGATTCATTTATAAATCCATCTATCTGGTCCTGATACTTTTTTTTTTTTGTTGTTGTTAGAAAGCTCATTTAAAGACCTTTCTTTTTTTAAAATTAGGTTTATTTAGAAATTTGATTTTTCTTCTGTTGATTCTGTATTCCTCCATTTCATTTAAATTGTTAAATTTGTTAACATATAATTGGGCAAAACAAATCTAAGAATTACTTTGATTTCATTTTCATTAGTGGTATATTCACACTTCATTTTTTATACTAATGATTTTTCTTCTCTAGTTCTGAGAGAGGAAGGTTTGAGTTTCCTACTAATATAGTTTTGCTATCTATTTCCATCTGCAATTCACTTCACTTTACATGTGTTCCTTGTAAACAACATACTGTTAGATTCTAGTTTTTAATCCATTCTGCTATCCATTTCCATTTTAAGGGTGAGTCCATTCTATTCATATTCAAAATTACAATGACTGGTTTTGCATTTTCTTCCTTTTTATTTTTCCTCTTTATCCTTTCTTTTTATTCTATTCTTCCTCAAACTTTAATTTACTTCTAATGATTGCCCCCAATCAGCACCTCTTCTAAGAATCCTTTCCTTGTCCTTTCACATTATCCTCCCAATCCTTAAGTTTTTTCACTCAAGAATCCCTCTCTTATTCTCTTCCCTTACTTGTGAAAAATTATTATTAATAACCACTATCTTGGGGAGATTCAGAGACTCCCTTCTTTTTCTAAATTCCTTATTTAAAAAGTTCAGTTCTTCTTTAAAAGGACATTACAAATAATTCCTCTGCTTGATCAAATTCCATCTAACCCTGAAAGAATTTAATCTAGGGTGGGGACTTGATTGTGTTTCACTCAGGCTTGAATGGCATATGAATTCTTTGAATTGATAATCTAAAGCTGTGGGTGGTCTGCTATATATTTTACCTATCTAAGAGATATCCAGATCTTCATTTTAATATAGCCTACCTCCAAACACACTACACAATTAGATTTTTATTGCTGTTTGATGAACCACCTACAGTTTTCAAGGATATATAAACTGTGAATTTGCCACCTTGATTGTTTTTGGTCTAAGTGATGATCAAATGACCATGCTTTTATTAATGATATGCTGGCCTTATTAATAAAATTATTAAATTACCCAGAAACTATATCTCTTGAGCTTTTTTGTCACATCCTCCTATTTCTTGATCAGCATACCCTTTTAAAAGTTTCTTCCTTATCATATCCCTTCAATTTTCCATTTATTTGCCAGTTAAAAAAACTTTCATACCCTTCTAGATGTATATGGTATTTCCTCTTTAATTCAGTTTTGATGAAAATAAGGTTCTAGCACTGCCAGGCCTCCATCTGCCCTGGTTCTATTGTAACAATTCTCTAAATAGCTTGTTTATATAATTTCTCCATTTTGCCTCTTATTTGCCAAATTTTATTTTTTCAAGATCATTCCATCACACCCAATTCAATCCCAAGCTTTCTATCTATGGATGCTCTTTTATACTACCTAAATAATGACTACAAAATGTTTTAAGAGTTACAGACAATATATAACCTATATCAGATTGCTTGCTGTCTTGGGAAAAGGTGATGGAAGGGAAGGAGAAAAATTTGAATTCAACACCTTACAAAAATGAATGCTAAAAATTATCTTTACATTTGATTGGAAAAAATAAAATATAATTTACTAAAAATAAGAAAATTAAGATGAGTTACAGATAACTTTAAAAACTTGACCTTATTAAATTCCATATAATTTCTCTTTAATGTTTACCTTCTTATCTTTTCCCTGATTCTTGTAGGTCAAATTCCATTCTGGCCTTTTTCTCACGAATACCTAAAAGCTATTTGAGTCATTAAATATCCAATTTTTTTTTCCATTGGAGATTACACAAGATCACCCAGCTTTGCTGGATAAGTTATTCTTGGTTGCAAACACAGTTCCCATGCTCTTCAGAATATATTTTTCCATGCTTTTTAATCTATTAATATCTATCTATCTATTTATAAATATATATTATATATAATACATATATATTATATAATATATTATTATATATAAATATATATAAAATATGTATATATAACAATATATATATATTTATTAATATCTATTTTGTTTATTAATATAACTAAGCTGCTAAATCTTGTAATCCTAACTCCAGAGTATTTAAATAGTTTTTTTTTTTTTGTCTATTTGCTTATAATATTTTATCCTTAATATGAAATCTTTGATATTTAACTATTTTGTTCCTGTGAATTTTCATTTTGTCTCTGCTAGCCCAAGCAAATCAGAGGTCTAGGGGCCTCTGAATTAGCAGCAGTACTGGTGGTTTCAGTACACAACCACCAAAGACAACTTGGAAAACTGACAGAAAAGATTGTCATAGTAGAGTGAGAGAACCTTGGGAAACCAGAAGCTTGAATTGGGAACCACTAAATTGGCAGCAGCAGTGGCAATGGCTTCCAGAGGTTTCAATCTACAGATAGTAGAACTCTTTTACTTTGCCCATTCTTGGATCTAGAATATAGTCTTGTCTCACAGTCCCAGAGCAAGGGGAAGCACTAGCACACTAGAACTTTCAGGCAGAGTGGATTAGGGATTTTCCTCACAGTTCCAGGATAGAGAGGAGTTCTTGTTATTCAGACCACGACATAGACTAGGAAAGTAGTAAACACACTTCTCCTTGGATCATACTAACTTATAGATCTCTAGAAGGATCTCTGAAAACAGCTGCACAAAACCCTGAAACTTGGGACATTGCATGCTTCACCTTGGAAAAAGAACCTTAATTTAATAAAAAGTTAAAAGCTGAGTAACTGGCTGAGGAAATGAACAAACAACAGTAAAAGATTCTGAGTACAGAAAGTGACTCTGTTGATAAGGAAGATCAAAACACACATTCAGAAAAAGATAAAAAAGTCAAAGCTTCTACATTCAAATCCTCCAAGAAAAATTAGAATTGATCCCAGGCCATGGAAAAGCTCAAAAGGGATTTTGAAAACCAAGTAAAAGAGGTAGAGTGAGTAGGTAATGAGGAAACCAAACTATCACTTTTTGCAGATGATATGATGGGATACTTAGAGAACCCTAGGGAACCAACTAAAAACTATTACAAATAATCCACAACTTTAGCAAAGTTGCAGGATACAAAATAAAACCACATAAATCATCAGCATGTTTACACATCACTAACAAAATCCAACAGCAAGAGATTCAAAGAAATATTCCATTTAAAATAACTGTCAATGGTATAGAATATTTGGGAATCTATCTGCCAAGGGAAAGTCAGGAACTATATTAGCAAAGCTATAAAATACTTTCCACACAAATAAAGTCAGATCTAAACTACTGGAAAAGTACTTGATATGTATAGGTCAAGCAAATATAATTAAGATGACAATACTACCTAAACTAATCTATTTATTTAGTTCTATTCCAATCGAACTCCCACGAAGCTATTTTTCTGACCTAGAAAAAATAACAACAAAATTCATCTGGAAGAACAAAAGGTCAAGAATTTAAAGGGAATTAATGAAAGAAAAAAAAAAAGTAAATGAAGGTGACCTAGTTGTATCAGATCTAAACTATATTATAAAGCAGTGATAATCAAAAACCATTTGGTACTGGCTAAGTAGTTGATCAGCAGAATCACAGGACAAAATAGTCAATTACTATAGCAATCTAGTGTTTGACAAACCCAAAGACCCCAGTTTTTGGGATAAGAACTTACTCTTTGACAAAAACTGCTGGAAAAATTGAAAACTAATATGACAGAAACTAGGGGTCGACCTATACCTAACACAGTATACCAAAATAAGGTCAAAATGGGTTCATAATCTAGACATAAAAAATGATATTTTAAACAAATTAGAACAACACAGGATAGTTTATCTTTCAGATCTGTGGAGGACGAAGGAATTTGTGACCAAAGAAGAACTAGAGATCATTATTGATCACAAAATAGGTAATTTTCATTATATTAAGTTAAAAAGTTTTTGTACAAACAAAACTAATGCAGACAAGATTAGAAGGGAAGCAATAAACTGGGAAAACATTTTTACACTGAAAGGTTTTGATAAAGGCCTCATTTCTAAAATATATAGGGAATAACTCAAATTTATAAGAATTCAAGTCATTCTCCAATTGATAAATGATCAAAGAATACGAAGAGACAATTTTCAGATGAAGAAATTGAAACTATTTTTAGTCATATAAAAAGATGCTCCAAATCACTATTGATCAGAGAAATGCAAATTAGGACAACTCTGAGATACCACTATATAACCTATCAGTTTGGCTAAGATGACAGGAAAAGGTAATAAAGAATGTTGGAAGGGATGTGGGAAAACTGAGACACTGTTACATTGTGGTAGAACCGTGAATGGATCTAACCATTCTGGAGAGCAATTTGGAACTATGCTCAAAAAATTATCAAACTGTGGACATCCTTTGACCCAGCAGTGAAGTTTCTATTGGGCTTATATTTCTATTGGGAATCTTGAGGGAAAGGGACCCATGTGTGCAAAAATGTTTGTGGCACCCTTTTTGTAGTGGCTAAAAACTGGAAATTGAATGGATGTCCATCAATTGGAGAATGGCTGAATATAGTATATCAGTGTTATGGAATATTATTGTTCTGTAAGAAATGACCAGCAGGATGATTTTAGGGAAGCTTAGAGAGACTTACATGAACTGATACTAAGTGAAATGAGCAGAACCAGGAGATCATTATACACAGCAACAACAAGACTATACAATGATCAATTCTGATGGACCTGGCTCTCTTCAACAATGAGATGATTCAAAACCTGTGCCACTTGTTCAGTGATGAAGAGAGCCCTTTACAATCAGAGAGAGGACTGTGGGAACTGAGTATGGACCACAACATAGCATTCTCACTCTGTTGTTGTTTGCTTACATTTAGTTTTCTTTTTAGTTTTTTTCTTCCTTCTTGATCTGATTTTTCTTGTGCAGCAAGATAACATACATATATTGGATTTAACATGTATTTTAACATATTTAACATGTATTAGATTACCTGCCAGTTAGGGGAGGAGATAGGGGTAAGGAGGGGAAAATTTGGAACAGAAGGTTTTGCAAGGGTCAGTGTTGAAAAATTACCTATGCATATGTTTTGTAAATAAAAAAAACTTTAATTGATTAAAAAATAAAAGAAAAAAAGAGAGGTAAAGAAAAAATTGGGAAGAAAAATGAGATTCATGCAAAAGTACAAAAAGTTGAGGAGAATGCCTTAAAAAGCAAAACTGGCCAAATAGAAAAGGGTGTACAAAAGGTCACTGAGAAAAATAATTCCTTAAAAATTAGATTTGAACAAATGGAAGGTAATGACTTTATGAGAAATCAAGAAACAATCAAATAAAACCAAAAGAATGAAAAATAGAAAACAATGTGAAATATCTCATTGGAAAAACAGCTGACCTGGAAAATAGTTCTAGGAAAGAAAATTTAAAGATTATTGCTCTACCTAAAAGCCTAAAAGCCATGATTTAAAAAAAAAAAAAAAAAAAAAAAGGAACTCAGATATCATATTTCAAGAAATTATCAAGGAAAACTGTTCTGATATACTAGAACCAGAGGGTCAAATAGAAATTGAGAGAATCCACTGATCATCTCCTGAAAGAGATACCAATATGAAAACTCCCAGGAGTATTATAGCCAAATTCAGGAACTCCTAAGTCAAGGAGAAAACATTGCAAATATCCATAAAGAAACAATTCAAGTACAGTGGAATCAGAGTCAGGTAGTATAAGATTTAGTAGTTTCTACATTAAAGGATCAGAAGGCTTAGAATATGATATTCTGGAAAGCAAAGAGCTGGGATTGCAACCAAGAATCACTTAGGCAAAGAAACTGATCATAATCCTTCAGTGGAAATAGATGACTTTCAAGCATTCATGTTGAGAAAATCAGAGCTGAATGGAAAATTTGACTTTCAAGTGAAAGTGTCAGGAGAAGCATAAGGGAGTGATCAGGAAATGGAAATAATAAGGGATTTAAGATTAATCTGTTGAGAGGATAATAATTGCAATTCATCAGAATTTTCTCAATATTGGGGCAATTAGAAGGAATATATATAGACAGAGGGCATAGGTATGAGTTGAATATGAAGGGATAATATCTAAAAATATAAAATTAAGGGGTGTGAGAGGAACGTACTGAATAAAAAGAGAAAGGGAGAGGTGGAATGATGTAAATTATCTGCCATAAAAGAGGAGAGAAAAAGCATTTACAGTGGAGGGGAAGAGAGCGAGGAAAGGGAAAGTGAACCTATCTTACTCTCATCAGAATTGACCCAAAGAGGAAATAACATACACTCAGTATGGATATAGAAATCTATCTTATTCTGCAGGAAAGTAAAAGTGGGAGAGGATCAGAGAAAGGGTTAGGGTGATAGAAGGGAGGGCATGGAAGGGATGATCAGAAGCAAAATACTTTTGAGGAGGAACAGGGTGAAAGGAGAGAATAGAATAAACAGCAATAGTAATTATGAAAAGAATTTTGAAGCACATTTCTCTGATGAAGGCTTCATTTTTTAAACGAATAGGGAACTGAATAAAATTTATAAAAAATGAGAGCCATTTCTCCATTTAATAAATTATCAAAAAGATAGCATCAGTTTTTAGATGAACTAGTCAAACTATTTATAACCAAAGGGGAAAAAAAATTGTTAACTCACTATTGATTAAAGAAATGCAAATTAAAACAATTAAAATTAAAATTAAAAATTAAACCTCCTGTTAGAATGGTTAATAAACCAGACAGAGAAAATAGCAAATGTTGGAAGCAATGTGGGGAAAATGGAATATCAATGCAATATTGATGGAAGTGTGAACTGATTCAACCATTCCATAGAGAAGTTTGGAACTATGCCCAAAGGGCTCTAAAATTATGCATACCTTTTGACTTAATGATACCACTACTAGGCATGTATCCCAAAAGGAAATTTTTTAAAAAGGAAAAGGATGTATATTTACTGGCTTTTTTTTAAAATTAATTTTATAATTATACTTTTTTTTTGATAGTACATATGCATGGGTAATTTTTTACAACATTATCCCTTGCACTCCCTTCTGTTCTGAATTTTCCCCTCCTTCCTTTCACCCCCTCCCCTAGATGACAGGCATTCCCATACATATTAAATATGTTATAGTATAAAATGATGTATATTTACAAAAATATTTATAGCAGTTTTTTCTCAGGACAAAGAGAAACTGAGGGGATGCTCATCAACTGGGGAATGGTTGAATAAATTATATTTGTGATTATGATAGAATCTATGGGAATGATGAGCATGATGCTCTCAGAAAAATCTGGAAAGTCCTCCATGAGCTTATGCATAGTGAAATGTACTGAGTATCAACAGCAATGTTGTGGAATGATCAGTTGGGAATGACAGCTATTCTCAGTGATCCAAGACTATTCCATACGCAGAGAAAGAACTGACTGTATCTGAATACAGACTGCAGCATACTTTTTTTAAACTTTATTTTTCTTGAAGGGTTTTTTTTTGGGGGGGAGGGGAAATCTATGTTTTCTTTCACAATATAACTTTTATGGAAATGTTTTACATAATTTTACATGTGCTTTCTCAATGGGGGGATGGAAAGGGAGAAAGGAACTCAAAAATTTTAAAAACAAATTTTAAGTTCTTTACATATAACTGAGGAAAATAAAATATCAAATAAAAGACCAAAAAGAATTATGGAGGTTTTGAGACTCTGGAAAAAGTCAGTCCCCGATAGATTTCCCTGCCTGGTGTATGTTTTTGTGAGGTGGTCATGCATGATATAAAAATGAAAATCAGCAAACCACAGGGGCAGAACTGGGAACATCTGTATTCTTCCTTTCTCCATATCTCAGGGCTAATTCTTTGCTACTTTTTTTTTTTCTGAATCAAAAAGGGAACTGAGAGCAAAATTCAACTCTCTTCTAACTAATTCACGATCTAAATTCAGCCCCTGGGTTTCCTGGAAAAGAGGAATGATTCTGCAAATACCACAGAGTATTGGAGAAGAATAGGATTGTCATTGCTATTAATGACTGAATCCAGTGAAAAGTTCATTGCTTCTCCCAACTCTGTTTTTTAATTTAAGAACAAGAAGATATCTTGAAAAACATGCTTTCCTTAAAACCAACACAAAGATAAGAAATGGGAATAGTGAAAGTTGGCGAGATCATGGAAATAACAAGCATAATAGTGGATAGTTGGTAACTGTGAATCAGTCCAACTATTCTGAAAAGAAGCTTGTAAATATGCTAAGTGATCAAAATTTCTATGTCTTTTGACCTATAAATCTTAATTCTGGGCAAAGATTCCAAAGAAGTAAAAACAGGAGGTCAAAATATTTACCACAGCATCTTTTGTGATGGTCCTGGAGGGCTTGGCTCCCTTAACCAACTCAGGCATCATAAAAAAAAGCACTTACTGAATATTTAATTGCAGTTGGTGTCATAATAAGTAGAAATAGGTTAACAAATCTCTCATCTGTGAGTTTGATTAAGGTGAGTTGCTTTTTTGAAAGTTGATATGCCTCATTAGATCTGACTCAGGGATCCTAGACCTATTAAACTCAGTGACTGAAGCAAGGATGACTCTCTGAAGCATAACTCTTTCTAAAAGTTATTCCTCTTGAGTGTAAACTGTTTGCACTATTGTTTTTCTACCCAGGTTACTTTTACCTTCAGAATCCAATTCTTACCGTGCAACAAGAAATTTGGTTTTACACATATATATTGTATCTAAAATATAATGTAACACATTTAACATGTATGGGATTGCCTGTCATCTAGGGGAGGGGCTAGAGGGAGAGAGGGGAAAATTTGGAAATGAAGTGAATACAAGGGATAATGTTGTAAAAAAATTCATATGAACTGTCAAAAAAATTATAATTATAAAATTAATAAAAAAAGTTATTCCTCAATTTGAAAGCAAGCAAGTACATGTTATGTGTCAGGCATAGTGCTAAACACTGATTACTTCAATATTTAAAGGTAAGCTAACTTCCCCTACGCATTCCTTTTTGCTGCTCCCTTACCCCAATTGTCCAATTTCTTCTAAGTTCTGTTTTTTATGTTATCCACTAGCCTGGAAAAAAAAAAAAGGCTATCAGTTAACCAATTTCTAACATTACACCTCTTCCATGAAATCTGAGAACATCGGAAGGAAGTTGACAGATTCGTCAGCACTTCCTCAATCACTTTCCTAAAAGATACCTACTGTCCTTTTGCATACAATGTAAACAAGAATCATTTTGCTACTTATATTTTTGCTCTCTGATTAAGGACTGCCTTCTTAGATTTATTTCCAGCTCCAATCATGTTTCACTTCACTCATAATTTGACTTTGTATACTTTTCTTAACTAGCTATCTTGTCCTTTTCCAGGTATCCTTTTCCTCTCTTCCTCCCACTTTTCAACTCCCCTAAATCATTTGTCTTTCCCCATTAATATGTAAGCTCCTCCACTAATATATTATTGATGGAGTTGTAAACTGATTCAACCACTCTGGAAAGCAATTTGGAATTATGTCCAAAGGCTAAAAAACTGTGCATATAAAGATATCTATCTATCCTGCAGTGTCTCTATTGGGTCTGTATCCCAAAGAAATCATAACAAAGGGAAAGAGACACACATATGCAGTTCGTTTTGTTTGTAGCAGTGCTTTTTGTGGTGTCAAGGAACTGGAAATTGAATGGATGCCTAGCAAGTGAGGAATGGCTGAATAAGTTATGATATATGAATGTTATGGAATATTATTGTTCTATAAGAAATGATCAGCAGGATGATTTCAGAAAGGCCTGGAGAGACTACATGAACTGATGCCAAGTAAAGTGAGTAGAACCAAGAAAACATTTTACACAGCAACAAGATTATACGATGATCAATTTTGATGGACTTGGCCCTTTTCAACAGAGAGGTGATTCAGGCCAATTCTAATAGACTTGTGATGGAGAGAGATCTTTACATGCAGTAAGAGGATTGCGGGGACTGAATGTGAATCACAACATAGTATTTTCACCTTTTTTGTTGTTGTTTGCTTGCTTTTTGTTTTCTTTCTCATTTTTTTTCCTTCTTGATCTGATTTTTCTTGTGCAGCATGATAAATGTGAAATATGTATAGAATAATATTTATATTTAACATAATATTGGATTACTTGCTATCTAGGGGAGGGGTAGAGGGAAGGGAAGGAGAAAAATTTGGAATGCAAGGTTTTGCAAGGACGAATGTTGAAAACTATTTTTGCATATATTTTGAAAATAAAAAGATAATTATTTTTAAAATATGTAAAGCTCCTCAAAATTAGAAGTTGTACTTCTTGCTTCAATATGTATCACCATAGTAACTTAGCACAGTGCCTGAGACATGGTAAATGCTCTATCTACCTATCTATATATGTACATGTTGTCTCCTCCATTATTAATTTTTCTTTGTATCCCTAATACTTAGCACTGTGTCTAATACATATTAAGCTCTTATTAAATGCCTGTTGATTGAACGATTTCAGCAGATTTTCTATATCTGAATCTCTTTTTCATTGTGGGCCTCTGAAGGGCATTGCCATCAAGAAACTTTTACCTAATGTCTCTTGTGTTCAAGGAACAAAACTAAGAACTGGGGCCATAAAGAGGGAACATGTTTACTCACTAACTGGCTCAGTTCCCAGTTCAGGTTCAGATTTACAGTAAGTATTTCAGAAGATGATGACGTGTCATATATATGACTATCCTCCAAAGGCCAAGAACATTTTGGGAAGTCAGGACACACGAAATAACAAATGATAGGAGGTCAAATGGCTTAGATTCTCATGTGACTTGGCCCATGAATTAATTGTACTATCCTATGAATAGTTATCTGTCCAAAATGAAATTCCCACACAAAACATTGCTTGTTTTTGTTTTTTTTTTTCCTTAAGGGAAAAACATGAACTGATTATTTTACTAATTATTATAAGAATATCCCCCCCCCTTTTTTTTTCTTATCATTTTCTAAACTAAAGCCTTTTTCTGGTATATCATTGAGGTATCAAATCAATAAGCAAATATTAAGTACCTACTAGTTGCCAGGTACTATATTTAATGCTAAAGAATATAAAGAAAAGTCAAAGGTGATACCTGTTCTCAAGTTTAATGAGACAGACCACAAACAACTACATACAAACAAGATATATTCAGCATAAATTAGAAATGATTGCAGAGAAAAGACATTAACAAATATTAAGGCTGACTGAGAAAGCTTTCCTATCGATGGTGAGATTTTACAGGGATAGAAAAGAAGTCAGAGAAGCCAAGAATCAGAAATGAGAAAGGCATGGTATAGTATGTGATTGTGAATGCCTGAAAACTATGCAAGGAAACTGAAAGATTTAACAGATTCTAGATTCTACTAAGCCATATGGGTTTCAAGAACGGACTTAAGATAGACTATACATCTGTTGTCCAAAAACTATGCTAGCTTACTTAATTTTTAAAATAACATTAACAAATTGGTCACAGGATGCTAAATTTTGGCCACAAAGACTGTTTACTAAATCACAAAACAAATGTGATATGCATTTGTGGACAGAAAACTGACACCAGACTCCTTAAAGAAATCTTTCTTATGACTGATCATAGATTCTTAAATAACTGATTTCTCATTTAAGTCATTTAAATATTATTTACCCTTGAAGAATGGCAAAGGTATTCTATAAGGCCACTTGAAGCCCTACCAGGGAAAGTAGCCCTCTCCTTAGTGAAAGTTCTGAGATAGGTATCTCCTCTCCTTTCCCAGTACAGGGGCTAGAAGTTTTCCCCCCAGTTCATGCTCCAACATTTCCCTAATCTAGCATTTAGCATTTTGCTTATGTTAATATAGTTTCCACATTCCAGGGCCTTTAGTATCTATTTGGGGAAAGAATATTTCCAAGAAAGTAAATGTGGTGCCACTCTATGGCCAGGAACAAAAAATATATAAGTCATTCTATCTGTACTAATGTAACCCCATATAGATATGAAAGCTACCTACAGATGTGAAAGCTAGACATCCTGAAAAAACTCCCAGTCAAATCGTATCTTCCATTGTCTTCATTCAATTTCATTTTATCCTAGATATTTATCTGACACAATTCTAGACCAATCTAGCACCCCATCTCAACTTCCTTCCTTCTAGTCATATGTGGTCTAATCATCTCTGTTAAAAGTTTTCTTGGCAGATGTGGCAAAACATGGCTATGATTCCTGTAACTTCGTAGGCTGAGGCAAATAAATGATTAAATTCTGGAGTTTTGAGCAGTAGTAGGATTAAAAGCACTCAGTTGTTCATACTAAGTGTGGCATTAATATATGTTGAACCTTCTAGGAGACTGAGGAATGAAAGAAGGGAGAAAAGAATGAAAGATAAAGGAAAAGTTTGTCTTTGGGTGGGAAGCTTTGCTTCTTAAACTAGGGCCTTTCCTGAGGCCTGAAACTCAAAATTTAGAGCATCAAGAAAGGAACTTTGGAAAGTTCTAGGTAGTCCCAGAAGGATACTCCCTGCTAATACAGATGGGGTGCTGAAGCCTTCCTTCAAAATAAACAAAAACCAAAAAACCCAATTATCCAACAATTCATTAACAAATGTCAAAACAAAATCCCACAAAAAGTAAAGAATAAAAGAAAACATAAGACATATAATAAAAATAAATGATTTTGAAAACAGGTAAAGAACAGGAAATTTAAGAATGATCAGACTGAAAATTATGATCAGAAAAAAAGTTTAGATAACACATTTCAGGAAATTTTGAATGAAAACCGTTCAGAGCTATTAGAGCCAGAAAGCAAAGTGAAAATGGAAAGAATCCATTGGTTACCTCCAGGAAGAAATCCCAAAATGAAAAATCCCAGGAACATTAGGCCAAATTCAAGAGTTCCTAGATTAAAGCAAAAGTACTGCAAGGATCCAAAAAGATAGAATTTTAAATACTAACCAACCACAATAAGGATTACATAAGACTTAGCAATTGCCATCCAAAATAGAGGAGAGCTTGGAATATGATATTTCAAAAAGCAAAAGATATAGGTTTATAACCAAGGACAATCTATTTGGCAAAATTAATTATAATCCAAATGGGGGGAGGGGATGAATTTTTTTAGAGTGGGGAAATAACCAAATTTTTTAAAAATTTCTTTTTAATAGAATAGAGGATTTCCAAGCATTTCTGTTTTTTTGTTTTGTTTTGTTTTTTTAAGGAACAAAACAGAACTGAATAGACATTTGAAAATGGAAATTCGGGCACCAACAAGAACATAGAAAGGTACATATATTTACATAATTGAAAGGACCACACATACACACACAAATATACACAAATATACAGTGAATTATTTACATGTTAACATGAGAACTAGAAACAAAGGACTTCTTAAAATAATCTTTTTTTAAAAATTGTATTTTTTCCAATTACTTGTAAGAAAATTTTAATATTCATTTTTTAAAATTTTGAGTTCCAAATTCTCTCTCCTTCCTTTCTTCCTTTTTTAAGAAGGTAAGCAATTTAATATAGATTATACATGTGCAATCATACAAAACATATGTCCATATTAACTATATTGTGAAGGAAAACAAAAAGCAAAACAAAAATCCCAACAAAAATAAAGTTTTCTTTTTAAAAAAGTATGCTTTGGGCTACATTCAGACTCCATCAGTTCTGTCTCTGGAGGTAGAATTTTTTCCCCCCATCATGAGTCCTTCAGAATTGTTTTAGATAACTGTATTGAGCAGAATAGCTATATCATTTACAACTGATAATGATACAATGTTGATGTTACTATGTACAATGTTTTCTGGTTCTGCTCATTTTACTTTTCATCAGTTCATTTAAGTCTTTCTAGGTTTTTCTGAAATCATCCTGCTTATCATTTCTTATAGCATAATACGAAAATTATAGAAGGGGTACACATCTGTCAAAAGTTTGGGAAACACTGGATTAGAGAAACAAATTAAAACAATTCTGAGGTACTAGCTCACACCTATCAGATTAGCTAATACGATAGACAAGGAAAATATTAGCAGGGATGTGGGAAAATTGGAACACTAATGCACTGCTGGTAGATTTGTAAGTTGGTCTAACCATGCTGGAGATAATTTGGAACTATGCCCAAAGGGTAATCAAACGACATACCTTTTGATCTAGCAATACTTTTGGTACTTCTGTATTCCAAACTCTGTATTCCAAAGGCATTTTATTAAAAAGGGAAAAGGACCTACTTGTACAAAAATATTTATAGCAGCTCTTTTTGTGGTGGCAAAGAATTAGAAATTGAGGGGGTGTCCATCAATTGGGAAAAGCATGAAAACAAGTTATGTTATATGAATGTAATGGAGTATTTTTGTGCTATAAAAAATGAGCAGGTAAATTTCAGAAAAGCCTGTAAAGATTTACATGAACATTGATGCAAAGTGAATGAGCAAAACCTGTAGCGAGCTGTCGTCTCTAGAAGCTGCTGGATCGCTCTCTGGGAAGAGATCTGCTGTGTCTACTCAAATCTCTCAGACAGATTCTTCTTCCTGTAGTGAACCGTTGTCTCCAGGTAGTTGCTGTTAACTCTTGTCCTTAGAAGTGACTTCCCTTCCTGCAGAGAGCCCCGTCAAGCCTGATGCATGCAGAGTCTTTCTCTTGAATCCTGGCTCTGATCTCCTCCAGCTCTTATCCTTCTCCAGGCCGATCTGTTCTCTGGGCCCAGTGCTGTCTCTTTTATCCTCCCAGAGAATGGGCGTGGGAAATGCAAGGGCTTCTGGGAAGAACCACCCCAGCCAATGAGCTTGCCCCCTCTATCAAGTCAACCTGAGTTCTCACCTTGTAATTGTCCAGAAAACCTGAATTCTCACCTTGTCACTATCCAGACAACCTGAGTTCTCACTTAGTAATCCTAACAAAAACCAGTAATAGCAACATTGTACAAGGATCAGCTATGAATGACTTAGCTATTATTAATAATACAATGCTTAGACAATTTTATAAGGTTCATGAGTAAAAATGCTATCTACCTCCTGAGAAAGAACAGATGGAATTTGAATGCAGATCAAAGCATATTATTTTTACTTTTATTTTTTCTCATGGGTCTTTTTTTCTTATGATCTATTTTTCACAACATAAGTAATATGGAAATGTTTTACATGATTGTACATATAAAACCTATATCAAATTGTTACTACTTTAGGAAGGGGCGAGATTAGAAGAGGGAGAAAATTTAGAACTCAAAAATGTTTTTTAAATGAATGTTAAGATTTCTTTACATGTAATTATAAAAATAGAATATAATTTTTTAAAAAAATAAATGTGATTAATATGAAAAAAGAAACAAACTTCTAAACCTTAGTTGGGTTTCAAGTCTAGAAGAGTTAATGGTAACAGGTAATGAAAAGGAATGATTAAAAAACAGAAAGTTCAGGCTTTGCCCTCAAGAGAAAAAATACAGGAGAGAGACACTTTCTTGTTCTCCTTAACCAGACTCCATCAGCAATTTGAATTTCAGATTCAATGATGATCCACTATAGGAACCTCTTCATTAATGACTGCCCAAGAACCATTGTTCTGCCCATGCTCAAATGACTCCTTTATAACTAGTTCTTCTTCTAACAACTCTGTACTAATTCAAGGTGGAAGGCAGACCCCATAAACTTGGAGAATAGTAGGTAAATCTTCCTAAAGTACTTGAGATTCCCCTCAACCTTCTGAGTAGTTGCCCTGAGATAATTAAGCATTGAATGGAATCACTGTTTGCTAATAGAAAAAAAAAAATTCCTACACATCAAATCCCCAATTATCTAGTGGTTAAAAATTTTAAACATACATATCTAAATAAAGATCAATAGATACCTAGACAGATTCAGTGTTGCCATCTTCAATATGTTGCCATCTTAATATATCCCTCCCTGATTCTGACTAATTTCTAGTTTGCCCAAGTGGAAATGACTAACCCTTAGAAAGAAGATTCCATGGTACCTTAGATTTCATGAAATCAAGTTGCTTGGCAACATCTAATATATTTCCTAGATTCTGAGTGTATTTTCTTCCTTTTTTTTTTTTTTTTTTAATTTTTTATTATAGCTTTTTATTTACCACACATATGCATGGGTAATTTTACAGCATTGACAATTGCTAAACCTTTTGTTCCAATTTTTCTCCTCTTCCCCACCCTCTTCCCCAGATGGCAGGTTGACTAATACATGTTAAATATGTTAAAGTATAAATTAAATACAATATACGTATACATGTCCAAACAGCTATTTTACTGTACAAAAAGAATAAGACTTTGAAATAGTGTACAATTAGTCTGTGAAGGAAATAAAAAATGCAGGAAGACAAAAATAGAGGGATTGGGAATTCTATAAAGTGGTTCACACTCATTTCCCAGAGTTCTTTTGCTGGGTGTAGCTGGTTCAGTTCATTACTGCTCTATTGGAACTGATTTGGCTTATCTCATTGTTGAAGATGGCTATGTCCATCAGAATCATATAGTATTGTTGTTGAAGTATATAATGATCTCCTCGCCCTGCTCATTTCACTCAGCATCCGTTCATGTAAATCTCTCCAGGCCTTTCTGAAATCATCCTGCTGTTTTTTCTTACAGAACAATAATATTCCATAACATTCATATACCACAATTTATTCAGCCATTCTCAAATTGATGGGCATCCACTCAGTTTCTAGTTTCTGGCCACTACAAAGAGGGCTGCCACAAACATTCTTGCACATACAGGTCTCTTTCCCTTCTTTAAAATCTCTTTGGGATATAAGCCCAGTAGTAACACTGCTGGATCAAAGGGTATGCACAGTCTGATAACTTTTTGAGCATAGTTTCAAATTGCTCTCCAGAATGGCTGGATGTATTCACAATTCCACCAACAATGTAGCAGTGTCCCTGTTTTCCCACATCCCCTCCAACATTGCGTATTATTTTTCCTTGTCATTCTAGCCAATCTGATAGGTGTGTAGTGGTATGATTCTGGGTATATTTTCAAAGAATTTAGAAAAAAAGATAGGTAATCAATTTGTTACCAAACATTTCATATATTTATTATATAACAGATACTGATATGAGGTTACAAAGAAAGTAAAAATATTGTCCCTGGTTTCAAATGGTTCACATTATAAGGAAATAGACAACTATATAGATATAAACAGAGTACAGAGAAGGTAATCTAAGAATTAAGACATTAGTTTGAAGGGTTATCAGAAAAATCTTCCTGCTGACTGTAGAATTTGAGTTACATCTCAAAGGAAATCAGGGAAGCGAGGAGTGAAAAACAATGAAGGATATCATTCCAAGCATGAAAGAATGCAGTATAAATGTAAAGTTAGAAGATGGACTATCAAGTGAGGAACAGCAAGTAGCTATTGCAGCTAGATTATAGCATGTGTGGAAAGGAGCAAAGCATAATATTGAAAAAGAAGGACTCAGGATGGGAAGGCTTTGAATGCCAGATTTTATATTTGATCCTGTACATAATGAAGCATTGGAGTTTATTTCATTGGGAGAAATCAGTCAAACCCAACCTCTGGGGAAATCACTTTGGCAAATAAATGGAGAATAGAATGTAGTAGGGAAGAGGTGAAGCAAAGATACGAATTAGAAGGCTATGTTGGGACAGGTGGGGTGCAAGATAACCTTCCCAATTAACTAATCTGAGACATCATCAGGTACAAAGAGAAAGCATTTATTTAATCCCTGCAGGGAGAGGCCCAGACACACCTAGGAACTATCCCAACTTTGCCATGTGCACCTGGAACCTGGCCAGCTAACAGCTTGTCCAGGGTTTAAAAGCAAAAGATTCAAGCCTTCTCATTGGATAGACTAAAAGGATGTAACCATCCTTGACCAATGGTCACCAATGCTAGCTGTCTCCCACAGTTCGTGTCACTTCCTGAAGTTTCCTGTATTTCAGCATTCAAAGTTCATCCCTTCAGAGGTCAAATGACTTCTCCGGGGTCCCAGGTCTGGGACAGGGATCATGTGACTCAATACTGAGAAATCCTTCATCCAATTAGTCCCATTCAGCTACTATAATAGTCCAGTACAGAGGTGATGAGGGCCTATGCCAGGATATATGAGTCATGCTCATTCCTTGGTTGCATTTGTGTACATCTACACATATTTAAGTTATGTATACATATATATACACATTTTTAAATATATGATGCTGTAAAGGAAAAAAAGGCTTGATAACAGACATGTGGAGTGAATGTAAAAAAGAAATCAACTATAACAGATTACAAATTTGAATAATTAGAAGGAGGATTATGCCCTGGACAATGATAAGAAAGCTGGGGAATAAGGTAGAAGATGACAAAGAATAGAAGAAAATGAATTCTGTTTTGGTCATATTAGCTTCGAGATGCTTCAAAATGTCCAAAAGCCATTGGTCTTGTAGGATTGGAACTCAGGAAAAAGACCAAGGCTGAATATAAACGTACAGATCACCCCAAGGGAGATGGTGTAGAAAGAACAGTAGACTTAGCAATGAATGAGATGGGGTGAGATCTTTCAAGACAGTTGTGAAAATCGAGTAAAGCTTCATCTACTTCAGTATTTGAGTAGGCCTGAAGGACTGTGAACATCCAGTCAAGGGCATAATTGAGTTCCCCTCTCATGATATCCCCTCCCTATTTTAGCCAAATATGGGCAACTATGTACTTATTGGTCAAGTTCAATTTCGTGGGTAGATCTCCATTTAGAATGTAAGACTCTCAGCCAATGAGGATGAGGGTCAGTGGTGGGAGAGGGTGTTTTGCGTTAGGGATTAAAGGTGCTGTCCTGCCCACAGGAGGCGCTGGAGGAGTGGGACGCCCTTCTTGCAAGAATGTACAATAAACTTTGCTTTTCTCTAGAGCTCTCTCCAGCTTTTTTATTAAATGGTGACCCCTCACCATTTCTGTACCACACAGTAATATAATAGGAAACCTTAAAATTTTTGGTTTGGGAGTCTGCCTCAGGAAACTCCTATTTCCAATCTATCGGATTCTGACCACTCCTTAGCCTGAGGAAACTACTATCTCTGTACTTCTCAGTTCATTGCTGACTGATAATCTACTCAGTGATAATCAAATTTCAGAGACCATCTTCAATTTATCCCCAAAAAGTTAAGATGGAAGGCAACTTTACAGGGAATGGATGGAGCAAGTGAAGGTTATCATGACCCAAAATTCTACATAGGAATTCACTTCATGAGAAATCACAGTCCCAAGAATTATGAAGATAATAAAAGTGTCAGTGAGGAATAAATGAGGGCGGTGGTTAAAGAGACGGATGGGGATTTAAATGGAACTCTGTTCAATTGCAATTTAAAAAATTCATTATGACACTTGGGCAGAGCAAAACAGCTTGATTAGGGAAGAATGGATGAGTATGGGGAGGGTGAGGAGGGTGGAGCTGAATCAAATGGCCTTGATTTAGCATTTCCTGGGTTTTGAACGGGTATTAATGTAGTCTACAAATATCTATAGAAAGGAATGGAAACTAATCGGAGTGGAGCAGCCAACAGCTGAATCCTCCCAAACTCCAGGATGCGCCTCCTTGCGGCCGGAAGCGGCATTCTAGCCAAACTTCCCGCTGCGCGCCTCGATGGTAAGTAGGTCGTCCTGTTAGGCTACTGGGCGCCGCCATGTTGGAAACCCCGAGCAACGGCGGCGTGCCGAGCCATGGCGGCGCCCGAGCTGCTAGAGGTGCGGCCGGGCCTCTATCTAGGCGGGGCGGCTGCCAACGAGCGGAGCCGGCTAAGAGAGGCAGGCGTCACGGCCGTGCTGACGGTGGACACCGAGGAACCGGCTGGCGACACTGAGGGCCTACAGACTCTGTTTATATCGGCGCGGGACGAACCCGAGACGGACCTGCTCAGTCAGCTGGACCGCTGCGTCGCCTTCATCGGCCGGGCGCGCGCCGACGGCGCCGCCGTGCTCGTGCATTGGTGAGCGTGCGCGGGGTGGTGGCGGCGGCGTGGGGTCGTCCCGCCCCCTGGAGCGGGAGCTCTTGGGAAGGGAGGCTGCCGCTGTGCGGGTGGAAGCCGTGCACAGGGTGGAAGCCGGGCCCAGGGTGGTCCTTTTGCAGCTCCTGAGGGTGTGGGAAGTGTTCTAAATAGAAGCGAACTTGAGGGGAACTGCTAACATGCCCCAGCCTCGTCCCTGTCTTGAGCTAGATGATTAAACCCGGAATCCAGGGCAAATGGCAGTGGACAAGTCCCTGCGCCCTGCCTACCTCAGTTTCCTCATCTGTAAAATGAGCTGGAGAAGGAAATGGCAAATTGATCTAGCGTCTCTGTCGAGAACTTTCTAAATGGGGTCACGAAGGGTCAGATGCGATTGACCCACCATGCTGACCAGTCACTGATGCTCACAGCGCCCTGGCTGAGGTTCCTGAGCCACGTTTTCCCTACTCCACCTCAACTTTCCCTGACAATCTGTAGCATCATAATAGATATATTATAAGCACATGCTTTAATACAGCGATTCAGCTACATTGTGAACAGAATGAACTAACATTTGTTTATAATTTGTAACAAAGTATCAATAACTCACGGGTGGGGGCGTAGCCACCCCGCCCCCAAGTGAGCTTGGCAGGGAATACTGAAACTCCATGGGGAGACTATTTTGCGTAGTCATTTCAAGGTCCCTCAGATTGGGGTGTTGTATAATAAGTAACACCTGGAACTTAATAATGACATGTCTAGGAGAGCTTTTGACTTTAGGTAAGCAGAGGCACATCAATGTTTCTGCTTTCTAGATGCCTTTTTGGCCAAGCAAATGCAATAGTCTTCCTCTGTCATGATTGCATGCCATTGGCAATAGATATTCGGGGAGTGTTTAGGTGAACTTGTTGCAGAAATCCTGAGCATCTTTCCTTCCCAGATTGATTTTTTTTTTGGGGGGGGCTAGGTAAAAGAGGCCATTCTTTGCCTCATTTCTTACCTAATCTTACTCACTGGTTGGGCCCTGTTAAAGACTTTAGCTTACACCAGCCCTGAAGTCAGGAGAACCTCAGTTCAAATTTTCCTAGCTGGGCAAGTCACTTAAACCCCAATTGCTTCAGAAAAAAAAAAACAAAAAACAAAACTAGTTTAAAAAGGCTCCCACTGCGATCAAGACGGGCTCCAAAGGTGTGAAGCTGGCTTATTTATACAGCCCTCCCTCACTTAAATCCAAGTCACTTGCAAATCATGGAATTGCCTTCCCCCAAGTCATCCCGGTCCTTTTGGAGAATAAAGGACTCATAACAACAAGTGAACTTGGTAGAAACCATTAAACACCTGGAGCCATAGAGTCCTCATTTGTAAAACAAGCTTTAGGGTCCCTTTCAAGTGTCACTTCTTTGTTCTATAATTCTGTGATTTAGCAGAATGAAGACTATATATGTCAAGCAAATTTTGAAATTTAAAGAGAACATTGTACACAGCAACTACAAGATTGTGTGATGATCAGCTGTGATAGACTTGGGATGGAAAGAGCCATCTGCATCCAGAGAGATAACTATGGGGACTGAATGTGGAGCACAACATAGTCTTTTCACCTTTTTTTGTTATTTGTTTGCCTTTTTCTTTCTCATTTTTCCTTTTTGATCTGATTTTTCTTGTGCAGCATGATAAGTATGGAAATATATTTAGAAGGACTGGACATGTTTAAGGATTACTTGCTGTCTGGTGAGAAGGGCGGGGGGAAAAAGAGGGAGAAAAATTTGGAATACAAGGTTTTGCAAGGATGAATGTTAAAAATTAATTTTGCATGTATTTTGAAAATAAAAAGCTATTACTAAAAATTAGAAAAAAAAGAAAAAGATTCTGACATTAAGTGGTAACAATCAGTGTAATATGGTAGAAGGAATTGGATATGGATCTCCATCTAATATTAATCAGAAAGTTTTGTTAAGTGCTTTTTATATGCTACTCACTGCATTAAGCTCTAGGAATACAAAAAAAGGGGAAAAGCCTCTTGCAGAAAGTAGGATTTGAGTTAAGTCATGAAGAAAGCCAGGAAATGATGGTGAGGAGGAAAAGCATTCTGGGAGTGATGGACAGCCAGTGAAAATAAAATGCCTGCAGCCAGGAAATGGAATGCCTTATATGAGAAACAGCAGAAAGGCAGTGTATTGTTAGATTGTAGAGTATGTGGGAGGAAATAATGTCAAAATTTTGGAAAGATAGGAAGGATTCAAATTCCGCAGGACTTCACAGCCAAACAGAGGGTTTTGTGTTTGATCCCAGGAATACTTAGGAGCCCCTGGAATTTATTGAGTAAGAGTCAAAACTGCACTTTTGGAATATCACTTACTAAGTGAAGACTCACTTTTAAAGCAAGAAGACTAACTTGAATACATTTTTTTTTTTAATTAAAGCTTTTGATTTTCAAAACATTTACATGGATAATTTTCAACATTCACCCCTGCAAAACCTTATGTGCCAAACTCTTCCTTCTCTCCTCTCCCCTAGATGGCAAGTAATTCAATATGTGTTAAACATATGCAATCCCTACATATTTCCACAATTATCATACTGCATTAGAAATATCAGATCAAAAGAAAAAAATGAGAAAAAAAGCAAAGTGCAAGCAAACAATAACAAAAAAGTGAAAATACCATGTTGTGGTTCACACTCAGGGCCAAACAGTCCTTTCTCTGGGTGCAAATGGCTCTTTTCATCACAAGATCATTAGAACTGGTTTGAATCCTCTCATTGTTGAGAAGAGCCATGTTCATCAGAATTGATCATCATATAATTTTGTTGCTATGTACAGTGATCTCCTGGTTCTGCTCACTTCACTTAGCATCGGTTCATGTAAGTCTCTTCAGGTCTCTCTGAAATCATCCTGCTGATCATTTCTTATAGAACAATAATACTTCATAACATTCATATACTATAACTTATTCAGCCATTCTCCAGCTGATGGGCGTTCACTCAGTTTCCAGTTTCTTGCTACTATAAAACGGACTGCCACAAACATTTTTGCACATGTGGGTTCATTTTCCTCCTTCATTATCTCTTTGGGATACAAGCCCAATAGTAACACTGCTGGATCAAAGGGTATGTACATGTACAATTTTGACAGCCCTTTGGGCACGATTAGGATAAATTTTTACAGCAGTGTATTACTTGGTAGTCTCTGCTCTCCAGGTTTTCTCCACTCTTCTTTCTCTTGGTTCTTTTATCTCTGCTGCTGCATCTCAGTTTCCTTTTCAGGATCATCTTTATTGTGCCCTATAACTACAAGTGCCTCTGAGGTTTCCTGGAAGTTCTCTCTTTGCTCAGCACTCAGTCTTGTTTATGTCACCAGGTAACTCCCAGCCTATCTATCCCGCCTGCTGTACCATCTTTTTCTGAGCTCAAGTCCCATTTCATCAACAGCTCATTCTCAACTGTATCTAACAGTCACCTCAATCTCAATATGACCAGAATAGAATTTGTTATCTTTCCCCTAACTATGCCCCTCTTCTGAATTTCTTATTTTTCTAAAGAACAGCACCATTCTGCCAGTCATTGGCTTTGAATACTGTGCTACCCTCAGCTCTTCCCTTCCTTTAATTCTGACACAGCTGAATCCTGGACACTCTGCTTCCAAATGTTCCTGTTTGTCACCTTTTCTTCCTTCTGGAACAGCCACCTGGCCCTTGTCATCTTTTACTTGTTCTGCTGCAGTTGCTTCCTAATGAGCCACCCATACTCATTTCTCATCCCAATTTTCTCCTCCCATGACTTTCCCTTACGCCTTGTTGTCTTATACAGGTAGGCATAGATCTTCCAAATTAGTATCATATCATAGAATTAGAGATCTAGAACTTCAGGGTACCTTGGGGTTCATCTTCAACTCTTGTCTTTTTTTTTACAGATGGGAAAGTGGAGGCTTGGAGAGATGCAATAATTTGCCCAAGATAATTAGTATTTCCCCCAAATTGTCAAGGCAGTGTTTGAACTTAGACCTTCTGACATCAGAATCAGTGGTCTTTCCACTGCAACACACTGTCTGAAAGAAGAATCAGATTTGGTTTCACTAGAAATTGGACTTTTACATTTTGACATCATAATAACCCATATTTGCAAAATGCCTTATATGCATTATCTCATCTAGTTCATACAAAAACCCTTTGCAGTATGTAGAACTTATACATTTCAACATCTCAAATTATTGAGAGAACAGAGTGGAAATTTGTACCTTACAATGAGATTAATTTACCCAATACTGGTGTCAATAGACTATCCCAAATGTCATCAGACCTATGTGAAAACCAGATTTATTACAAGAGAAATGAATTTGCATATGGAATCCAAAGAGTTCATAATACTTAAAAAAGATTGCATAGTTATGACTACAGCAAAAGGAACAAGAGAAAATACGTTTCTATCCAAAAGGACGTGACAGAAGAGGGAAAAGGTGCAGTAAAAATAGGAAAAGAATAGAATCTCTCCAGAAGGGAAGGACCAAAGCAATGGCAAAAGCCACTTTTCTCCTGGGAACGATTACACTAGAAAGATAGGAAGAGGGTCCACTTATCTGCAAAGGACCCAAATGGCAAAAGTGTTATCCCAGCTTTACACAGACTGGCTGGCACTTAAATTGCCTCCCAAGGGCACACAGGAAATCCAGGTTGAGTTGCAACAACAAACTATGTCAGCTTTCTCCTTGACATATTCAAGCCCCCCCTCCCTCCCACTTAATGTTTGTGGACAGTATGGCAATTCAAAAAGACAAATTCAGGGGACCTTTAATAGCCCTTAATACTGGCAATTTTATTTTTGCATGGAATTGGAGTTACTTTGATTATGCTGTCATTTTGGGAAATACAGAGGCATGGGCTTTTTAAATTAAATGGGCTTATTTATTTATTTTGTGTGTGTGTGTGTGTGTGTGTGTGTGTGTGTGTATGTATGTATGTGTGTGTGTGTCTGTGTATGTGTATGTATGTATTAGTTGGATATTAGGAGCATAACGTTTGCTTGAATTGCAGTCAGATAAAAATGAAGTCGAATTTTGCCAATAATTAACAAAAGAAATGTTATTTCCCTCTGTCATTGATAGTTTAATTGCAAAAGACTCTTTTCAGCCATGCAGGTATCAGTCGAAGTGTTGCTGTCATGACTGCTTACTTAATGAAGACTGAGCAGCTTACTTTTGAAGATGCCTATGGTAGCCTGCAGTCCATCAAGCCAGAGGCTAAGTATGTTCACTATTTTGGGTTTTTTTTTCTGTTTCTATAAGAAAGGCTGCATATCCTACTTGAAAGAAAAATTGAACTTTATTTTTTGTTGGTTATTACAGAATGAACGAGGGCTTTGAGTGGCAGCTAAAGCTTTATCAAACAATGGGTTGTGAAGTAGACACCTCCAGTGCAATTTATAAGCAGTATCGTTTACAGAAAGTTACTGAGAAATATCCTGGTAAGTGTGGATTCTCTGCCTAAGAAGAATATTTTTAATGTCTAAGGCTGTCATTTCTTCTCCTTACATTAAAAGAGTATTATCTGAGTATGCAAAGAGCTTATATATTCACAATTGACTGTATTATAATTGTTTTTTGCAGAATTACAGCATTTGCCACAGGAAGTTTTTGCTGTCGATCCAACTCTTATTTCCCAAGATTTGAAAAATGAGAACCTCTACAAATGTAGGAAGTGCAGGTAAAGTATTTTCCAAATTGTAGATGTTTCAAATTGGTTACATACAGAAAAATGTTTGAAGTTTATAACCCTTTTTATTAGTTTATTGGATTTAGAAAAATGACAGTGCTAATGAATAAAAGATAATTTCTAATTCAGGTCTTAGATTTAAATTAGACTTAAAGAGGAATGTGAATCACAAAGACATGAAAATAATTTTAGATAATAGTAATGGCCCTGTCTCAAATTTGTGTGGAGTGATAGAGATCTCCTTGAGAGCCCATGCTCCTTTGCTTAATATTCAAAGTTCTATTTTACTACTTCACCTTATTATTCATCATTTTACCTTACTGGACTATTCCCCAGAGATGCTCTATGCTTTCTCTCCTCCATATCTTTTCTCACATTTTCTCTACATGGCCTAAAATGCCCTTCTTACCTAGGTAACCAAGTACAGTAGATAAAGTTCTATGTGGGGAGTCAGGAAACTGAATTCTAATCTGACCTCAAATACTTACTAGCTGTGTAACCAAGGACAAATCACTTAATCGCCATGTGTAAAAACAGAATAATAACAGCACTTACCTTAGAGGGTTATTGTGAGGATCAAATAAGTTAATTTTTGGAAAGGGCTTTGTGAACCTTTAGCTTCTCATCATCACCAACAACAACATTGACAATTATTAATATATAATTGTAAAATTATGTAGGATATAAAAATAACAAGAAAGGTTCTGACAAAATGACATAGAAATTCAGAATAAGAAAAGATTTCTTCAAGTTGATAAGATCAGGAAAGACAGTATATTACAGAAGAGGTACATTTGATCTGGTTTTGGTGATTCTAGAAATAACTATTAATATGAATTATAATAATTATAAATAACAGTGTATTATAATAAGAAGTCAGAAGCTTCTTTTTTCCTCTAACTCTGACACTTCCATCAAGGCCCAGCTCAAAAGCTGACTATGACATGATCTGCTGCCTTTCCTGGTCTTATCAACATGATGAAATCTCTTCCTCTTTTGAATTTCTATGTCATTTTGACAGTACCTTTCTCGCTATACATTCATATTCTATCTATTTTTACAGTTATGTCTTCTTTACTCTTCTAACTATAAGCTCCATGAGGATAGGTATTTATTCTTCTTCTTTATGTTCCCTGCAGTTGCAAGTACAATGCTTTTAGTTAGATTCTCAAGAAATATTTGTTGAATAAACAAAAAAGCATTCCACATTACATGTCCCATGGATTTTTAAAAGTCTTTTTTATGGTTGATAATGTTCTGTGTGGTTTGGGAATTGCAGGCGTTCCTTATTTCGAAGTTCTAGTATTTTGGATCATAGTGAAGGAAGTGGACCAGCAGCCTTTGCTCATAAGAAAATGACACCTTTAATAATTAACACAGGGAATGAAGCTAAATGTACTTCTTATTTTATTGAACCTGTTCAATGGATGGAATCTGCATTGTTGGGTGTGATGGATGGACAGGTGAGTAGAAATTCAATTTTAGTAATGCAGTTTTATACCAACTGTAATTTATTTTCGTTTTTCACAATTCTCATGATGTTACTATTTCTTTAATACATGTCCTGTCCTATCCCATTTGCCAATAATATATCCTATTATGGTCCTCCTACATAGTATATATAATATGTCATATCATAATAATAAATCACAAACCTCTTTTTCTCTCCACCTCTGACCATGTATACTTTCATCAAAGCCCAGCTCAAATGCTGCCTCTTCATAAAAATCTATTAATAGTTTATCAAGAAACTGTTGTATAGCTATTACAGAATAATGAAATCCTGTCTCCTTATTTTATGCAGGAACAAAAGTTTTGATATATATAATATGTATGAATATATCTCCATGAAACTCTTCCTTAATTACTTCAATCCCTAATAATCTTTGTCCCTCCAAAATCTGATGGTACCTACTGTCTGCCATATATGTGTTTGTGTGTATGTATATGAGTGTATTTATACACACATACATCTCACTTAATTTTACATTTTGTTATTGATGTCTTGACTCTCCAATTAGTTAAAAACTCTTTGATGACAGAAGTAACATTTTTTCTGTTTTTTTTCCACAGTGCTGTAGACACTCAGATATTTGCTGATAGAGTAATATATTTATATATTAATGTATATATTTAAAATATATTTATAAGTGCTCATTAGATGTCAGAGTAAGATAGTGTGATTTCTTTATCCTCATTTACTACTTTCTCTTTTTGAAGATTGAGAATTTTATTTGTTTGTTTGTTTGTTTTGTTTCCTAAGGCTGGGATTAAGTGACTTGCCCTGGGTCACACATCGAGGAAGTATTAAGTGTCTGAGACCAGATTTGAACTCGGGTTGTCCTGAATTCAGGGCTGATGCTCTATTCACTGTGCCACCTAGCTGCCACCTAGCTGCCCCCTAAGATTGAGAATTTTGAACTAGATCTTTTAAATTCCTCTTTAGTGTCAGGTATTTAGGTAGTGCAGTAGATAGAGTGCCAAATTTGGAGTCCAGAAGATTCGTCTCTCTGAGTTCAAATCTGACCTCAGATTTGATCTGAGCAGTTAATCCTGGACAAATCACTAACCTTGTTTGCCGAAGATTCTACATATGCCAAATGATCTGGCAAACTACTCCAGTATATCTGCCATGAAAATTCCAAAATGGGTTATGAAGAATCGGACATGATTGAAGAATGACTAAACCACAGCAACAAAATTTATTTCAGTGACTGAGAAGTCTGGTAACTTTGGGAAAGTAGTATTTAGGTTCAGAGAACAAGTATAAGAAAGACTATAAATCATTATAGTTTATAAGTTTTTAAGGTTTGCAGAGATAAACTATTTCTGAACCAATAAAAATCTAATGTCAAATGAATAAGATATATATTAAAACAGACTTTAAAAATTGATAAAAATTTACTATTAGTTCACTTCAGGTTTTATCTCCTAGAAACTAATGAATAGGACCTTGATTCTTACCATTAACTTAGTGTGATGAATTAAAAGTTCAAGAGATATAATTTCTACCTAATACTTTATTAATTATAACTACTGAATAATTAATAAAAGAATAGTCAGTTGACTTTCTCTTGCAAAACAAGGAAAATCTTGGGGGCCTCTGAATGCTTAAAAAACCTTTGGAAAAGGATGTGTTCCTGAGTATGGGAATCAACTTTAATTGGCTATCATTTGGGAAAGGGGTAAGGATATGTTAATATTATTAATTGGATATTAATTGAGGATATATTAATGAGAAGATAGCAGAAGGTTGTCACCCTTCCTGCAGAGAGCATGACCAAATCAAGAGACACAAATACTTCCAGCAATCTGGGCAAAAGAATCCATCTCTACCTGGATACCACTTGTAATATTCTTCTCTAAAATGTAATCTTCTCAGGGAGTAGGTTTCTTGGGGGGCTTCTGGGAACAACCTTAGTTTCAGTTCAGAGTAATCACCTCAAATGCAGCCAGAGATTAAAGTCCAAATCCTTTATTGTCTCCTTCAAAGTCTCTTTTCCTGGGGCCTGGTTAGCTTTAATAGAGGTCTCTCTCTCCCCTTGGTTCGGAGAGCTCCTGCCGCTTAGTCCTTTGCCTCTGTCATCTTCTGCTTCTAGCTTCCTCTGAATGTCTCTGAATTCAAAGGTTTGTACGTCAGCCTCCAGCCACAACAAAGGTGGAAGATGTAATAAATCTGTATCAGCCTTGAAAAGCTTCTAGTGTGCTTGTCCTTCCTGGCCCTGACAGTTCCTCCTTATATGGTCCACACTGAGTATACACCAATTATTATATCACTAGGAAACCATTATTTGTTGTAGGATTAAATCACTGCTAAATTAGATTTAACCACTGTTTCCTCAATTCCACTTATGTAGCACCTTGTAAGAATCCTAACACTCAGGGGCAGCTAGGTGGCACAGTGGATGGAGCACCAGCCTTGAATTCAGGAGGACCAGAGTTCAAATCTGGTATCAGACACTTAACACTTCCTAGCTGTGTGACCCTGGGCAAGTCACTTAACTCCAGCCCCCCCCCCCAAAAAAAAAAAAGAATCCTAACACGTACTGGTTAGTTTTCCTTCTTCATTAGCTGGGTCACCCCAAATTCTATGGGAAGCATCTAAGACAGAGATTTCTTTCCTAAGGGCAAGGCCTCATTTAGACTGGATTCTGTTTGTAAGATCTTCGAGTTGGGTAGAGTCTCACTTGAGATAGAAAAGCAGGCTCCTTGAGGATTTGAATAATCTCATCTATCTGAAATATCCTTCAGATGCTAGCTGAATAATCTACAAAGGGCTGATTTCTAAATGAGAAAATAGAAAATGGAAAGTCTTGATCTCAGTTAATAATTGGTTATTAATATAAGAGAAATAACTATCTCTTTCATGGTACTATTTTGATTGAATGTCATAATTTCTGAATGTTAGCCATTTTTAGTAATAAAAATGGTCATCTTTTTAGTTAATACCCCACAATGAAATTAAATTGGAGACATAATCTCCATTTAATTTGTTTTCTTCCAACTTAGAGAGATTTCCTTTATATAAACTTTCTAATTTTTCTTCTGTAACAATTTTTAAAATGTCATTCTTCTCCAGTGCAATGTCATCCTTCTTTAGTACCTCGAAATTACCATCTCCTTCTACTTCATTCACTCTGGCTCTAATTGTTCACTTCCCACTGGACACTCCATCTTGGCTTGATGCTGATTCCTTCACACCCAACCGAGCCTGAGGTAACCCAGAGCCATTGATTGGGGTCTTCTCAAGGATCCTAATTACTACCTGATCTATCTTCCCTAACACCAAACCCTCTTCTATATGTCCCCATTCTAGGAAAACAGATAGTCTCACATTTCTATTTCTGTCCCTAGCACTTAGCTGACACATAGTAAGTATTTATTAAATACTCTTCCATTCATTCCATTTTATTCCATTGATCACAAAGTGGAAAAGCAATTTAAACAGATATACCCCTTTGTCTTTTATACACATACGCTTCAGTCCTCCAATAAATCTCTGATCTCCCCCATTTTGGTTTTCCCTTCCAAGAAGGCAATTTAAAACCCATCCATATCTTTTCATCTTATAAAGGTGTTATCTATAAATCCTCCACGGGAGTCTGCCCTGCATGCTGGGAACCTTCTGGATGTTTTGATGAGGAGGGAAGCAACACAGGGATAGGATACCTTTTTTCTTTTTCTTTTGATACAAGATTGGCCTATCTCTTCTAGTTGTATACAGACTTTTTTGATGATATCTTTTACCCCTACTTCTTGTACTCCATTGTTGATTGGTAATCCATTTATGTTTATGCCTTTCATCATGGCATGCATCTAACTCTGGATTTCTAAAGGGTCTACTACAGACATACAATGTGTGACAATCACGTAAAGGGTACTTTGTGGCTGCTTTCCAGGGACTGGCTTACCTAAATACGGAGAGAATAATTCCCAATAGACTGACCACCAGGGGATGAATTTTTCTGCACATGAAACCTAGACTTGGGATTTCATTGGTATAGAGAACTCAAAGGGACGTTCTACCAATGCAGATTGTCACTCTGCTGCTTAAAGTCTTAGTTTCTGAGAAATTTGGAAAGTTAAGTGATTTGCCTGAGTTCACATAGCCAAGAGTGAAAGAAACAGTACTTGAAACTAGGTTTTCTGGTTTCAAGGCTGACTAGGTCCTGTGTTTCATGAAATCCTGGTCTTTGAAACAAAGGAAAAACTGGACATTTGTAGCATAAATTGTTATAATATTTCCTAATTGCTTTTAAATTTTAACATAGTCAGCAAAATTTGAATTCCTTAAACTGGTACAATTAATGAGGAATATCTTCTTAGAGGAAATGAGTTTTAAGTATTTGGGAGTTCTTTTACTTGGATTTTAGAAGTCAGTTAAAGTTTTCCTTAATTTTTTGGTACTTGATACTCACTTTTTTTGACTTTTTTTTTTTTTTTTTTTTTGACTATTGACCTGACCATGTTTTCTGTGAAATCTTTTTTGTTTTGCTAAATTTCATGTTTTCTTTAGCAATTAGATCTCTTTAACTAAATTTACTCTTATGTCATGATATTATTTAATTTTTTTTAAGAGAATGATTATTTTTTTGAGATTCTAGATTAAAGAAAAGTAAGAACAAATTTGCAGAATAGGAATCATACCTGTTTTCTATCAGAGAGAAGTCTGTAGGTAAGAATTTAAAAATTGCTCACAATAAATATTTATATTCTTTAAATAGTACTTTTCTAAAAGTGCTACATCTGTGCCAAGTATTACTACTTTTTTTGGTCATGTCTGGTCTCAAAATGCTTCACAAATATCTGACAGAGTTAGGTTGATTTATAGATAGAGGAACTGAGGTGAAGATAAATGATTTACACAATCTCATTGGCAGTCTACCTGAATTCTGGTTTACTTTTCTATGTTTGTTTCCCTGTGTTTGTTTTCATCGTGACTTTTGTTTCTCGGTATTGGATTATTGCCTGTAGTTTTAAATGCAGGTTCATCTTTGTCAGTGGGTTTGATCTATAAAATTAACTCTTCTGTGTTTTATTTTTAGCTCCTTTGCCCAAAGTGCAATGCCAAGTTGGGTTCTTTCAACTGGTATGGTGAGCAGTGTTCCTGTGGTCGGTGGATGACCCCTGCTTTTCAGATACATAAGAATAGAGTGGATGAAATGAAAACGTTGTCCCTTCCTGGATCACAAGCAAGAAAAACATAAACTTTTTTAAAAACTGATTTCAATGATTGACTTGAAAAGAAACTTCCTTACATCTGATGCCTTTGTTCATTACTATTTGTCACAAATTTTTGAATTTGTAGGCAGCCATAATGTTAGAATCTTTTCATTGGAACTGGCACGAGAACATACATTTCTTTTTTTGTGTGTGTGTGTTCTGTCTGGTACTTTTTTTTTTTTTTTAATTGTAGCTTTTTATTGACAGAACATATGCATGGGTAATTTTTCCAGCATTGTTACTTGCATTCTCTTCTGTTCTAACTTTTCCCTTCCCTCCCTCCACCCCCTCCCCTACATGGCAGGCAGTCTTATACATGTTAAACATGTTAAAGTATCTCCTATACAATATATGTGTGCAGATCTGTACAGTTCTCTTGTTGCACAAGAAAAATTGGATTCAGAAGGTAAAAATAACCTGGGAAGAAAAACAAATATGCAAGTAGTCCACATTCATTTCCCAGTGTTCCTTCTCTGGGTGTAGCTGATTCTGTCCATCATTGATCAATTGGAACTGAATTAGATCTTCTCTTTGTCAAAGATATACACTTCCATCAGAATACATCCTCATACAGTATTATTGTTGAAGCATCAGTTCATGTAAGTCTCTCCAACTTCTCTGTATTCATCCTGCTGGTCATTTCTTACAGAACAATAATATTCCATAACATTCATATACAACAATTTACCCAACCATTCTCCAATTGATGGGCATCCATTCATTTTCCAGTTTCTAGCCACTACAAAAAGGGCTGTCATGAACATTTTGGTACATACAGGTCCTTTTCCCTTTTTTAATATCTCTTTGGGATATAAGTCCAGTAGTAACACTGCTGGATCAAAGGGTATGCGCAGTTTGATAACTTTTTGAGCATAATTCCAAATTGCTCTTCAGAATGGCTAGATCCATTCACCACTCCACCAGCATCCCAGTTTTCCCGCATCCCCTCCAACATTCGTCACTATCTTTTCCTGTCATCTTAGCCAATCTGACAGGTGTGTAGTGGTATCTCAGAGTTGTCTTAGTTTGCTTTTCTCTGATCAATAATTATTTGGAACACCCTTTCATATGAGTAGAAATAGTTTCAATTTCATCATCTGAAAATTGTCTGAAAAATATACATTTCTTCATGTGGTCAGTCTCCTCATATTCTCTTTCTTGATCATGGATGCAAAATGTGCCAAATGTATCTAAGAAGAATAAATTAAGTGGGAACCAACATATTTTTAACTATGTAAAGCATGTGTGCGCATTAAGAACATGTATTTGTGTGCATGTATGTGTGTGTGTAAAAACTTCTATATTGTCCAAATATTTTGGTACTGGTATGTGGTTTTTAAAATGAGGTTTCATGTGTAAAATTTGTAAAAAAAAAAAAAAAAAATAAGTCACTTGACTTGTGATCTGATGACTGAATTGACAGAATCCACCTACTAAGTAACAGAGAAGTCATTGGTAGAACAGATTAGGCATATAGCACATAGAAATAATAGAACACAATGATGTGATGATTGAACTCAAAGATAGTAGTTACTAGAAGGGACTCATTATTTGGCAAAAACTGCTAGGAAAACTGAAAAGCAGTCTAGCAGAAATTAATTTTAGACCAACATCTCATAGCATATTCCAAAATAAAGTCAAAAGAGATACATTAAGATATGTAAATGATATCATGAATGAATTAAAGGAGCAAAATTACCTTTTAGATCTACCTATTGATAGGGGAAGAGTTTATGACCTAATAAGGGATAGATAGAACCATAGAAGATAACTTGGATGATTTCAGTTATGTGAAATTAAAAGTTTTTGCACAAACAAAACCAGTGTAATTAAAATTAGGAAGTAAATAATTGAGAAAAAAATCTTTGCAGCAAGTTTTTGGGATAAAAGTTATCTAATTTATGCATCATTGTTATTGTTGTTCAGTCATTCATTTATGACTGACTCCCTGGATTATAACAAACCTGGCCCTTCTGTCTTCCATTATCTGTCCAAGCTTATGTTCACTACTTCCATGATACTGTCTACCTATCTCATTCTCCGCCATCCCCTTTTCCTTTTGCCTTCAATATTTACTTACATGTGTTTTCTCATCATGTGGCTAAAGTATTTAATCTTTAGCTTTATCATTTGAATTTCTGGTGAATAACAAAACTTCTGTATTAACTTATTTGATCTCCTTGCTATTAAAGAGACTCTCAGAAGTGTTCTCCAGTACCACAATTCAAATGTGATGATTCTGCAACACTCAGCTTTCCTTACAGTCCGACTCTCACAACCATATATTGCTACTCAAAAAACCTCATGAAGGTTCTTTTTAATACGTTGTCCAGATTTGCTGTACCTATCTTCTTAGGAAGAAAGAATCTTTCATTTTCTCCCATCAGAGTGGTATCATCTGCATATCTGAAATTTGTTAAGTGTTTGAGAACACATTTGAACTCAGATCTTCCTGACTTTAAGACTAGAGCTCTTATCTACTGTACTACCTACCTGTTCATATACAAAGTACTCATTTAAATTTATTAAATTAATAGCCATTCTCTTATGTTCAAGGAATATGAACATAAGTTTTCAAAGGAAGATATCTAACTTATCTACATTTCTACCTAAAAATCCTCCAAATCAATAATAATTAGAGAAATACAAATGAAAGCAATTCTGATGTTCTACCTTATACTTATCTGATTGGCAAAAATGTCAAAAAAGAAAAATTATAAATTTTGAGGGGTTGTAGAAAAAAAGGCATACCCATGCACTGTTATCTAGCCATTCTGCAAATATTACTAAATTGTGCCTACCTCTATACTCAGTGATACTACTACTAGGCATAATGTCCTAGAGAAACCAAAGAAGAAAATAACCCATATGTACAAAAATATTTATAGCAATCCTGTGGAGAATTGGAAAGTAAAGGAGTGTCCACCTATTGGGGAATGATTAAACCTATTATGGTATGTGAACCTAATGGAATATTATCGCACCTTAATCAATGCCAAATTGATAATTTCAGAAAACCTTTATGAACCAATGCAAAATGAGATGAGCACAACTAGGAGAACAATTCATACAATAACAGCATTTGATAACTTTGCCTTTTAATTGTTATCAATGACAATGACAAACCCTGACTTCACAGAACTAATAACAAAGAATGCTACACATCACACCTCCTTCCAGCAAGATGTTGGACTTAAAACGCAGAATGTTTTTTGGATGTGGCTGGTATAAGAATTTTATTTCACTATGCGTCTTTGATATGAGGGTTTTCTTTTTCTTTTTCTTTTTTTTTTGTATTGATAAGGGATGGAAGAAATGGTAAAGGGAAGATGTTTTTTAATTAAAAGATAGAGATGGAAGTAAAAAAAAGAATTTTTCAAGAATAAAAAAAATTTTTTTAAAGGAAAAATAGAAGAGACCAAATTGTGAAGAACATTTGTTTCTCATTTAATATTTTTATTTTCCCCAGTTACATGTAAAACAATTTTAATATGTTTTAAAAACTTTGAGTTCCAGATCTTTTCCTTCCTACCTCTGCCCCACATTGAGAAAGCACATGTGAAATTATTCAAAACATTTCCATAGAAGTCATGTTGTGAAAGAAAACAAATCTCCCTAAAACAACAACAACAACAACAACAACAAAAACCACGAAAAAAAATTTTGAGTCTGTATTCAGATTCAATGTGTTCTTTCTCTGGGTATGGATAGCATTTTTCATCATAAGTCCTTCACAATAGTTTTGGATCATTGTAATGCTGAGAATCACAAAGTCCTTCACAGCTGATCATTCCACAACTTGGTTATTACTGTGTATATAGTACATTTCACTTTGAGTTAATAGAAAACATTCTAAGTTTTTCAGAATGCATCTGCTCATCATTTTATATAGAACAATAATATTCCATATTACCACAGTCACATGCTACAGTTTTATTTAGCCATTTCCCAATTGATGAGCATCCCCTCAATTTCCAATTCTTTGCCCTGAGAGAAGAGCTGCTATAAACATTTTTGTAGATATAGGTCCTTTTTCTTTTCTTTTTTTTTTCCTTCCTTGTCTAATAATGGTATTAGTAGGTCAAAGGACAAAGTTCGTGTCTTTTGATCATTTTTCAATTGGAGAATGGCTCTTTTTTTTTTTTTTTAATTTGACTCAGTTTCCTACATAATTAAGAAATGAGGCTTTCAATTGAGAAACTTTCTTCAAAATTCTTTACGTGAAGAACTTTTAAAAATCAAACAGAAGATTTTGTCTTTAATCTTAGAGATAATAGAAAGTCACTGGAGTTCACAGGGAGTGAAATGATCAGACCACTTTGGTAAGGCAGGATGGAAGATGCCTTGGGGGTTGGAGTTGCAATAGGTATCCAATAGGATAGTTAATGGCTAATTGTGTCATTCTCTCCTTCATATTCACTTGTACTTTTCCTTCTCCTTACTCCAATCCCACTCTTTTTCTATAAAATGATTGATAGTGATTTGCCTCAAGAATCTCCCTTTAGACCTTATGGTATTCAACTTAAAAAAAATAAATAACTTGAATAAATACAAAGATTATATTTATTGTATTTGTAGATGACATTAAATGAAGGATAGTTAATACATTAAACACCATATCCTTCCACATTTGGATCTATAATCCTAATTGGTCTTTCAAAATCTAAGCTAGAGTAATAGGTTCAATCTTATGAGATGAAATTTAATAGAGAAATGAATGTTAAAGTCCTACATGTGGGTTCAGATAATCAAGGCATGGGATGTCTTGATAGTAGTTTATGTGACAAAGATGTGGAACTTTTAATAGTTACTAATTTAATATGAGTTAACAATATGACATGAATGCTAAAAAAAAAAGAAAAAAATTCAATTGCTAACAGGCTACATTTAAAAAGTAAAATTGTCCATGATAAAGGAGGTGATAATTCTTCTATACTTTGCCTTGGTTAAGCCATATTTATTGTATTTTGTTTGAATACAGGTGCCATATTTTGTAAAGGACACTGACAAATTGCAGTACTCCCAGAGTAGCAAGGCCAGTATTAGGAGATGACTGGAGATCAAGCCAAAGTAAAATGGACTTGAAGGCTCTAGGAATATTTAGCTTGGAGGAGAGAATAAATGATTCTTATTTTCAAATTTTTGAAGATGTAAAAGGGATTAAACTTATTCTACCTGGCTCAAGAGGATAGATCCTGGAATAAGGCATGAAAGTTGCTGAGAGGAGAAATGAAAAAATGAAAACCTTAATAACATTCAGAAGTGTTCAGAAATGCATTAGGCTGCCTTGGAAGAAAGATATTTGATTCTCCCTCACTGGAAGTCTTCAAACAGAGCCTGTTTAAATGATCCTTTGATATATTTTGGAGATGATTTCTGTTTTGATAATAATAGCTAGTGTTTATATATCATTATAAAGTTTACAAAGTGCTTTAACTGTTAGCTCATTTAATTTTTTCAATGGCCCTATGAGATAAATTCTATTATTATATCCATTTTAAAGATGAGGAAAGTGCAACAAGATGGAACAGGACCCAGAGTGCCCACCCTGGAGTCAAGGACACTCCAATTCATGAATTCAAACCTGATCTCAGACACTTACTAGCAGCATGATGCTGAGCAAGTCACTTAACCTCAGTTTGCCTCACTTTGCTCAACTGTAAGCAAACTGGATCTGCACTTGATACTGCATCACATGATTGATTGTTTAGCTACCTGCTTTTCTGAGCCTTCCAATTCTAAGGTCTTGAGATTTTGTGGCTAATACAGTATCTTCAAAAATTCTCTCAGGTGTCTTCCTAGGAAGTGATTGGGAGCATCTTATGTTGAATCTTAGGTATGGAATTCTAAAAAAAGCTGAAACTAGGTAAACTTCCCTTGCATGTCAATATATATTTTTATATTTTAAAATGAAGCCTTTTGGCTCATTTAAATAACATTTGGAAAAGGATTATGAGGAGATGGTTGAATAAGTCAGAAAACTTTAGGCTCTCCAAATTTCTTCTACCCATCAAAAAAAAAAAAAAAAAAAGATAAAACATCGTCTCAAAGTGAACACAGTGGCAGCATAAAAATTAGTGTAAATTAGTTGTCTTTCTAAGATAATTTGAGAAGAAAAGACCTTACTTCCAGGAGTGGAGGTTTCCTCTGAGTGAAGTGAGAACATCTTCAGGCAAACTGTGGAATCAATGAATAACAAGCACAGAGCAATTGGATAGGCAGTCAGCCTCAGCCTTAAGAACTTTCACCTCACATTACAGTTTTGGGGTCAGAAGGTTGAGTAAGAAAAGACAGAAGGACCTACCACTAAAGGGACACTGAGCATAGCTGTGTTGACCAGAAGCTTTCCAGAGTTATAGCTGCAGGAGAGAACCAATTAACATATGTGAGTGCAGAGTACTGGGATAGATTGTGTTATCTGTGGGCACTTGAGGGAAAGGAAGAGGACAATTTCAGGACAGAGGACAATTGAAGTTTACAGTCACAGAGAGATTACAGGAAGCAAAAGCATTTATGGGACATCATGACTAAGGGCCCTCATTGTTGCTTAGGAATGGAAAGGAGAGCTCAAAGTTGGGCCCAGGGGCAGAGTTCAAAAAATAACCGAAGGATCCAAGATTTGGGACACGATTCCCCATACCTTGAGGCTGGTACTTGATTATAACAATAAGCTGCTAAAATAAAATAAAAATGAATAAGCAAAGGAGAAGGAACCAAACCTTGTATAGCTACTATGGGGATAGAATAAGGGAGGAACATTTAGAAGGATGAATAGAGTAAGAACCAGGTAGGAGGGAGCATAAAGTAGAAACTCTTATAAAGATAGGTAGGTTAAGGTAGGGAGTAAGGAGGGAAAAAGAGGGATTCTTTAGAAGATGGGTAGATTAAGGAATAGGAGCACAAGGTAATGGGCAGAATTAAAGTAGAAAAATAAAGGGTGTATAGGGTAAATAGGGCAAACAGGTTAGCGAGGAAAATAGGATGGAGAGAAGTACATAAAAATTAATTATAACTTAGAACATAAATAGGATTAAAAATCTTAATTCAACAATAGGTAGCTTTTTGGAATCTAAAAATGAGAGAGACACACAGAGCTTAAAAAAAGAGGGCTGTAGAAGAATCGTAATTTCAGGAATGAGAGAATTCAGTAATAGAGTTAAAGTTAAAAGAGATTTAATTGAAAGAGAACTATACTATGTGTCATTCACATTAATATCTTTTTAGAACATTTAAAATAACTAGGCAGTATAAAATAGCTGAGAATATATCTGTCAAAACAGATATAGGAAGTATATGAACAAAAACATAAAATATTTTATACAAATAAAGTCAGATTTAAATTATAGGAGAAATATAAATTACTTATGAATAGGTAAAACCATTACAATAAAAAATGACAATTTTACTTTTTAATCTATTAATTAAATGACATTCCAATTACTAAAAATTATTTTACTGAGTTAGAAAAAAATAACAAAATTCACTTGGAAGAACAAAAGACAAGAATTTCCAAAAAACTAAGGAGAAATATTATATTATAAAGAAATACACTGTTGAAGTGCAAAGTGGCTAATTTTCATTTTTTAACTAAAAAATTTCTTGTGTAAATAAAACCAATGTAATCAGGATTAGAAGGAAAGCAAAAAAAATGGGAAAACCTCATAGGTAATAGGATATGATTGTAATGGAATATTACTGCATTATAAAAAAATGAAGAGTTGGTTGATTTAGAAAAACACAGAAAGCCTTAAACCTATGAAGAAAGATACTATCCATCTTCAGAGAAAGAACTGACAAATAGAAACGTGCATGTTTTTACATATATATATATATTTATATATATATATATATATAGTTGTGCATCTTTATAGAAATGTATGTAGATAGATAGATAGATAGATATATTTGCCTTTAATTAAAGCCTTGGTAGGAGGGAAGGAAAAAAGAAAAAAATAAAAATAAAAAGTACACAGTAGAGAACAAAAGAAAACCCAGAAGGAAGCACAGAAAGGTTGAGTAGTTTTGAAAACAATTTGTAGAATTTATTTCATAAATTTTCGTGAAATAGGAATTGTTTTTTTTATTGATTCCTAGCTTCTATATGTACATGGAATTTTTTTTTGATTTGTATTTGTTTAAAATGAATTTTTAAAAAATAAAAATTATTACCAGAAAAAACACATTTTTTGTTAAATTACTGCATACAAGGCCCAATACTCTGTGTGCTTTGAGGTGTGTTCACATGTTTTTCACTCTCTTTTTGTATTTATAACTGAAGGCAAGAATACTTTTTAAATTTTTAAAATTCCATATCAAATCATTATCAATCTTTAGAAAGATGATGACAGAGGGAGAAATATTAAAAATAGGTGATTTCCAGAATTCAGTACGGACTGCCATCATAAAAGTTGATTGCATAGGTTGTATTATGTAATGGGTTGTAATCATCTAGCCATGTGGAGCTTTGGGGAATTCTGAGAGCTGTTTACTTCTTTCTCCGTTCCTGCCCCCTAGATTCCTACTTGTCCTAGAGAGATTGGTTCTTTGCCGTCTGTTCTTCCACTTAGCGTTCGCTGAATAAATAGTCTTTAAAGTTTCAAAATGTATTTTTAAAAGACCCTATCTCATTTCTTGAATCAGTTTTTATTCAACTCGAGCGAGTATCGTTTTATTTAGGGTTTATTATTGGTATAAGTAGATCCTTCAAAAGCTTGTCGTTCTTGATTCTGGAAAGGAAACCAGGATATGTTTAAGGTGAACTTGATAAAGGAGTGATTGATTTTTGTTACTTTGGAAGCTATTTTTAGTGGGTGCATATCGAAGGGTTAGGGTTAAGCCTAAGGGAGAAAGTTCTCACAACGCTTTTGCTTTAACGTTCTCTTCTCTGCTGCAAAGATCGTGCAGAAAGATACAGTATCCAGTAAATTGACAGTGACAGTACTTGATACTGTACACGTTTTTCCGTGCGTGGGTGGATCAGTCTTTCCTACGGGGGAATAGCATCTCCTGAAATCCATTCTGTTCCTTAATCTGGGACTCCCAACCAAACAAGTCCACAGGGTTTTGATTCCCATAACGGGTACCTCTGCTTTGAGCGCCTGGGGAGACCCCGAAAGGCAACAGCCGATCCAGGGTTCCAGGAACTCGCGGTCGGATGGGGCAGGCGGCATGCTGGAGAAAGAAGAATACCGGGAGGGACTGAGAGGGTATGTCCCCTAGCTTGCAAAAAAAGCAAGTGGCAAGAAAAGGGCCAGCGGGAAGAGTGTCGCGTAGCTTTCTGCCTCGAGGGGACGCTGCAGCGGGAGGAATTCTTAGGGACCTGCGCTTGGGCCCCGCCCCCTCGCTCCGCCCTTAGTCCACCCCATGGTTCCCAGCCGGTGTTACTTGGCGTTGCGTTAGCGTTCGCGGTCGGACGACAAGCTAGTTTGTCCTCTTGCGGCCCCCGTCTCCGGCAGTGTTCACTGTTTTGTTGGTACCTCGCTGCTTCCCGGACATTAGTCACGGAGTTTCTGGGGAAGGAGACGTGTAGTTGGAGGAGGCGTGGGTCGGGGCGCCGCCGCCGCCGCGGGGGCCATGGAGCCACCGTTCAGCCCGAGCCGGTCTGTCTCTCAGAGCCTGGATGTAGACTGGGGTGAGTGGGGCCAGGCACCTCTGGGATCCGGAGGTTCGACCCTTCGCTCATGCGCCGTGACAGGTGTCAGAGGAGGCCGCAGCCAGGGAGGGGGAGGCCGGGCCCGGAGCCAGGCCTACCCTTTGACCCCGGGAACCCGGGGCTGCCGCACCCCTAGATGGGAGGACCCACCCGGAGAAAAGCTCCGGAGCGAAGGAAGCCCGGGCAAGCCCGTGTGAGGGGGCGGCCCCGAGCCCCCGGAGGCTCCTGCCGATGGGACCTGACCGGACGGGACGGAACTTGGTGGGGCCTCTGCCCGGGTGTGTGTGTGTGTGTGTGTGTGTAAGTATGTATGTGTGACCGAGTTTGTGTCTGCGTGGGGGAGTATGTGTATGAGTGTGTGTGTGAGCGTGTAAGTATGCGACAGTCTGAGCGTGTGTGAATGAGTTTGTAGGTGTTTGTGGGGGGGTTGTGAGTGTGAGCATGACTGTGACTGAGAGTGACTACGTGTGCATGTCTGAGTCTGTATGTGTGTGTATGTGACTGAGTATATGGATGTTTGAGTGTGAGTATGTGTGTGTGTGAGAGGACGTGTTCCTGAATGTGAATATGTGTATAAGTGTCTGTGAGATATATCTGTGTAAGAATGTAAGTATATCTGGGACAGTATGACCGGCAGTATGTGTACGTCTGAGGAAGTATATGTGTGTGTATTTGTGTGACTGTGGGTATGTGTATGTGACTCCAGTGAATATAGGTTGTGTGACTGTGTATGACTGTCAGTATGTGTGTATAAGTGAATGACTATATATCTGAGGAAGTGTATGTGTGTGTGACTGTATGACTGAATGTGTATGTCTGAGGAAGTATATGTGTGTGTATTTGTGTGATTGTGGGTATGTGTATGTGACTCCAGTGAATATAGGTTGTGTGACTGTATGACTGTCAGTATGTGTGTATAAGTGAATGACTGTGTATATCTGAGGAAGTAGATGTGTGTATGTGTGACTGTGTATGACTGTCAGTATGTGTGTATAAGTGAATGACTGTATATATCTGAGGAAGTGTATGTGTGTATGTGTATGACTGTCAGTATGTGTGTATAAGTGAATGACTATATCTGAGGAAGTATATGTGTGTGTGACTGTATGACTGAATGTGTATGTCTGAGGAAGTATATGTGTGTGTATTTGTGTGACTGTGAGTATGTGTATGTGACTCCAGTGAATATAGGTTGTGTGACTGTATGACTGTCAGTATGTGTGTATAAGTGAATGACTATATATCTGAGGAAGTAGATGTGTGTATGTGTGACTGTGTATGACTGTCAGTATGTGTGTATAAGTGAATGACTGTATATATCTGAGGAAGTGTATGTGTGTATGTGTATGACTGTCAGTATGTGTGTATAAGTGAATGACTATATCTGAGGAAGTATATGTGTGTGTGACTGTATGACTGAATGTGTATATCTGAGGAAGTATATGTGTGTATGTGTAACTGTGTATGACCATGAGTATGTGTATATCTGAGGAAGTAGATGTGTGTGTGTGTGTATGTGTGACTGTGTATGACTGTCAGTATATGTGTATAAATGAATGAGTGTGTATATCTGAGGAAGTAGATGTGTGTATGTGTGACTGTGTATGACTGTCAGTATATGTGTATAAGTGAATGACTTGTGTATATCTGAGGAAGTATATGTGTGTATGTGTGACTGTGTATGACCATGAGTATGTGTATATCTGAGGAAGTAGATGTGTGTGTGTGTATATGTGACTCTGTATGACTGTCAGTATATGTGTATGACTCCATTGTAAGTCAAGGTGTGTATGAAAGCATAAACATGTATGTGGGACTTGTATACATATGAGTATATATAAGTATGACTTGTGAGTATGTACAAGTGTGTAAGAATGGGAATATGTGTTTTAAATGTATATGTGTATTTGAGTATAGATGTGTGTGACAGTGACTGTGCTTGTATATGTGTGACTGTGTATGAGTATAAGTATGTGATGTATAACTATGTGTCTACCGTGAGTTTGTGAGTGTGAGTGTATGTAACACCTGGCACTGTGCCTAGATTGGTAGTGAAATTTTGAGTTTATTAAACCCTTTTATGTTTTTTTTTCCAAACTTGTCTAACTATATCTCCCCAGTCTTTCACCTGTTAAGTTGATTTTTTTGAATCTGACTTTACATTTTTATCTGTTAAGTTCATCTTATTCACATTAGCCTAACATTCTAGCCTCTCTTGATCTTTTAAAATGCTAACTCTATCATTCATTGTGTTAACTCTACTCTCCCTCCTAGCTTTGTGTCATTTGTGGATTTACTAAGCATACAGTTTTACCTTCATTTAAGTCATAGTAAATGGTGTTAAACAGAACAGGGCCACTTATTTCCACCTTTTCTAGAAGAATTGAGAATTTTTCTAAGACTCAAAGTAAAAAAAAAATTGTACTTCTTTCTCCTCTCTTTTATGAAAATTGGGATATTAGCTCTTTATTGCTATTCTTATTTTTATTTCACCTCAATTTCCTTCCATCTTCTGTTGTTCCTTTCCAGAAATTCCCCTTCCATCCATAGTAACAATTTTTTTTTTTAAAGAGAAAGAGGAACAGGAGGAAAAAAAGCCTTCTAACCTAACAACACACTGAATAACAAATTACATACAGTCTTCTCCAGACCTGTGGAATCTCATCTGATCTTTGTGATCTGATCTCTCAGAGATCATTGGCAGTAGCATAGCAGGCACATGATCTAGTTCTTTCAATACCCAAAGATGTAATAGTTCAGGTGGCTTGAATTCAATAATGAGAAACAGTGCTGTCATGATATTCTCACTTTATTTATTTTCAGTATCAATCCCTGGTTATTTGTAGCATTCCTTCCAGTGCAAACTTCTTTCTTAGAGGAAAGAACAGAAATGTTCCAAGAATTAAGCAGCATAGTCCTTTCTTAGGCCTCATTGTCATTACTTAAAGCGCCCCGATCAGGGATCTTTGTTTTTTGATCCTCATTTTTTTCCTTGATGTTGTTAAACCCTTCTTTTTGTTCTTAGATTTTTCTTTCTACCCTTCATTTCTTATGAGCTTCTGTGGTATTTTTAAATTCATTTTCTTTAATTTGTCCTTGCTTTCTTTTTTTTTTTAAATAGATATCTTTTAAAAATCTGAAATGAACCACATTGGTTCTTTTAGGAACTCCCTCTTTTCTTCCTCATTAGGATGGTTTCTTTTTGTGTCTTTAAAAGTATATTTGGAGTGCTATCCATTCCTTCTAAGTTTGACTTCCATCATAGAATTGTTTTTTTATGGGAGGCTACTTACCTTTCCTTTAAATTCTTGGAAATGTGCTCTCAAAAAATTTAAAATATATCAGATTATATCTACTTTTCTCTCCATTTTCTATCTCAAACTGAGAAATGGTTTTTTCCCTTGGAGTCCTCATCACTTCTCTCTCACTTTCCCTTATGCAAATTCTAGCCAAGTATTATCTGGTTACCTTCACCTTATATCTCTCAGCCACCATAAATCTCCACTTGTCAGTTTACTATTCTGATTCAAATCTTATCACCTCTTATTTGGATTATTTTAATAGCCTCTCAATTGGATTTTCTGCTTCAAGTCTCCTGTTTTATCCTAGCAGAATGATCATTTTAAAGGATAGGTGTGACCAAGTCACTTCCTTGCTCAGAAAACTCCAGGGGCTCTCTCTGAACCCTGTGATCAAATATAATCTCTTCTGTTTGCCATTTAAAGCTCTTCACAATCTGGCTAAAGCAGAAATTCTTAACCTGAAGCCTTTCAACTTGTTTAAAAAATGTTGTTAATGTGTTTCACTATAATTGGTTTCTTTGGTAGTCTTGTGTATTTTGTTTTATGCACTTAAAAGCATTTTCTCTGAGAAGGGATCCATGGGATTCACTTGGCCATCAAAGGACACAAAAGAAGATTGAGAACGCTCAGGCTGAAGCCAGTCTGTCCAGGATGTTTGCATATGACTCCTCTTCATGCCCTCTGAAGGTTCAGCCAGATTGGGGAACTCCCTGTACCTCATACCCCATTTAGCATCTCTCCTTTCTCTGCCCTAGTGTCTGGAATCCACTTCCCACTTCTGCCTCTTAAACTGTCTAGCTGCCTTCATAGCCAACTCATGTCACCACTTACCTGAGGCTTTTCCTGTTGCCCCTAGCTGTTTGTGTCCCCAAATTACTTTGTATGTATTATGTGAGGATCACAGCAAGGTATTCAGACCTCAAGACACTTTATGCTTCCTAACTGTGTGACATTGGGTAAGTCACTTAACCCAAGTTGGCTCAAAAAAAAAAAAAATTGCTTTAAGAATAAGATGTTTTGTATTTACTTTCTGTGTGCAAGTTTCCTCTTGCCCCAGATAATATCCTAGAGGTCAGGTGCCTGTGCCCGAATGTGTCTGGCATTGTCTGGTACAATGCCCAATAGATGCTGAAGCACATAGTGGGTGCTTCATAGATGTTTCTAGATTGATTCATTCTCCACAAGGTTCCGTCTCCTTTATATCCTAGCACAAGTTCCTCTCTGTGGTGACAATCAGATCCAGAAGAGTTTCTTTTTGTTAGTTCTTTCTTCAGGCCATACCCCTTAAGTGGCCACTGCCTCCTATCCATCCAGGTCCTGGCTTCTCTTCTGTGTCACTTGGAGATCTCTTGGGTTCAGTGGATTAAATTATCCTCTCTATGTTGATGATTATCACACTTGCTTATCCAGTTCTTACCTCTCATCTCCATTCTCACATCTACACCTGCCTATTGAACTTCTCACATTCATTGAACTCTCTTTTCCTCCAAGCCCCTCCTTCCTTACTTTCCTCTTCCCCTGGAGGATATCACCATCTTTCCAGTCACTCAGGTTCCAACCTGGGTGTTATCCTTTACTCCTTACTCTCTCTCACACTTAATACTCAATAAATATCTTGCCAAAATGATTGCTTCTATCTCTTTAACATCGCTCATAGATGTCCTTTTCTCTCCTTTATAACTGATGCTTTCTTGGTCCATGCTTTATCGCTTCCATGTCTGGACGATTGCAGTAGCCTTCTGGTTGTCCCTCTGCCTCAGGTTTCTGTGCTGTAGTCTATCCTCCCCCTGGCTATCAGATTAATCTTCCTAAAGCTCAGATCTGACCATGTTCCACTGCCTATCAACTCCAGTGGCTCCCTATCACTCCAGCTGTCTGGCCTTCAAAGCTCTTGTAATATATCTTCATCTTGCCTTTTCCAATCTTCCTACATGTGACTCCCCTCCACATATTTTGTAATTTACTAACACTAGACTCCTAGCCTGAGACTCTCCATCACTTGACTTTGGAATTTATCATTGACTGTCCCTTATGCCTGGAATACTTTCCCTCATCATCTCTGCCTCTTGCTTCTACAATTCTGCCTTCTTCAGGAAATTTTCCTGCTGTCTTAATGCCAGTGCTTTCTCTTTGTTTGTCTTATCCACTTTATCTTGCACTAATCCTGTTTGTGCATAGTTGTTTCCCTTGTCTCTCCTATTAGACATTGGGCTCCTGGAACGCAATGGTGGACTCTCTTTGCCTTTTTAAATATCTATTTATCCAGTGTCTAGTAAAGAGTAGGTGCTTACTACATGCCTGTTCACTAACTGAGCAAATTATTATTATCAGTTCAAGAGATTATTAGCTGCCTGGCTCTTGGTAGAAAAAAGTTCCAAGTATGTGCCCAGATAAATGAAGCCCTCAATCACTGCTATATCATGTTTTTTAGGCTGTGCTTGGGACCTATTTCCTAGATTCTTTGTGCAACTGCTCTGTGTGTGCTCCTATAACAATTTTGCTTTTTCTGTCTTCATTAGTAGTGAGCCAAATATTATCCACTGTTCTTCGCTTCCCTGGCTACTGGATTTTCTCACATAAGAATTTGGATACGGATAGGTGATAGGTCTGTAAACTGGACTTAAAAGTCACTAACTGGGGCAGCTAGGTGGTGCAGTGGATAGAGCACCAGCCCTGAATTCAGGAGGACCTGAGTTCAAAATCTGGTCTCAGACACTTAATGCTTCCTAGCTGTGTGACCCTGAGCAAGTCACTTAACCTCATTTGCCTCAGAGGAAAAAAAAAAAAAAAGTCACTAACACAGGTTCTGACATCATAATCATTATCATCATAACTAGTATTTATATAACATTTTAAGGTTTGCTAAGTTCTTTACAAATATTATTTCCTTTGAAAAGCACAACTCTGGGAGGTAGATGTTATTATCAAATTCATTTTACAGATGAGGAAACTGAGGAAGACAGAGGTTCATTGACTTGTCCAGGTTCACACAGTGAGTGAATGTCTGAGGTCACATTTGAAATGAGATCTTCATGACTTTTTGCATAATCAGCTGTGCCTTGAGCAACTTCAATTTATAAATATATAATATAGTCAATATAATAGAATATCAGGCATACTTAGCCTTTTAGTGCTTGAGATTAGAAGACTCCTGGTCCAGGGATTAGGGGAATGTGCAGTAAAATAAATAAAAATACAATTCAGCCTAGGATCATATTAATATATTGTTCTTGATTTTGGCATTCCTGCTTCAGGCAGCTCTTTAAGACTCTAAAGTGCATTGATACAGGTAATCTCTCAAACAGGAGTTCCCATATGATGATAAGATGTTAATATATAATAATACTAGCACTACATCCTATTAGCCACAAATAGACAGGTTTTACCTGTTCTGTTTGTTTTAAATAAATTTTACTTTTCCAGTCAAATTCCAATTCTGGGTTTTAGTCCATCAAGTCTCAAAGATAGCTTTGATTTATATGATTATATTTGCCTCCTTTCATTAAGACAAGGATGGGGATAATTTTTTCTGCCAAGGGCCATTTAGATATTTATAATGCATGTGCAGGCCATACAGAATTATCAATTTATACAACTCAAGCAGTGGGAGGTTGTCATACCTAACTATGCCTAATGGCATTTGCTTGCCATTGCCTTAACAAATGATGTTGAGAATCTTATGGCTCCATAGGACATTCTACACCCTTGTATTAGGAAATCTATTTCCGTAAGCTTTTTAAAAAACCTATTATTTGTTAATTTGCATATGCAGCTAGGTCCTGATTAGTGTGAATAATGAATCCAATGAAGATGTTGCATTATTTAGTTCACCTATTTCAACTGGGCTAATGACCATATTTTATGTAATTATGATTTTGAATAATGTGAATTTGACCATATATAGCCATTTCACAGGAGTTATTATTTCTACTAATTGGGACCTACATGTAGATATTTGAAGCAATGATTTTTGTTATCAGTTTTTTTCTTAGATTTTGTCTCTATGTACTTCTGGATGTTTCTGCTACAGACTTTTTTTTTTTTTTTGGTCTCATGGACCCCTTTGGCATAGGATTACAATGGAAACCAATGATCATAATAAAAGAAAAAAAAGTTAACATAATTCAAGATTAAAAACTCCTACCTACTACTATTCTTTTCTTTTTCTGTATATTTTTGTTGCTCATTATGGTATCATATTTAGTGCATGTGCATAAGTAATTTTCCTCCCCACTCTTTTTCAGAAGCTCTCTGTCTCTAGGGAAATATTTCACTTAGTTTTTTTAAGCCTTACTTTCCTTATGTATTGTAATGCCCGGGCTAGCTTTTTCGAGGACTCTCTGGAGTCTGGAGTCTGAGATTGATCTTGAGCATTACATTTTGGCACCTCACATTGGGCACCAAAGTGTAATGTCCAGGCTAGCTTTCTGGAGAATCTTGGGACCAGCTTTGGTCTTAGTGGAGGAGTGCAGGAGGCAGGAGAGTCACCAGGAGGATGGTCATAGATGAAATGTCTCTATTTCCAGTGCTGTCAGCCCTTAAATACTTCAGTATGATTACATCATTATAGCACACTAAGTATGTTTGTACTAGAGAACCATTACATTACCATACTAAGTACTAAGTATATGTGAACTAGAGAACCATCATCTCATTAATCACATTGAGTTAATACTCTGCTGTAAATATCTTTGCTTCAAGTATATTTTTCTCAGACTTCCCCAATATCTGAGGTCCTCTACAATGTATAAAATAGAGATGAAAATAACTATAGTAACTGTTGCCAATTGTTATTTTGAAGACTAAATGAAATATACTTTAAATGTTTTGCAGACTTGAAAGACTCATAGAAATGTCAGATACAGAATTAACTAATGCCATGCCCTAATGATAATAAAGTACTTTATTAAAGCAAAGCATTCTTTGTAGCTCTTCCCTATCTCTGCTCTGGCATTGCATCCAAATTTAATGTACCCATTTTTCATTGTTTTATAGATTTCCTTTTCCAGACTGATGAACATCTTAATTTTCTTTCATGAACTTATGTTAACTTTCTTTAAATGCTAAATTCAGCAGGACAAATTAAATGAAGTAGGATAATTACCTAGCATTACAACTCCTTAATGGTATAATTTGTTTTAGTGATACTCTCTCAGAGTGCCCCAACAGTATTTGGCACATAGAGGTGATCAATAAATATATTTAAGTTGATCTCAGTGATTTGGAAGTTCTCTTCAATGATGCAGGTCATCTCTGCTTTTCTATCCTTTTTGACTTATGTCTGTTTTTTCTCATAAATTTGTCAGAGAGTATCCACCCAGTGTGCTTGTTTTTTCCTGAAATTAGTAGTTTCTAGTGGAGCACTTTAAATGTTCACCTTGTGTGACCAGCCCTTTCCTGCCATTCCTATCATATCTTTCTTTGATAATATTTTTTACAAATATTATTCTTTAAAGTTTTTTATTGGTTATATATTGCATCTTCTTTACACCCACCTTGTACCTTTCCTTTACCTTTTGGGTGATACTCATTTTTAATTCTTTGGAGATTTTTGTATGTGATGTTTTGTAGTCATATAACAATGCCAAAAGAAGGTTGTTACTAAAAAGAGGAGTCTTTGTTTCCATGGGAATTTTGGGATCATTAGAGGAATTTTGCTTTCCTTCTCTGGGTCTACCCTGAACCAAATTTGTTTATCTATATTGTGTCCTCCTCCCTCCAAATCTCCCACCTCCCAGAGTCCCCCTGCCTCTCCAAATCCAAACAAGCTTTTTGTGATAATGTGGGTAATAGTCATTCTTTAACTATTTGATTTGAAATTGTTTTTCCAGGTTTTTCGTATATTATTTTTCTTTAAATACCTTGAATATCAGTCTCCCAGTGCTTTGACAGTTGCATCTCCTCTAGTACACATCTCTGTGCATACTTTTTCATCCTTGTTCTCATCATTGGCATTTCAATCTTGCTTATGAGCATATCTAAAATTGTGATGATTGGGTTTTAATATAGGAGTTCCATTGTCCTTGACGGAAAATATGTAGTTATAGTAATCTTTATAGTTGTTTTTCACTTTTATTGTTATGCTCTGATTTTTATCCTTAAATCCCTTTGAGATAATTTTGTTTAACTGAATCTTTTGCTAAATTTTTCTGTAGACTTGTTTTATCCTCTACCACTTCTCTGCTTTATGAGACAATACTGCCTGTCACAATTGACATTATTGCTTATCATTCTTTGTTATTTTCAGTCTCTCTCTCTCTCTGTCTCTCTTTTTTTAAATAAACAAGTGTTTGTCGAATTGTATAAACCAGGTTTTTTGCCTTTGGCTAGCCACCATCTCATTTTGCTTGGCAAGCCAAAAGTGTTTACTAACTAATGTATTTTCTGGCTCTTTTGGCCTTTTTGTTGTTGAGATAGATTTTCATTGGTTAAAAACAGTGCCATTTTGGGGTTTATTTCACATTTTCATTATTAATTGCTTATTTAAACAGTTTAGAGTTGAGTTATTTTAGTTGTACTTTTCTTATTCTTGCTTTTTATTAATTTTACTCATTGCCTTGACAAATCTGTAGTATGATTATACACAGACAATTGGTTCAAGGATAATTACTATGTCAATAATGAGTCTATTCCTGTTTATTCACTTTATTAAATATTAAGGATACAAAAATGGAACAGTCTCTGCCCATAGGAAACAACATTTTAATAAGGGAAATAACATGTAGAAAGAGTATGTAGAAGATTCGGTGCAAAGTAGTTAATCTGCAAGGCTTCCTGAACAAGGTGGTGCTTGAAATGAGTCTTGACTGAAGAAGTGAAGCTCTAACTTGACAATTTACAGAAGGGCTTGGTAGCCTCCTTTTTAAAAGGGTCACATGTATATTAGTTGTTAACAGTGATTATAAGTGCTTTTAGAATCCCATGGACCTCGTAACTACCTTCAAGTTTTCCTTCCCTCAGATTTTGACCTTAGTCCCTTGGGGAATTATTTTCTCTATTTATAATGAGAAAAACTGAGAAAATGAGGTTCTATAACTTACCTGATTAGTTTGGAAAAGTGTGAATTCTAAGTTAAAGATGTTAGAGTATGATAATAACTGATATTTGGAGTAGCACAATTGGCATAATGAAGTCACAACTTTTTTTTCCCCCTCAGATCACTGGATCAAATAATCTTTTCCTTTTCCCTCTATTCATAGATTCAACCCTTTTTGCTGAACTTGGGGATTTAATGGATACAGACGAGTTGCAGCTGGACATAGAGAATGAAACTTATGTAAGTGTTTGGTAGAGGAGAAATATGTTATTCAAAATGACATTGGAACCTTATCTTAATTATTCAGAGATTTCAGGATAGCAGATTTAAATTTTTAGGCTAATTTTCAATTCATGAGTATCATGAGAGGAATGCTAGATTTGAAGTCAGGGAAACAAGTTCAAATCCCTGTTCTGCTGTTATCTGTGTATCCTTTGGTTACTCATCTAAGGTCTCTTGGCATTAGCTTCTTCATCTATAAAATAAAAGTGGATTTTATTTCTAATTTCTAAAAACTATTAATTTAGGCTGTTAGAATCAGTTTGTCATTTAAAAATAAAAAACAGACTCAGTCATGAGTTTGTTAAATGTGGTATGATATAGGGTGTCAAACATTGATCTGGGCCAGATGAAAATGCACCATGAACCCCCTGGGAATCCGTATATGTGGTTAGTAGCCCATACTACTGGAGTTTGACATGCTTTGGATAGTAGAAAGAATGAGTCCTAGAATTAGAAGACCTGGATTCGTCAAGTTATACCACTAAATTGCTTTTCAGTTGTCTGCTGCTGAAAGTAAGTTTACTTTCACATTATCTGTTTAATAGTGTTCAGTAATAATTATATGTGTAAGGAAGGATTTTCTTCTCTCATCATGAAAATACTTTCTATCATACTGTTACTATTTCTTCCTTTTTTTGTTGTTTGTTCTTCATTTTTGAGGAGGGCCAATGGCATTAACAGGAGTAATGTGTCTTGACTTTGGTGTGAATTGGTTTTATGTGAGGTAGAATTTCACAAAATCATCAGCCTCACTCTCTCTTCCTGAGTGATCAAAGTCCAGTGACAAGACAAAAGTCAACACAACTGGTGATGGCCCAGGATGCAGTGATGACCTTGGCATCTTTGATATCTGACCAGGCTCTAAGCACTCCAGCGCTTGCCTCAGCCATCTTCATGACCATTGGAACAAATTGTCCTATCTGCCCATTCTGCAGAGCGAAGTCTTCACAAGTGGGGTAGACATTCCCCCAATTCACAGACAAGTTTGAAACACAAGTTATCCTCAGCCTGGTTTAGATGGTTTATCTGAGTGTGGCTGCTGTGCATGCTATGACTTTAGGAGGCACAGGTGAGAATTAGTTAAATCAGGTGGCCCCTAAAGGTGGATGAGCCCTCTGAAAAGGACTGTGAACTTGTGACCTCTGTTCAAAAACTTTCAAGTGACTTCCTTTTACTTCTAGGAAAGCAATTCTTAGCCTGAGGTCCATGAATTTGCTTGTAAAAGTATTTTGATAACTACATTTTTGTATATTGGTTTGCTTACATCCCATGTATTTTATTAATTTAAGAACATTATTTTGAGGAGGAGGTCCTTAGACTTTACACTACATTGTCAGATCCATGATATAAAAAAATTTAAGAAATGCTGCTCTGGTTAAAATAAAAACTCCTGAGATTGTACTTTAAGGCTTTACAGGTTAGCTTCAAAATATCTTTTCAGCGTTTTCTCACATTACTTCTTTTAATACATTCTATAATTCTATTCAAATTAAACTTCCTTCATTTTGCTTCAGTTAATTTACAAAAGCCATCATCCTGGAATGCACTGATTTCTTGCCTCTACCTGTTAGAATTCTTATTTTCCTTCAGTCAGCATTACCCCTAACCTCTAACCCAGCTCGAGAGATGAGCTAAACCAGATTGAGGGTAACTGACAGATCTCAGACCTGTCTGTGAATTAGGGAGATGTCTACCCCAAGCATGTTAAGACTTTCTTTGGCTGAATGGGCAGATGAAAATAATTTGTTCCACTGGCTATCAAGGGAGCACTTAGAGCTTGATGAGGCATTGAAGATCGAAAGGTCATCCACTGTGTCTTACTCCATCATCACCACCAGTCTTCTCACCTTTTTTGTCCTGCCACTGGACTTGGATGACTCTGACAACTTTGTAAAATTCTGCCTCACTTAAAACCATTTCACAGGCAAGTCAAGACATAGGTCCATAATGTCATTGGTCCTTCTTTGAACACAATGGAGGAATAATAAGATGTCATATTCTCTCTTAAGCCTTCTGGGTTGTTAATCCTCCCTTCAAAAATCAACTTGTATTTACTTATTGGTGTATCCAGATAAGTAGGAATTGAAGAAATGAAATAAGGCAAAGAAGGTTAGGTTTTCACTCAATGAAATTTGTCAACTTTGTGGATTCATTGTTAGGTGATAATTAAATGCATAGCCTTGATCTCATTAACATCATGCTCTAGATCTTATAAGTGCTGTTGCAAGATGTGATTAGATCATTTAAGAAACCCCTTACTCTGTTTGGGCAATATAAATTTTATATGATTTTTGGCATGTTATTTCTGATGCTTTGTTGGGCAATGATTTGTATTTTACTTTTCTTAGTTTCTTTTGCTGATTTGTAACCCACAGGAAAACAATTTCTATAATCTTGGCTTTGATTTGGATTTGATGCCTTGGGACTCAGACCCATGGGGGATTTCCAACCAATCTTGTACAGGTAATGATTTGCCACATGTTATTTGTAATGAGCTGTATAAACAAGATTAACTTGTGGGTTATTCCATGGTACAACAATTCAATTTTTCTGGTTGTGAATTCTGGTGGTGGGTTTAAGGAAATAGTGTATTCTATTCTACCTGTTCTGACTTAACACTCCCCCCAAAAAAAAGAAAAGAAAAGAAGAACATTTCTTCAGGATTAATAAGAAGATTGTCATAACTCTCAAATATCACAAATCCATTTAAAATTCATGCCAGGATAAAAATATGCTGTCACAAAGAGAAGTAGATGCCTTGTGTTGATCTAAACCACATTTGAAGGATTGTTGCCAAAGAGGACAGGACTTTAAAAAAAAAATCTGATTAAATATGGCTTTACAATTATTTATTTGAACATTTACAAGATTAAAAAATATATACAGATGTTTTTTACCCCAAACCTTTCAGGTTGTCAAATTTGCAGGTTTTCTGTTCCAGAAATAATTTTGCTTTTCATTGTAATACTGGACTTTGAATCCTTGATCATGTTTTTTATTTTATTTCCTTTTTATTCTCTTCTACCCATCCTTGATCATATTGGTAATAGATCCTTAGAACTAAAGTGGTTATTTATTCTCTTGTTTTAAAAAATCCAGTGCTGTTCTCCAAATTTTTTTCCCTTTATTTTTGCTAATGAAAGATTTTACATTGGTGCTCAAGTTAACTGACCTAAAAAACTGCATTTTGAATAGAAGGTGGAAATTACTGGTTTAGATTAGCTTCTGCTTAGTTTAACAACATTTTTGAAATGCTCATATCTAAGGTATTACAATGATAAATACATATGTCTTAATTATGGATTTACCCAAGAAAGAAAAAAAAAAAAAAAAGATCAAAATTGGGCATTAAACGTACATTTGGGAGTTGAACTTTCTAAACACAGTGTTTAAGTTCCTTATATGTAAGTATAAAATTCATTTTTACTCTTCTTCATTTTCTTCTATAAGTTATAGTGTCCAGGTAGAAAAATCTCCTGCCCCATGTTTTACAGATAAATATATCAAGGAAGAGCCTCAGCCACTTTCTCCAGATTCCTCAAACTGTTCAGTCTCTTCCCCTCAATCAGTGGATTCTTATTCTTCAACCCAGCATGTTCCTGTAAGTAACTGGTTGGTCCTTTGCATTGACTTGTTTGTAAAAAATATGAAAAAATAACACTTTAAAACCTTGCTAATCCAGACATCTTCAGTGAGTCTCATCTGATTTGAAATAGCAAGTATTTATTCAACACCTATTTTTCAGGGACTGTGATAGGTACACAAAGTAAAAATGAAACAGTTTCTGTCCTCAAGGAGCTTACTTTCTATAGGGAAAGACAACTTGTACAGATAGAAGTAATAATATTCATAATAAATACAGTGAATAGTTTTGGAAAAAGTAGTGGCTGGGGGCAGAGGAACTCATCAGGTATCAGGAAATACCTCATATAGGAAGTGACTCTTAGGCTGAACTTTGAAGGAAGTTAGAGATTCCAGAAGATGGAGGTGAGGAGAGAATGCTTTTTGGGCATGAAGGACAGCCTCTGCAAGCACATGGAGATGGAGTACTCTTTGAGAAGGACAGTGGTAAGCCCGTTTGGTTGGACCATAGCATGTGTCAAGGGAAGTAATATGTAATAAGGCTGGAAAGCCGGCCAGGTTGTGAAGGGCTTAGAATGTCAAACAAATGCATTTATATTTGATCCTTTTGTTGTTCTTCCTTCTTTATCAGAGGATCAGTGATATCATGATGATGATAGTTTGACTTGTGTGTGAATTGAATTTGAGTGAGGTAAAGCTGTGTAGACATCTGCCTTGCTCTCTCCTCCAGAGTTAGTCATTGGAGTTTAATGGAAGACAAAGATCAAGATGACTGATGGTGGCTCTGGTAATAGGAGCCCCTGAAGTTTGTTAAATGAGAGAATGAAATGGGAGGTGAGATAAGTAGGATGTGATCAGACTTCTGCTTTTACAAAATCACTGGTGGTTGTATGAAAGATGGATTGGAGAAAGAGACTTGAGACAGGGAGATAGATTAAGAGCTATAGCTATAGTCTAAATGGAAGGTTATAAGGACTTGGATTAGATTAGTGACTATGTGAGGGGAAAGAAGGGAATAGATTTGAGAGATGTCATGGAGGCAGAATCAATGAGAATTAGTGATTGATTTTTTTGTGGGAAGAATACTTTTAACTAATTATAGAATACCATACGGATTCAGATAATGTAGTAAACAAAATGAAATGAATTAGTGAAAAGATTATAAATTGTAATAGTTAAATGTGTTTTGTAAACATTCAGATTTTCTTAATATGTGGTAATTCATTTGGGTGCCCTTCTTTAAAAGAAGAATTAACTTCTTAACTTCTTGGGTTGTGAACATACTGATTTTTATTCAGTTTTTCTTTTATTTGTAAGGCTGATAGTGCATAAAGGAAGACTTCTTACTGAATAAGAATTGTCAGTTATAGTTTGATTCCTAGTGTGTAGTTGGAGTTTTATATCTATCTATCTATCTATCTATCTACTAATATTTTATATTATGTTATCAAATGTTTCACTTCTGCACTATCTTGCTTTTACATTTATAACCCATATGAAGCTTCTGCAATTTAATGGTATTGTGCCAAAAAGATGATTTTCACTGGCATAATGTCCTGTCTAGTAGCCTAGGTAGTGTAGGATAAAATTTATTTTTTGGTGTTCTTCTACCTACCTCTTTTTTTAAAAATGTATTTTTTATTGTAGCTTTTTATTTACAACATATATGTATGGGTGATTTTTCAGCAATGACCCTTGGAAAACCTTCTGTTCCAACTTTCCCCCTCCTTCCCTCTACCCCCTTCCCTAGAGGGCAGGTAGACCAAAATGTCTACATATCGATACAATTATTTTGCTGCACAAGAAAAATCGAACTTAGCAATAAGGTAAAAATAACCTGAGGAAAAAAATCTAAAATGCAAGTGGACAAAAACAGGTTATGGAAATGCTATATAGTGGTTCACACTCATTTCCCAGAGTTCTTTCACTGGGTATAGCTGGTTCTCTTTATTATTGAACAAATAAAACTGATTTGGTTCATCTCATTGTTGAAGAGAGCCACATCCATCAGAGTTGATCATCATATAGTATTGTTGTTGAAGTATATAATGATCTCCTGGTCCTGCTCATTTCACTCAGCATCAGTTCATGTAAGTCTCTCCAGGCCTTTCTGAAATCATCCACCTCATCATTTCTTACAGGACAATGATATTCCATAACATTCACATACCACAACTTATTCAGCCATTCTCCAATTGATGGGCATCCATTCAGTTTCTAGTTTCTAACCACTACAAAAAGAGCTGCTACAAATATTTTTGCACATACAGGTCCCTTTCCCTTCTTTAAAATGTCTTTGGGATATAAGCCCAGTAGTAACACTGCTGGATCAAAGGGTATGTATAGTTTGATAACTTTTTGAGCATAGTTCCAAATCGCTCTCCAGAATGGTTGGATGCATTCACAATTCCACCAACCATGTATCAGTGTCCCAGTTTTCCCACATCCCCTCCAACATTCAGCATTATCTTTTCCTGTCATCCTAGCTAATTTGAGAGGTGTGTAGTGGTATCTCAGAGTTGTCTTAATTTGCATTTCTCTGATTAATAATGATTTGGAGCATCTTTTCATATGGCTAGAAATAGTTTCAATTTCTTCATCTGAAAATTGTTCATATACTTTGATCATTTATCAATTAGAGAATACTTGATTTCTTGTAAATTAGAGTCAATTCTCTATATATTTTGGAAATCAGAACCTTTGACTATAAATATGTTTTCCTATTTTATTATTTCCCTCCTAATCTTGTCTGCATTAGTTTTGCTTCTACAAAAGCTTTTTAATTTGATATAATCAAAATTTTCTATTTTGTCATCAATAATGATCTCTAGTTCTTCTTTGGTCACAAATTCCTTCCTCCTCCCCAATCTGAGAGGTAAACTATCCTATGTTCTTCTAATTTATTTATAATCTCATTCTTTATATCTAGATCATGAACCCATTTTGACCTTATCTTGGTGTATGGTGTTAAGTGTGGGTCAATGCCTAGTTTCTGCCATACTAATTTCCAATTTTCCCAGTAGTTTTTGTCAAACAGTGACTTCTTATCCCCAAAACTGGGGTCTTTGGGTTTGTCAAACACTAGATTATTAAAGTTACTATTTTGTCCTGTGAACCTAATCTATTCCACTGATCAACTAGTCTATTTCTTAGCTAATACCAACTGATTTTGGTGACCGCTGCTTTATAATATAGTTTTAGATTTGGTACAACCAGGCCACCTTCATTTGATTTTTTTTTTTTTTTTCATTAGTTCCCTTGAAAGTCTTGACCTTTTGTTCTTGCAGATGAATTTTGTTATTTTTCCTAGGTCATTAAAATAGTTTTTTGGGAGTCTGATTGGTATTGCACTAAATAAATAGATTAATTTAGGTAGTATTGTCATCTTTATTATATTAGCTCACCCTATCCAAGAGCACTTAATATTTTTCCAATTGATTAGATCTGACTTTATTTCTGTGGAAAATGTTTTGTAGTTTTGCTCATATTCCCTTGGCAGATAGATTCCCAAATATCTTATACTAGCAGCAGTTACTTTAAATGGAATTTCTCTTTGTATCTCTAACTATTGGATTTTGTTAGTGATATATAAGAATGCTGATGATTTATGTGGGTTTACTTTGTATCCTGCAACTTTGCTAAAGTTGTGAATTATTTCTAATAGCTTTTTAGTAGAATCGTACCTACCTCTTTTGAACCCATTGTCATCCCTTCCATATTTAAAATTTTTTTTTATTCCTTAATTTTATAAAATCATGGAGTTTTAGTTTTGAAATGCATTTGATCTGACCTCTGATTTGATCTAATCATTGATGTAGTGATATCCACCACTTAATCAACAAGCATTTATTAAGCATGTAGTCTAGCACTACTAGCTGCTAGGGTACAAAAATAAAGAATGAAAATATAAGTTATAGTGAGCTTACCTTCTGTTAGAAAATTACCACTTAAGGAAATTTTCTTTTTTCTTTTTCTTTTCTTTTTTTTTTTTTTTTTTGCTGAGGCAATTGGGGTTAAGTGACTTGCCCAGGGTCACACAGCTAGGAAGTGGTAAGTGTCTGAGGTCAGATTTGTACTCAGGTCTTTCTGACTTCAGGACTGGTACTCTCTCCAGTGCATCACCTAGCTGCCCCAGGAAAATTTCTTTGGTCCCAGAGAATAGGATGGATTGGAGTGATGAGAGAGGAATATAGCAAGAAGACTGTCACAATAATATGGGCAATAGGTAATGAACCTTGAACTAGAGTAGTATCTGTGAGAGTGAATGGAAGAGGTGTTTTGAAAGCAGCCAGCAAGATCTAACAACTGTTCAGGAAGGTGGGTGGAGGAAAAATGAAGAGTTAAAGAAAATAATGAGATTATGAATCTGGGAAGGTAGAAGGACAATGATATTTTTGACAGAAATAGGAAAGTTTGGAAGAGCAAGAGTTAAGGGGAAAAATTATTTCAGTTCTTGATATGTCAGCTTTAAGATGTGTCTAGTACATCCAATTTGAAATGTCTAGAAATTGATGACCAGGGCTGAAGCTTAGGGAGAGACTGGGGCTATATATATCTATATCATTTAATTTCCATCTCCATACCTTTCTTGGTCATCTGTACAAACATGATGGCTTATTCCACAGCAGTTGTGGATGTTACTAAATGAGAACATTAAGAAATGCCCTTGGCAGCATCCTGGATAGCTTTTGCTTGATCATCTTCATTACGAGGGAACTTGCTTCCTCAGAAAGGCGTCTGTTCTGTTCTTAGGAAATTCTTTTTCATATTGAACCAAAGACTGACTCCCTGTAACTTGTACATTTTGGTTCTCCTTTCTTCCAGAGTTGGACCAAATAAGTTTACTCTCTGTTCCATATGACAGACCTTCTTCAACTACTTGAGGATGGCAATTTAGTCATTTTTCTCTAGGCTAAACATGTCCAGCTCCTTAAATCACAGACAAGGTTTGGTCCCATGGTTTAATGGGGGAGACAGCATGCAAACAACTATGTACAAATAAGTTATATTTTGGAGGGAGGGCACTAGAATTAAGGGAGATTCAGAAAAGCTTCCTGTGGAAGATAGAATATTGGTTGGCACTTGAAAGAAGCCAGGAGAGGCAGATGAAGATGGGGAGCAAAGGAATGGGAGACGTCCAGAAAAAATGTTTGGAGCTGAGGAATAGAGTCACAGAGGTTAAAGAAAGTAACATAGGGAATGAAGAAGCATCTGGATGAATCAGATCTATGGTTGGTAATCATGTTTTATATTTGCTATATTTCAGGTTTTTTTCCCCTGTGAAGTGGATTTAAAAAAATTATCCACCATATTGATTTAGCACTTAGAATGTGCTATCGCATATATAATTCACTATCTAGTATAATATTAGATCTACTAGCACTCATACAATGCTTTTTTGGAATGAATTAATAAAAGAAAATTACAACTTTTTGCATTTTTTTAAATTAAAGCTTTTTATTTTTTAAAACATATGTGTGGACAATTCTTCAACATTAGCCCTTGCAAAGCCCTGTGTCCAATTTTCTCCCTTTTCTCCCCCCATGCCCTCCCCTAATTTTAAACTAATGGCAATTAGTTCAAAATATGTTAAACATGATAGAAATATATGTTAGATCCAATATATGTTTTATACACACACACACACACACACACACATTTATACAATTATCGTGCTGCACAAGAAAAAAAGAGAAGCAAAATAAAATCGCATTTGTTTTTTTAACTTCATTTTGCTACAGGAAGAATTGGATTTATCATCTAGCTCCCAGCTGTCTCCCCTCTCTTTGTACAGTGAAACCTCTAGCAGTCCCTCTTCATCGGAGTTACTAAAGGAAGACAAGCCCATCATTGGTGGCACAAACAGGACTGGTATTTCTTTTCTTTTAATTATTTATTCTACCATCACATAGGTTTATGGTCGCTTTCTCCAGGGGAGTTCTAGAATGAGTTACTATGAATAAGCTTTTTTGCTTTTATTGCCTATTTCATAAATGGAGATAAATTATGGAGATAAATCTCCATAAATCACATGGAGATGTAATATTTGTCCATGATGATTCACTTATTAGAGAAGGAAGGAATCTTTTTGGTTTCTTTGTTTTCCCTTGTAATAGCTTGATGTTTCTAGTTAATAACTTCATCAGATAGATGCAATGGTCCTTAAAAGTAGCCTTTATTTTCTTAAGTAGTGATATCTGTTCTGCAATTTAATGTACCTATTTTATGACCAATATTTAACCAAAATAATATATAGAAGAAAAGATGTAAAGGATATTATTTAGGAATTGAATAAGAGGAGGAAACAGTTGGCTAGTCACATGGTGACAGTGAGGAATGGCAGGTGGACAGTGAGAGTGCTCCACTGATACCTTCAAGACATCAGGCGAAAGTAAGGAAGGTTTCTAACCCATTGGGTGTATCTCCTGTGTAGAACACCTGGGAGAACGAGACTGAGATTCAAATAGTATGGACAGACATGGATAAGTTATGATCTGCATCATTGGAGGGAATTCCTGGCTTATTAGATCATTTATCCATTTAAGTATATCTAGAGTATATTTGAGTATAATATCTAGAGTACATTTGAGCATAATATCTAGAAAATAAATATATTAATATTTATTTTTAGAACGTTAATTGATCTACTCAGATTCATTTGTGTGTTTTTTTTTTCTCTAGCAAATGGACTAACTCCAAAAAAACAAAGTCATGTCATTTCTAAGCCTTCAATTCAGCCCAAGCCTTTACTTCTGCCAGCAGTACCTAAGAGTCAAGCCAACTCTAGTATTCCAACCAAAGCAATCATCATACAGACACTCCCAACACTTCTACCCTTGACAAAGCAGCAACCTGTTATTCACATTCAACCTGCACCTGCTAAAGGTACAAGATTGAAATATTTGTGACTGTGTATATTTTTGTAAGACAAGATGTGTCTTAAGAAGAAGGGCATTGATGTGGTCTTAAAGGACAAAGCTTTGTTATATGAGGAGACTTTTGTAACTAAATACAAAAATAAAATTTTCTTTACATTTAACATTTCATAGTTTATTTAGAGATAGAATAAATGATTATGATATCTATAATAAAAAAATGATTTTTAATGGTATCCTTTAGCTATCAAACAATGTTTCTTTCCTACAAATAAGATGTGAGATACTGGGGAAAGAGGTAAATTGGGAATATGTGCTTTGATATCTTGCTTTTAGTGTTGGACAGAAATCCAAGTTTCCTAATTCTTTTATGTGGCTGTTTCATTTAGAAATTGTAACTATGGAGAAACATGATTCTGGAGCTTATGAAAATTTACTTCAAAAATGTGTTTTCTTAGTGTGGGTAACCTCTACCAATGTAAATCTCAACTCCATACCACTTTAGTAGATTTTTTCATGATTTTATTTGTTTGGGGGGGGAAAAAAAAGAGGAATCTCCTAATGGTTAACCTTTTGCCAGGGAGCTTCTTTAAGCTTTTGAAGACAGAAGACATAGTCTGTAGCTAAGCCAATACTTGAGGCATTTCCTGATTGTTAAAATCTACTAGACTCCCAGATTTGTAAGCGAAGCCTTCAGGATTCCAGTATCAGCCAATGCCAGTGGCCAGGGTCAGTCATGAGAGTAAGACTTCAGTGGAAGACATATGATGAATGAGTTTAATAAAACTCACTGGAAATGAAAATAAAACCGAGGAAACTTTCTTGGACAAAACAACTGCAGTAGCAACAATAAGAGTAAATGCAATCTATATGGTACTAAAAAGTTTGCAAAGTTCTTTTAGTCTCATTTAATCCTCTTAACATTCATGTGATATAAGCATTACCTTCTTTCCATTGTCCTCCTTCCCTAATAGACTGTAAGGGCAGAGGCCATCTTGTTTTGGTGTTTGTAACTAGTGTTTGGCACAGAACTGGTGATTAATAACTGCTTGCTGAAAGATGATGTAGAAAGTGAGCCTGAGAGAGGAAATGATTGGCCAATCATTCACACAGCTCTTCAGGGCCAGAGGTGAAATTCAGATATGGCCCAATTCCAAGGCCCGACCTCCTGGGGCACTGGTGAGCAGAGTCCTGTGCAGTTCTGCCTTGGGCATGTGTTGGCTGGGTGAATAGGGAAAAGCCGGGTCCTTTCTTAACCTCAGTATCCTTCTCTATAAAGTGAGTCTGAGTTGGTTAAGGGCCCTGCAATGGGAGAGGCATGATCCTGGGGGCTTCGCCTGTATCTTGCTGCTTGGCTCTCTTGAGTCTCCGGTCCCTTGAAAATGTAATCTCTCAGGTGTGCCTTTTAAAGGTGTGTATCTGCCCACACATCGGGCACATGTACGTGTGCCTGTGTGTGCATGTGTGCAGTGCAGGGATGCATGTAGTCAGGGTATGTGCATGGGCTGATGTGTGTGTGTCATTGTATATGTGTATGCTTGTACATGCATGTGTGTATGTGCATATTGTGGTGGCGGATTGATTTTTCCTAGTCTGAAAAGGACTCAGTAAGAAGAGCAGAAAGCTTGGAGTTGTGGGGATGCTCCCTCTGGCCGAATCCTGGCATAGTTTGCTGAGCTGCCTCACACTGAGATGCCTTGACAGATCTTCTGGCTTTAGATCCAGGTGGGCTTCTCTGAGTTTGGGAATGAACCTTGCCATTGCAGTTTGCAACCTTTCTCTGTCAACACCTAATGAAGATTTCTTTTAAGCTTTTTTGCACCCCGGGTTTTATAGTTGTAAAATTAAGATTTTGGCTTTCCCACTAGTAGGTGCAAGTGTGCTCAAATCTCAGTAAATGTATGTGTATTGCCTATATTGTCCAGCAGATGGCCTGAGATACTCAAAGTAGCCCCATCTACACATGAATTAGGTTTTTGAGAAAAATACCAAAAACCTTGTGAGTTCCCATGCAGCTAGAGAAAGCATTGCCAGGAGAGCGCAGTAAAGCCTATTGTTCGTCATTGGCTTTCCTCAGTGTCAAGTGACTCTGCAGTGGAGACCTTGGGGTTGCCAGGGAAAGTGTTTTGAGTTCTCTTTCCTTTTCTGTGGGGCTCCAGACAATTTCCTTCCTTTCTTTGCTCTTCAGCTTCCTCCTTTGCCGAATAAAGAGTTTAGATGTGAGCTCTGAAGTCTTTCCCAGCTCTAAATCTAAGTCTGTGTGATCCTAAGTCCATTACTTACATCTTGGAGTCTCTCTTTCTTTATCTGTGAAATGTGGATAATAGCACTTGTGTTGCCAACCTGACAGTATTGCTGTGAGGAAATCATTTTGTAGATTTTAAGATGTCATGTGAGAGTAAGTTGTTAAATATTTAAGCAAGTTTCTGCAAATCAATTTACCACTCCTTTTTTGGATTTAGCTTTGTTGGATTTATTTAAGATATATAGTAGGACAGTGTTACAACATGGCTTATCTAATAAAATTAATATTTTTACTTTTATCCCTGTGCTGATGTCTGGCATTGATATAGGAGAAAATCTTCTATATATTTTAGTGCCAAGGATTTTTAACCTAGAGTCCAAGGATACTCAGGATTTGTGGATTTATTTCAAGGATAGGCTTGTTTGTGGAATTTAGATAAGGAAAAAGTTGTATCTTCGTTTTCACTAAGGTTTTTTGTTGTTGTTGTTTTTGTTTTTTTTGCTGAGGCGATTGGGGTTAAGTGATATCACACAGCCAGGAAGTGTTAAGTAAATCTGAGACCAGATTTGAACTCAGGTCCTCCTGACTTCAGGGCTAGTACTCTATTCACTGTGCCATCTAGCAGCCCCTTTCACTAAGGTCTTAATTAAAATTTAGCATTTCTTTTGATTATGAATTTAAAAAAGATTTTCTGGGAAGAAGGTATCAGTAGGCTTACCAGGATGCTAAAAGGGTCCGTCATGCAAAAAAGATTAAGAACTTTTGCCTAGTAAATGATTTCATGAATGTAACTGAGTCTCTTTGCAGAACCTTTTTTAGCTACAGGGAAGACAACATTTCAACAAATATATGCAAAGCAAACTATATGCAGGATAAATAGGGAATAAATTAACAGAGAGAAGGCTCTAGAATTAAGAGGGGTTGGAGAAGGTTTCCAACATGAGATGGGATTTTATATGGGACTTAAAGGAAGCTTGGGAGGTCAGTAGTTGGAATATAAGAGCAAAAGCATTCCAGATATGGGAGATAGCCAGAGAGAATATTTGATTCTGAGAGATGGAGTATCTTTATGGAATAGTCAGGAGTTCAGTGCCCCTATGCTGAGAAATACATGCTAAACAGAGCATTTTCTTTTTAATCCTGGAGGTGATAGGAAGTTACTGGAGTTTTTTGAGTAAGGGATAACATAATTTGGCCTGTGCTTTAGAAAGCCATTTTGGTAGCAGAATGAAGTATAGATTGAAGTGAAGAGAGACTTTGGAGTCAGGGAGATCCACCAGCAGGCTATTGCAGTAATCAAGTGTGAGGTGATGAGGGTCTATATTAGAATGGTTGATGATGTCTCCAGAGGATGAAAGAAGTATATTCAAGAGATTGCCAAGATGAAAATGACAAGCCTTGGCAGATTGCCTTGGGGGGGGGGGCTGGAATTAAGAAGATGGAAGGATTCTCTATTATTGGGATGATCTGTAGAAATGGAAAAGGTGGTAGTGCTGGGGTAGGTTTAAGAAGAAGGATAATGAGTTTTCTTTGGGATAGATTGAGGTTAAGATGTTTGGTGGATATTAAATTTGAGATGTTTGAAGCTTGCAAATGTGAGACTGGAGATCAGCATAGAGATTGGGGCAGGTTAGTAGATTTGAGAATCATCAGCATTGATTATAACTAAATCCATTGGAGCCCATAAGTTCACCAAGAAAAGTAATAAAGAGAAAGAAGAGAAGAGGGTTCGTGACAGGCCCTGAGGGACACAATTGAGGGTCAATTAGAGAAAGATTTAGCAAAGGAGACAGAACAGTCAGGCAGAGGATAACCACAAGAGTGGTATTCTGAAAACTTAGAAGACAATATCAAAAAAGGAGAAAGCAGTCAATAGTGCCAAAAGATGCAGTGGGGTCAAGGAGATTGAATCTATAGAAAAAGGCAGTGCATTGCAATTGGCACCCGAGGCATCGTTAGGATCTTTGGAGAGAATCTTTCAGTGGAATTATGAGGTCAGAAGCTGCACAAGCTGTAAGGGGTTAAGAAGAGTGAGAGGAGAAAAAGTGGAGGCATCTGTTGGGTAGGTCTTTTCAAGGAGGATGGTTATAAAGGGCCAAAGAGATATAGGAAACTTCTTGGCATATTTGGAGTCTCAAAAAAAACCCTTGAGGAATTGAATGTATTCATTAGTCTCTTTTCCTATAACTATTCAGTATAAAATAGGAGGTATTAAATGGCAGAATCAGGATTTGAAACTTCTAGCTTTCCTTGAATTTTTATTGTACATAGTATATTCTTTCCTCAGCATCACATTATCCCCTAATTATTAGATCATTCTCTTGAAAAATCATTAATTTCTTAATGCAGTCAGTGCAGTATCTTTAAAGGGAGCATCTGGAAGATCTCTCCATATATAGGAAATCTTCACACAAGTAAACTTTGTTTTCAATGGCTCTGTGCCTCTGCTTATACTGTTCCCTGTTTCTGGAATGCTCTCTTACCCCCTTTACTGCATCTTGAAATCCTACCTATTCTTTACAACTCATTCTCTTGCTTTAAAAAATACTTTTTTATCCAAATCTTACACATATGCAAGGGTTACTTCCAGTACCATGTCCTACAAAAAACTTTTTTTTGACCTTCCTTCCCAGTTCAAGAAATTTCCCTTTTCTCTGAACTTTTTGGAGTGGTCTTTCTGGTTCAATTCATCTGGATCTTATAATTTATTGATTTGTATTGTTAATGATTAATTCATGTGTATTTTTGTCTTCCAATTTTGATAGGTTGTTAGCTCTTAAGGATAGGGATTATGTCTTTTTAAAAAATTATTATTATTATTATTATAGCTTTTTATTGACAAAACATATACATGGGTAATTTTTCAACATTGACCCTTGCAAAAACTTCTGTTCCAATTTTTTTCCCTCCTTCTCTCCTGCTATCACCCTCCTTGAGATAACCTGGGAAGAAAAACAAAAATGCAAGCAAACAACAATGGAAAAAGTGCAAATGCTATGTTGTGGTCCACACTCATTTCCCAGTGTTCTTTCACTGAGTGTAGCTAGTTCTGTTCATCGCTGATCAATTGGAACGATTTGGATCCTCTCATTGCCAAAGATAGGGATAGGGGCTGGCTTAACCCCTTTGTTCTTAAGATAGTTCTTTTTCATCTTTGGGTGCTTGGTGAATATTAATTATTTTTTTCTTGATTTGAGCAAAATTTAAAAGATCAATTTTACCTTCAAAATCTTAATCACAGGGGGCAGCTGGGTGGCACAGTGGATAGAGCACCAGCCTTGAATTCAGGAGGACCCGAGTTCAAATGTGAACTCAGACACTTAACACTTCCTAGCTGTGTGACTCTGGGCAAGTCACTTAACCCCAGCCTCAGAAAAAAGGAAAAAAAAAATCTTAATCACAGGCTTAGATGTGAAAATTGCCTTTAAGATAAATCACCTATTCCAGCTCTTGTCTTCAAGAGTAGGAGAGCCCCTGAGAGGTTGTGACTTTTCTGTGATCATATGCATGTTGCTGATGTGCCCTTCAAAATTATAATATATCAGTGGACTCAGGGATATTTTTTCAAGAGGGTAGTTGTCTGGAAGACTAGTTAGGACATTTTGCTTTCCAGATGGAAATCCTGTTTTCACCTGAGTGCAGATTCTTTGGTGTGAATAATACAAGTTCAATGGCCAGTTTTGTCTGATGCCTGCAGATCACAAGTTCAGCTGATTTGCAAATTTGTGGTCCTAGGTGTCTGGCAAGTCACTTAGATGTCCCATGATGTTTTATTTTTATGATGTACACAAATTGGAACAGGCAGCATTTTTGAAAGTTTTATTCTTTAATCTTTTTAAAAATAACTTTTATTTTTCTAGTTAGCAAAAATTTATTTTTTCTTCCTTTTTACTACTCCCTCTCTGTTGAAAAAAAAGAAAGAAAAAAATCATTGTGGGAATTAGGCTTAACAAATTCAAGCACCTCAAGTGTTATATCTAAAAATGTTATATCTAACATTTAGTTATATCTAAAAATGCATCTTCTGCACACTGAGGCCAACACTTCTGTCAAGAGTTGGGTAGCATGATTAATTACTTGTTCTCTGGAATTGAGTTGATTATAGTTAAGAAGTCTTTAAAAAATTTTTTTTTAAGATGTTGTTGCAGTTGTATAAATTATTAACTGACTTTACTCATTCCACTCTGTATCAGTTCATACAAGTCTTTTCCAATTTCTTAATTTTTTGTAACCATTCTCTAGTGAATGAGTACCTGTTTTGTTCTCAGTTCTGTTTCCATCACAAAAAAGAATTGCTGGACCATTTTCTTCTTTGATCTTTTTGGAGTATTGTTCATTGTTGTATTACTCGACCAAAGAGTATGCACTATTTAGTTATTTTGGGGGTGTAGTTCTATTTGCTTTCTAGAATAGTTGGACTAATTTACAACATCATTAGTAGTGCATTGATATGCATGTCTTCAGTCTTTCCTACATTTTTCATTTTCTGTTTTTATTCTTTTTGCTAGTCTGATGCATATGAGTTAGACAATTAGAATTGTTTTAATTTTTACTTCTCTCTTTGCTATTTGGAATATTTTTTCATATTACTATATTGATGGCTTTGATTTCTTCCTTTGAAAACAAAACTAGGCAACATTAAGTCCATTTTTTTTGGATGTGAAGAGATACCCAGAGCACATATGCTGAGAATTCCTTGATTCATATTGCTAGTTGATTAGGATGTAGATGAATATTGTGCAATTAAGACATTTGGTAGATGGAGGAAGGGGATTCATATAATGTCAAGTCACTTTTGGCTTCCAAAATATGTCTTAACATTCCCATGTGGTATAGCTTTATCCATATTGCAATGGATATAGGTAGTATGTGATGGGTCAGGATTCTTACAAGGTATTAATTCAGTGGAAGTGTCCAGTGCAAGCAGCTCCAATGTAATTGCCTTAGTTTCAGTGGAGATGGAATGAATTTCTGTGTCCGAGGGCTTATGCTCCAGCCTTCAGCCACCACAAAGGTGGGAGATGGAATGAATCTCTCTCCTTGGCTCTGAGAGCTTGAGCTCTCACCTCCAGGCCTCTGTCTTCTCTGAATCTGACCCTGGCTGACTTTGTCCCAGTTTATATGCTCTCATTTAATTAGATCATTTACAGTATCCTGAATATAAACCAATCATTATATCACTAGGGAACCATTATTTGTTGTAAGATTAAATCAATCATACTGAACTAGAGAACTATTAACCACCATGCTAAACTAGATAACCCATTGTCTCATCAATTCCACTGAATTAACACCTTATAAGAATCCTTGTTTCAAGTACAGAGTTCTGGCCCATTACAGTAGTACTACCATGAATTTGTTCCATGATGAATCTTGAGATCTGTTGCAAACTACTTGCTTTTTAATTTCACATCCTACTTCATTTATGTGCTATTGCTAAAACTGGAATCAGTAATGCTCTCTTTCCTTTGCATAGTTTTTTCTGTTCTGTTCTTCTTGGTATATCAAATATTCTTTTGGAGTATTATCCAATGCCTTCTGAATACTATTGAATCTTTCAAATCCTTTTAATTATAGCTTAACTTCAGATTCTAGGGGATGCTTCTTGTGATACTCTTTCAGAGTTTTGACTTGGTGTTTACATAAAGATCTATTACGTCTTCACATGGAATCCAGGCACAGGAATTTCCTAAAAGTTAAAAACCCAGTACTTGGCCACATGCTATTTATTTTGCTGCTTGTTTTATTTCCTAATTACTTTTTTATTTGTATCTTTAGCCCACTAAATATCTTTTTACATTTGCTTATGAGTCATTTTTCTCTTTTTGATTTGGTAAAGTAATATTAAATCATGAGAGGAAAAATGACAAGATGAATGTCTTTACAGATCATTTACCCTTTTAAGTTGTAGGAATTAAAAATGCCATGAAAGGGTTTTTCAATATTCCTTCTACTTAATTTACTCTTGTATAATTCTAGGAACATAGGTAATAATTGTATCATTAATGTAAATCATTAGTCCACCTTTATAAGCCATTTGAAACCTTGAGTTTTTGCAAAACTCGTACCTTGGCATTGAATTCTTTTCCAATTTCTGGGTGAAACCTCTTTCTGATTTTGTGGGAATGATCTTTTTTTAGACATGACAGCTATTCCTATCAAATCGGTGTTTTGGAGAATTATCTTAATCTCTAGTATTCTCTGGTTCTTATAAAATCTATGCTGAATTTTATGTGGGTCATGTTGTCTTGTTCAAAATATCATTGACCGATATCTTTAAGAAAAAACGAATTGGAAATGATTTTTTAAAAGTTAGCTGTTAATGTAAGAACCTTATTTCACCAGATGGATTTTAAATCAGCTGTGGAAATTAGCCCTGGAATCCAATTTCCTATAAAGTGGGCCATATTTAAAAGAAATCACCCAGTAGGCAAGTAAAAATTTTAATACAAGTTGGTAATACCACTGCTGTATTTTATATTAATCTTCTTTAGACTTATGGTGCACACTGCCTTCAAATGTAGTATCATTTTATAGTGTTAATAAATATGAAGACTAGGGAACAGTTTGGTGGACCTATCAACTCTAATTACTGTTGGGTCCTATTTGCACACTGTTAAGACTCTGTACACATGTTTTTGTTTTGTTTTTTTTTTGCTTCACCTGAGGATCCATTTCATGTGATTGTTAGTTTTTGAAATTTGCTGCTTTTTATTAGTTAAGGTAGTTCCCTGCTTAAATAACCTCTATATGTGCAGGTGTCATTGATTTAAAATTATTAGTTTTCTGCTTTCAGCAGAAGAAACTCGATATTTATAATTATAGTATATCTAGGGCACTTTTAATTTGCAACAAATTTAAAGGAGTAATTATAATCAGAGTAATTTTGATAGGTTTAGATGAACAAATTTGATCTCTTTGTAAAGTTGAGAAAGTTTTCATATTAATTCAGCAAACATTTATAAAATACTTACAATCTGTAAAATGGTACAAAATCTTTGAGGAGACTTAGGTAGATAAAGCTATGGCCTCTGCATGGAGGCAGGATGGTAGGAGGATGCATAGATAAATAACTATAGTTCAGAATAGAATTTTATAAGTATCTAAGTGAAGTACAAAGAAAATAATATTTGTGGTCTGCAAAAGAACACAAATTTGGAAGCATTGCATTGCTATAGTCACTCCTTTTAATGATAATTAATTTCAAAAGGAAAAATTGATTTTGTACAAACTTCCAGCCTCCCAAATAAAGATCGGTAATTTGTTCTAATCATTATACATTAAATACTGAAATACTACTTCTTCCATGGTATATATAATATATATATATATATATATATATATAACCTCTGATTTTTTTTCCCCAATGCAGGTCAGCCTGTTGTGCTCTCTCAACCGACTATGGTTCAGCTACAAGCACCTGGAATTCTGCCTTCTGCTCAGCCAGTCATTGCTGTCACTAGAGGAACCACTCAACTACCTAATCATGTGGTTAATGTGTTACCAACTCCTGTGGGGAATAACCCAGTCACAGGCAAACTGTCTGTGACTAAACCGATACTGCAGACTACCACAAGAGGTGTCGGCTCAGATGTGAGTTTCAGCTATCAAGTGCTTTGCCATCAGATATTTTTTACCTTATTTTTTGGTATCCTCAAAAAAAAAAAATCATAGTAATTTATCTTTACTGTTAATCTATACTAGCTAAAATGATTGGTTTTTTTCTGACAGTAAATTTGGGGATCTAATCCAATGAAAGGTTATACTAAAATGATAATAGCACTCCTTAGTGGAAAGAAGGTTTGATAAAGGCCCCAAAATAAAACTTTTAGGTTAGAATCCAGGTCAAAAAAGATTATAGGAAGTCTGGAATGATTTGATACAAAATAAGTTTGTAAACTGTGTGCACCTTACCCTTTCACCAGAACAATCTCTTTTAAAGACTTTCAAATTTCACTAATTTGAAATAGGTAATTCCTCAGATAAGGATCTGTATTTTTAGGTTTTTTTTTAAAAAGCAGTATTTATATTTAGCATTCTTTTTGGTCTTCTGGAGTCTTCTTGCTTCCGAATTAATGACAGCTTATTTCTTACATCAATTAGGTAATCAATTATAATTATTTGATATTTTGTGATATTCTCTGTAGGACAACCTGTTTCTTAGTTGTTTTGGGGAAAGTGGTAGCTTTACAAAGCACATTTTAATTTCCACAAGGCAGATTTAATGATATAGCTGACTGTTACTTGTTTTCTGCTAATTGAGACTGCTAATTTTCTGATATTTAAGCAGAATCCTATTCAATTCATGTGTGTCTAGTTATAAAAGTACAACAGAGTCTGCTAGTGAAGTGGAGCAGAGGGGAAAGAGCATACTGCTGTTGGATTTGACAACTTGAATTGGAATCTTGGCTCTGTTGATTACTACATGTGCAGCTTTTGGCAAGTTGCTCATCTTTTTGAGTTTTAGTTTTCTTATCTATGAAATGAATTGATTAAACTAAATGTACTGTGAGGTTCCTTTTAATTTTAAGTGCTCATGTTGTCTCATGAAGATGTTTGAAAAGCCCAAAAGCAGACATAGTTTTCTCTAAAAAGAAATCATCCAAATTTTATAATGAAACATCTGCCATCTTCTCTTGTGTCCTTTCCAGAGTAGAAAGATTGCTTTTACTTCAATGAAAATGAGGGAAATCACTTAGCAAGTATTAATTGATTGCCTACTATGTGTTCTTTAATAGACCAATTACTGAAAAGATGGATAATAATCTGAATAACAGCATTTGCATAGTGCTTTAAGTTTTACAAAGTACTTAAAAATATTTCATTTTGTTGTTATAACAACTCTAGATGCTGTTATTATCTTCATTTCACAAATGGGAAAACCAAGGCAAATAATTAACATTTTCAGGGTCACATAGTATGTACTTGAGGCTGGATTTAAACTAAGGTCTTCATGATTCCTAGTTCAATTTTGTGTGCATTGTGGTCCTCCTAGCTGTTTTGTACATAGAATTTCTTGCAAGCCTAGGGCTATATAAATTTAATAATTTGCATAATAGATTATGACACTGTCCATTTTTATTTTCTGTACTTTTGTGACAATGCCATTCCAAAGCTGATAGCTATTTGCTATTATTTGCAAATGGGAGATTTTATCAAAGAAAGATTAAATTATGTTCAATATGTTTTTAGGGTCAAGTATATTTATTGTATTTTTATTCTTTAAAGATTGTAAATAACCATAATATTCCATTGCCCAGCCATATTTAATAATACAGAATTGACCACATATGTGACTTATAGAGGATCTATTTTTTAATTTTCCATCATTACTTATTCTCTAGGAAACTTTTTACTATTAAGTATATCTGTTAGTAACCCCCTTTATAATTTGATGTAAAAATAATTGGTTATGAATGTATACTTGCTTAAATTGGGCTGATAGGTGATACAGAAGATAGTTGCCAGTCCTGGAATCAGGAACTTATCATCCTCAGCTAAAATCTGGCCCCAGGCACTTATTAGCTGTGTTTTTTCATTTGTAACTAGCTCAGTTTTCTCATCTGTAAAATGAGCTGGAGAAGGAAATAGCAAACCACTTTAGTATTTTTGCCAAGAAAACCTCAAATGAGATCATGAAGAATCAGATGTGATTGAAAATGACCAAATAATAATAATTCGGTTATATCTACGTTAGTTGCTGTTATTTAGTTTTTTTATTTGTATTTATTCTCTTTGGTTAGGATTAGATGTCATGAGGAACCAACCAAAGCTTTCATTATTAAAATCAGTTTATTAAATATAAACTGATTTCTGAGTATCTTAAATGGCAACCTGTCAAACAATTAGTAGAATGTTTTGCATCCATGGTAAGGTAAACTAAATGTCAGACTTACTTGTGCTAACCTAAATTATTTGCTCTAAATGCTTAAACCAGATCTCTTTAAAAACATCTACATGAATATACAAATTTTGTGACACAAGACAGTGATTAATAATTCATTTTGACACAAAAGGCATTAGATGCAAGGTTCTTTATTCAAATCTTATCCTAATACCTTATTATGTTTTTTAAGAACCTGCCATGGTCCCTCAACTCAGTAAAGTCTAGTAATGAGGGATTGGGTTTGTCAAATGAAGAGCAGCTTATGTTTCGAGAGCTTTCACTGGTAAGTGATAATTTTTGGAGAGCCACAGACATAAAAATAAATAAATGAATGAAAAAACATTTATCAAGTTTAATCATGAAGTGCCAAGTACTAAATGTTTAGGATACAAATATAAAAGTGAAGGCACTTTCTTCCCCAGAGAATTTAATTTCTAATAGGAGACACTTACTGGGGATGGATATTTTAATTTGAAAATTTACTAGGATAGATAGAGACAGGAAAGTATATTAACATATTCAGTAATAAGCTTCAGTTGATTCTGTTATTGTTCCATAATTGGGAAAAGATATAGTGGTGGCAGAAAATTGATGGGAATATAGAGAGAGCACCACTAGTGCGATGTCCAGTATTGAAGTATGGTGGAAACTAGGCCTAGATGTAGTGGGTAATTGAGGGCTGTAAAGTGGGAATTCTGAAAATGTAGGGATTAAATCCTCTGGGGCTTGATCTCTAGTCTGGGTAATATACATAAGCTCTAGTGAGGAGATAGCCCTGGAGACTATTTAGTAAGTTTAAGGAAAATTGTGATCTGTGTTAGTCAAGTGACTTTTAATATATCTTTTAAATATTTAAATTAATAATAATATAATAGCTCACCTTTATGTAATAAACCCAAGCCTGTTACAGATATATATAGTCAAGCAAAACAAATTCCCACATTGTCCATTTTTTAAAAAATGTATGCCTTAATTTGCATTCCGAGTTCATTACCTCTTTATTTTGAGAAAGGTAGCATACTTCATCATGAGTTCTCTGGAATTGTGGTTGAACTTTGTATTGATCAGAGTTTTTAAGTCTTTCATTGGTGTTTGTCTTTACAACATTTTGTTTATAAATTGTTTTCTGGGTTCTGATCATTTTATCTTGCATCAGTTCATGGAAATCTTCCCAGGTTGCTCTGTAACTGTCATAAATCATAATTTGTTCTACCATTTCTCAAATTATGGGTATCCCCTCAGTTTCTAATTTGCCATCACAAAAAAGAGCTGTTCTAATTATTTTTGTATGGATGGATTTTTTTTCTCATCTTTTCTTGATCTTTTTGCATGTAGTCTTAGTAATGGTTTTGCTGGGCCAAATGATACACATACTTTATTAGCTTTTTGGTTATAATTTCAAGTTGCTTTCCAAAATAGTTGTGTCAGTTTACAGTTCTACCAAGAGTATTTTAAAGTACCTGTTTTCCCACAATCCCTCCAGACTTTTTCATTTTCTTATTTGTCTACTTTGCCAATCTGATGGGTTTGAGGTGGTACTTTATAGTTGTTTTAATTCGCATTTCTCTGATTATTAATAATTTAGAGCATTTTTTCATCTGGTTATTGATACCTTAGGTATTTTCCTCCAAAAATTCCTGTTTCCTTTGACAATTTATTATTCGGAGAATTACTCATTATTTGGGAAATTCCTCTTATTCTTTTTAAGTGGAGTTAGTTCTTCATATATTTTAGAAATGAGTCTTTTATCATAGAATGTGTTGCAAAGATATCAATCCCAGTTTCTTGCTTCTCCTCTAATTTAGCTGCATTGGTTTTGTTTGTGAAAAAACATTTTCATTTTATTTAATCAAAATTGTTTATCGTTTCTTCTGTGAATGACTTTAAATTCTAGAGGAAAACAGCACATATGTGTCAGTGGTAGTCAGGGATGGGTATGTTAATCAAGGAAGTCACAGGTATGATGATTGGAGCTGTAGGATAATTGAGTGGAATATCCTTTCCAGGAACAGTAGTATTAATTTATTTAATATTTCCAGAGTTACAGATGGAGATTAGGGGTGGGTGGTAAAGAAGCAGCACAACATGAAGATAACTGGGGAGTATTGCAGTGGATCTAGGTCATGGCTCTCTATGGTAAGCATGTGGTAAGCACTGGAAGCCCAGCGACCCAGGGTGGGACCTGAATAGAATGCTATGTAGGGAATAGTATGGAGTCAACCATAATTGTCTTGGGAATTATTTCCACATAAGCACAATGTTTATTTCTGGCAAAGTTGATGGGAAATACTTGATTGTTGGTAGAAAACTGAATTATTATCTGGAAAGATTATCATTTAAGAAAAAGGATTTAAGGTAGTATTCCTTTCTTAGAAATGTCATTTTAGTACATTTTAAAATGATAAAATTGTTTTTCTTCTGTAGCGCTTTCTAACAGAATAATAATTAGAGTTTTCAATTGATATTATATGTGTGTGTATGTGTGTGCATTTGTACACACATACACACATATATATCTATATATGTTATATTATCTGGTTATCTCTCTCTCTCGTCTCTCTCTCTCATCTCTCTATATATATATATATATATATATATATATATATATATATACTATATACATATTTAGTAAGTCTGTTTTGAAAAAATTGAGTCAGTGGCATGTTAGAGGGATCATTGACCTTGCTGTTGAGTTTAGTCTATTTATTACTCTAGATTATGTCTCATTTCTAACTTTTTATCTATTATAATTCTTGTCTGAGGTCTTTTCAAAAATCCTTCAAAAGTAATCTACTCCATATACTAGACTCCTTCTCTAGATCTTTTCGTTTTTTGTGAATTCTTAGATTAGCCATTTCATCTCTTTTACAACTTTTTTTTCAGTTCATATTATGGTCCTTAATGATGTTCTTTGCTCACTTTTTGTGGACAAGATATAGTTTGATAATGCCATCTGTTTCTATCTGCTTCTTACTATATTTCTCTTTGAGGTACCTGTTATAATATGTTTCCTAAAAGTGTTAACATAGTCTTAGGTTCTTTTAATAGAATTTTAGTGACTTTAGTGTCAATCCTTTAGGTATTGAAGAAATAATATTAACTTAAATAGGATTAAGTAAAAAAAAATGTCCTATTTTGATTTATATTTAAACTTTTTTCCTCTTTACTTTTGAATATTGTTGGAGCAGCTAAATGGCGCTGTGGATAGAGCACCAGCCCTGAAGTCAGGAGGACCTGGGTTCAAATCTGGCCTCAGACACTTAACACTTTCTAGCTATTTGACCCTGGGCAAGTCACTTAACCTCATTTGCCTCAGCAAAAGACAAAAAAAAAAAAAAAAAAAAAAATTTATATATATATATTGAAGCATACTAGTGCTTTTAAATCATATGCTTGGGGGAAGAGATTTGGAACTTGTCAAAAAAGTTATGAATTACATTAGAAAAGTCAGCATAAAAAGACAAGTGTAAAATAAAATAAATAAAAGGACTACACATTTTCCTTTGGTTTATTGTGAAGTGCTTTTAAATCATAAACTTGGGGGGGAAAGATTTGGAACTTGTCAAAAAAGCTCATTGGTCTTTTATGACTGGAATGTTGACATAATTTCTTTCTTATACCTTCATCTGGTTATTTTCATTCTCTAGAGCCTAGCTACTGCCATGAACAAAGTTCTTGGCATTCCATATCCTGAAACAGCATTAAATGCCATAGTTTCTATTATGAAACAATCTCCCTGGTTCAAATTATTTTCCCACTCTTGTTGCCCATTGCTGGTAAAACCATTCTCTTTGAGACCTAACTTCTTTGGAAACTTCACATAATATTTTAAAGGGAGCACAGTTTGTTATTGGCTCTGTTCCTGATGGAAAAAGCAAGCACAGGCTCTCCACTTGCTATGAAAATTTTCCTTACACGTATCTTTGTAAGTGGCAATGCTAGAACTACAAAGGACACTTCATTGGAAAGCATGTTTATCTTTCTTTGATCTTTCTGTTTGGTCATTGAATTTTCCCAGACATATCAGTTTTGTTAGTTAAAAACAGATAATATTTTAATTTATGTTACATTCCTTGTTATTTCCAGTTACCGTGATTGTCACCATCAAAATTTATGAGCATACACAGGGCATACTCATGATGATACACCATATCTCTGTACTAGGTTATATCATTTAGATTAACTGTTTCTCTTTAAAGAGCTTTGAATCTTGTGGTGAGTTGAGGTAACTTAGAAATTGTTTATAAACAAATGAATTATAAACTGTGGTTATGGAGTAGATAAAAGTTATGAATTATATTAGGAAAGTCAGCATAAGAAGACAGGGTTAGGGTGGGAATGGGAATAGTGAACTAGTAGAACTGAATATTCTTGAGTGAAGTAGAAAAAAGTCTAAAATAAATTTTAAAAAACTTTAAGGCAGAAGGATAGTATTGGGCTGCAAGAGTCTAGCCCAAACCAAACTAAAGTTTAATTGGGAAATGTTTAATAAAATATATAAAAATACAATACAACATAGATAATTTTAATTTGTGGTTTTCTAAGTCAATAGGCAGACCTCAGGGACCCATTTCTATTTGAGTTTGACAGTTTTTCTTTAAGAAACAGAAAAAAGGAAGACAGACTATTCTAGTTTGACAGGATCTTCTTTGATCAAGAAAGTAGGAGAAATACAGTTCAGTTTAGCAGACATTCATTTGTGTGCCAGGTGCTTAAGATGCAAAAACAAAAATGAAAATAGTCCCTGAGATTTCACTTCAGTGAGAGAGAAGTTGCTTGCCATTTTCTGAACTAAAGACTAATGTAGAGAATGGAATTGGCAGTGAAAAGGCCTGGATTCTAATGATATTGCTTAAACACTTAAAAGTTTTTTGGAGGCGAAGCAGAATAATAAGTCTAAGTTGTATTATTTCCTGGAGTTTGTAATGTTATTGGCATGATGTGCTTTAAAAATTAAGCCTATTATTTTAGTATTTGTCACACATTTAAAAATGAGTGAATTTCTGGGCCTTTAAAGAAAACCAAAAACACTTTGATTCTGATTGCTCTTAATAGTAACCAAGTAGAAAGATACTAAGAATAGGTTCCAACTAAAAAAAATTATAAAATTTTGTTAATGGAAAACAGAAAGCAAAAAGAACTTGGAGTATTCTGTTTTTGAAAACCAAAGAATGGAATTTTAGACATCTTTAGCTAATAGTTTATCTTCACCACAGAGTCCTTTGTAATGTCAGAGTCTTTGCTGATTTGTCTTTGTGCAGCCTGTCTAGCAATACTATAAATGGTGACAAGACATTATAGCACTGTATTTTTTAATGAGGAAAATGCAAAAATCCCTGCGTGACTATCTTTATAATCCTTTGGTTTAGATCAGATATTTCTTCAGGGTGCATGTTGGGATCATAAGAGCATATTTGACAAGGGTTTGTTGAGAACCCATTGTGGAATCCAGAGATCATAAGTTACATGCTAATCATATGACCTTCCTGTGAAAAGCCTTTAGAAAGAAGAAAAAATATAATTATCAAAATATTAATATTAAAATATTAAAATATTTTTTTACATTGTATATTTTGATTTCACAAAATTAATTTTTTCTTTAATTTTTAATTTTTTGTTATTCTGAACTTGGCAAATTCCAATAAATATTTTCATGTACAAAGAAGAGAAAAAGGATTTTATATAAAACTTATTTGTTGCATACAGCTTATATATTTTAAAAGTCTCTAATGAAAGTATTATATTAGTTTCAGAGCCTACTTTCTTGTTGTTGTCTCCCCTGAACTTCTTTATATATGTTTAAAATCCTTTCATGGTATTTATTTTACTCTATTTTGGGGGCATCCCTATTAGTAGCCCTCTGGAATTCGTATTCCAGAATTCCTTGCCTTTTCCAACCTTCTCTTAATTTTTAACAAAAGAAGTATGATTATCAAAATAAAGCCACATATTAACCATGATCAAAACTATATGTTTCATTTTATACCTCTAATTCATCACTTGTCAGGAGGTGGAGGTAGTCTGTTTCAATATCAGCCTTTTGTAGTCTTGATTGGCAATTTCATTGGTCAGAGTTCTTAAGTTTTTCAAAATTGCTTTCCTTTGCCATGTTATAAAATATCAAAAAGGAAGACAGCCAAACAAACTAGCAAGCTAGATTAAGTGTTTTTCAAGTATTTATTTATTTGATCCTCACAACAGCCCTGGGAAAGTAGGTATTATTATTTTTTTCATTTTACAGTCGAAGAAACTGAGGCAGACTGTTCAGAGTTACATAGCTAGTAAATGTTTTGAGTCCAGATTTGAAATCAGATCTTTCAGATTCCAGGCTTAGTGTTTGTTCCATTGTATCACCTAAGTTGCTTTGTAATCAATGCAAAAAATGTTTTTCCTAGTTCAGCTCACTTAACAAGTTTCTTTGGATTCATCCCCTTGATTATTTCTTATGGCACTTTTCTATTCCATTATATTTGTATCACATTGGAAACCATGTCCCAATTAATGGGGTACACTTTTACTTTCCGGTTTTTTTTGGGGGGGGTTAAAGAGATGTTATAATTATTTTTGTACTTATGGATTATTTTCCTTTTTGATTTCTTTGGTGTTTGTGCGTGGTAATGGTATTGCTGGGCTAAAGGATATGTGTAGTTTAGTGGATTATTATTTGTAATTCCAAATTGCTTTTCAGAATGGCTGGATCAATTCACAGCTCCACAAGTACATTATTATGCCTGTTCTCTCATGTGCCTTCTAAGGGTTGTCATTTTTTTTCTTTTTTTTTTAATCATTTTTGCTAGTCTCATGGGTATGAGGCAGCCTTTAGAGCTTTAATTTGCATTTTTATTATTATTAATGATTTACATAATCTTTTTCTATGTGGCAGTTGATAGCTAGTTTTGTTCTCTTGGAACTATCTGTTCATATCCTTTGATCATATATTTATTAAGGAATGACTTTTTTACTTATATTTTTTATTTAATTTCTTATATATCTTGAATATTTGATGTTTATCAGAGAAATTTGCTGCAAAGATTTAAAAAAAATTTCCTTCTAATTTTAACTGCATTGATCTTATTTAGGCAAAAGTGTTTATGTTTTATGATAACAAAATTGTTTATTTTATCTGCTAGAATTTTCTCTATCCCTTGGTTGGTCATGAAGTCTGCTTTCCATAGTTGGGAAAGGTACCTCTTTCATGCTTCTCTAATTTATAATGAGATCTTGAATATTTAGTTCCTATAGCCATTAGGAAGTCATAAGGGCATATGATGTTGATGTTGGTCTAACCTAATTTTTGTCATACTGCTTTCTAGTTTTCTCATTAGTTTTTGTTAAATAGTGACAAAATGCTAATAGTTGGTTTCTATGAATTGTTTTTTAATTTTGTATATATAACAGATTCCATTAATCAGTTTTTGTTTTATTAATTAGAGTTAAATAATTTTGTAGATTATTGTTTTGCAGTACAGTTTGATATCTAGACCTGCTAGGCATTTCCTTCCCCACTCCTACTCCCCGTCCCAATATTTTTCTTGAGATTCTTGTTCCACCAGATGAATTTTTTAAATTCAGTAAATACCCTTTTAGTAAGTTTGATTGTAATCAATCAATCAATAAGTAAATTAAATAGTTTTGTCATTATACCGGCATGGCCCAACCATGAGCAATTAATTATTTAGTTCTATCTTTATTTCTGCAAAGAATGTTTTATAGATGCATACAATTTTTTTGTATTTCTTGATCAATTTCTTTTTTTTTTTTTTTTCTGGTGCTGTTATTAGATCTTTTCAGGAATACATATGGATAAGAGAGCTAGGTGCCTTTGTGATCTTTTACAATGCCATCTTCAATGGAACTTTAAATATTTATCTTGAATGATCATTCTGGTGTTTCATTTTCCTCCTCTGAAATATTTGTTTAGAAAAAGACAGTGAGCAGAGTTCTTGTTTTATAGATTTCAAAGCATTCAGAGTTAAAAGGTCTTCTGATTGATTTTCCTCATTTTACACATACAGTTACTAAAGTTCATAGAAATTAATTGATTTATCTAGTCATTGGTCATAATAGCTGGGACTTGAGTCCATTCCCTGATGATTTTCATATTCCATGTGGTCTTGTGGTTGGCACTTATATTTTACTTTCATTTGTATTTTTAATTTAAAAAAGTGTTGTATACTCTTGTTATCTGGTGTAGAAGAATACATCTTTCAAAGTTCTGTTCTTAGTTTCTGTAATGACATTCAAGAGAATGCTACTCATATGAATGAGACACTTGGGGGAATAGTTTCACCAATGTAAATTTGTTATGTCTGATACCAGGAAAATACCCTGAGACCTGAGAAGCAAATGTGAGATGGAAGGAAGCAAGCCTATATATGGGTCTTTTTTTTTCTTGAAGGCCACATTTACTGTGAATGTTCAACTGATAAAGCCACCTGTCCACTTGGAGAAGCAGAGAGAAGGCAGGCAGGCATATGATAAACAACAAAGGGAGAATAATTAAAGAATAACATATTAATGATTTACCACTAGATATTATAGATACCCAGAACTTTAAAAACCACCACACCTAATTCTGACTATCTTTCTTACCATTCTCTAGGCTATTATAGAACAAAACTATGATTTCATACTTGCAACACTTGTATTTATGAACCAGGGAATTTGCTTTTTTAAATTAATTTGGATTCTTTCCATTCACTGGCCTATTAGTGTGAATTTGTTTGTCTCCTCTGGCTTCGCTTACTCTTTTTGGCCTTATGGAAATGTGTCCTGTTTTGTGTTTCTGGGAAAGTTGGGACTGGGACTCACAATAAGAGATGTTCTCAGGTCAATTTTGAATGAGCTTTTTCAAAGAAAAGGGATTGAGGAAGTGGCTTGAGTTGATCAAGCCTACCAGGGTAGGTGTTTCTAATGAGAATGGATTACTTTTTTTTTTTTTTTTTTGAGAATATCATTATGAGTTCTTGAGTATGAAACCCACAGAAAAATATATTCTCAAAGGTAATTTTGTGAGTATGACAGGAAATGGCCACAAGGAATTCTGAAAACTTCCTTTACCATTGCAGATTGGTACTTTCTTGTGTCAGTTCTTTGTCTTAGAGAGTTTCCTGAACCACAGAGTGGGTAAATGACTTTCCAGGATCACAGAGAGCCATCATGTGTGAAAAGCTAACTATTAGAGAATTATAGACATCAAGCTTTTCCATATATATATATATATATATATATATATATATATATATATATATATTTTTTTTTTTTTTTTTTTTTTTTTTCATTTTCAAATGATGAAATTCTATAATAGCTTTGGGACTTTGTTAGTAGGGGAAGTAGTATTAGAAGAAAGTATTCAGGGTGCCTGGATAGAGAAAGTCATATTTAAAACATATGTTGAAGGATGACCCTACAAGATCATTCTTAGTATGCTCAGGGAAGACACCAGCAAACAAAGACACAATTAAATGTTTCATTGTAATCTCTTCACCATTACTTATTTAACAATGTTACTGTTAGGAAATTTTTTATATTATACCTGAGGAGTCCCTCATGCTCTGTACAGAAATAGCTTCCTTTTAGCATCAACGACATAGAGCTAACTGGCACCTGAGATCATTTTAATGAGGACATCAGGAATAAAAATGCCTGAGTTTTTAACAGTATTGTAGTTATCATTTCTGAGCTTATGATCTCAGTGTGCAGGAAGAGTAGAACAAAGTGGTTTTGTGAGTCTGAAGACTTGGATTTTGGCCCTTCTTTTTACAGTAGTAAAACTTGCATAATTTTTTTGATCAGGAACATTGGATAGTTGGAGACTGACAGAAAGTAGAAGGCAGAGGCTTGTAAGACAAGAAGATGTGGAAGGGTGGTAGATGGAGGAGGTGAGGAAGAAAGAGAGTGAGACAGACAAAAAAAAATACTGAGACAGTAGGGTAGATGGAGAGAGATGAGGAAGGAACAAAGAAAGGGGAGTGAGATTAGGACAAAAAAAGAATATACTGAGACAACAGACATCCAGCATTGTAAATGGATTTTCGATGATGTTCATAGCCCTGCATATCTTAAGCTTAGTGAGAATCATGCTTACCATTTCTCCTTACCTAGAGAGTTATACATCAGAGTAGAAGACATTCTCTTTCAAAGGGATAAAAAATTGAGTAGAGGGAGGGATCATTGGTTTTGTTCTGCCAAGTGTATGATAGCTCAAGGTACTAGTACTGAGGCTTTTTCTTGATTTGTGGAAAACTGCATTATAAATATCCTTAACAGAAAGAAGTAAATTAAATTTTGATTGCCAAGAATGAAATTAAAAAAAAAAAAAAAGAGGGATAATGGAAATCCAAATTTGTTAAATGCAATTTAAACCTAATTATGAAATCCAAGATTACCTTTGTTTAACAAGGCAATACAAAGCCTTGAAAATATACAATAATAAATAGTATTGCACATTTTTTTTTTTAAATTTTAGGACTGTGAAGTTCAGTCTCATTCTTCTGTTGCTGTTGACCAATAATGATAGCGACATTCTTTTAAAAGAATGGATTATGTTCATGTATTTATTTTGGTTTATAGTAATATGCTTTTAACCAACTTAGTCAATGAGCATCTATTCAATGTATAAAGCATTATAGGACAATCTGCCATCTGTAATTTAGAAGTCATTTCATTTTTTTTTTTTTTTTAAATTATTGAGTGAGGTAGTTGTACCAATTAGTTTCAAATGTCTGAAGTCAGTTTTGAACTTAAGTCCTCATATCTTCCTGATTCCAGGGCTGGTGCTCTATCCATTTCACCACCTAGTTGTGACCTGGAAACAGTTAAAAGTACTTTGCTCAGGTCTAATCCATAGTTTTTATAACCAAACAAGATAGAGAGGCTATTGATCTTTTTAATGATCGACCTCATAATCTCAGAAGATTTAGAGATAAAAAAATCAGGACACATAAGCATGTGAAACTTGTAGATAATTCATCCTAATGTAACCAAGATTTGACATATGCATCAGTTTATAATAGTATGAACTTCTAATAATCATATTTTACTCTATCTTCAATATGTAATCATTTGTGCCTTTGAAGTACTAGTAGCATTACATACTCAAAGGGTTATTAGTCTATTCTTCCACTTTGACCTATTAATGTTTACAGACCCACAAATACTTTTAATTGAAAAAATAAAAGAGAATATGCCTAGAATATTGATTGTTGAATCAATCCAACTTTTAAAAAGAATTAAGCCATTTATGAAAATTCTTTTACATAAACCTCTCTTAAGGTCAAATAAATGTGCAGATGCTTGTTTAATAATAAAATACCACTTTTTATATGGCTAGTTTTAAATGGAGACTACTTTACAACTGTATGTAGTTTTTTAAGGGTGGTAAGATAAGTGATTAGAGAATGAGATGATTAGGAATAATAATTGCATCAGACTATTCCAGATATATTAGTAGTCTACAATAAATATAATACTTTCTCTTGATTTTAGATAGGTATAATTTGCCATATTAAGAAAAGATCCATTTATTGTGCTTTTTGCTATTTTTTAAACATTGGTGGATACTTTTGTTTTTTCAAAAACTTTTTCTGCAACTATTTATATAATTTTGCGATTTGTTTTTAATCTGTTGTGATCTGTAGTTTATATTATTCCTTTTTTTATTATTATTATATATATATATATTTATAATATTATCCCTTGTATTCATTTTTCCAAATTATCCCCCCCTCCATCTATTCCCTCCCCCCGATGACAGTTTATATTATTCCTAATATTTAATGAGTCCTTTATTTTTTTGTATAAATCCAACCTGACCATAGTGTGTATAATCTTTTAAATATGATACTATAGACTTTTTACTAATACTGTATCTTTTGATGTTCAGTAGAGCTGTTGGTCAGTAGTTTATATTATTTTATTGCCTTTTCATCATAGAAGAAATTAAATAGGATTCCTTTTCCTGCTTTGCAAGTAATTTATGATGTACTAGAATTAATTTTTCTTTTATAGAATTCTCTATAATTTTAAATTCATCTTGCCCTGAGGATTTTTTAATAGGACTTCATTTATGGCTTCTTCAACCTTACCCCTTTGTGCTTTCTGATCTATTCTTTTATGACTTCCCTTTACCTTTATTAAAACTAGCTTGTGTGGTGTTAATTGTAAAAGCAGTTGACATTCAATGAAAGAAAAGATATGTATACTAGAAAAGTTGAATAAAATTGGGATTTATGTTGAAGCATAAAGAATGAATACGAAGAGTAGAGAAATGTTCTCCGTGAGAAAAATATTAATAAAACTACAGAGTGGGGAGTGAGTTTGGTATGTTTGGAAAGTATTGACTATTGGATAATGAGTAGTGGAGTACAGAAGGGGAAGGAGGGAAGTAGTGGAGGGGAAAAGATAGAGTTGGATTTCAGAAACTTAAAAGCTAAGGAGAGAAATTTGTTTTTGATTTTCAGTGATATGGATTGAGAGAAAGGAATTGGATCTATTGGAGTAATCAGAATGTGAGGTTTTTCTCCATTTTCACAAACAGTAATAAATGGAAATGGAGTGAAATGCTTATATCTGATAAATACTTTGAAGGAAGAAAACATGGTGACTTGTAAATATATTTTTAAACAGATGATGACAGAGAAGAATAATCAAAAATGAGTCCGGGATTTCTAGTCAGGGAGTCTGGAAGATTAGTGATATAGCACAGGCAGAAAACTCCCAGTAAGGAGGGAAGGTTTATTTATTTATTTATTTTAACTGGAAGGAGATGGTTATAACTTTAATTTGCATATGTTGAAGCTGAAGTAATTATGGGACTTACAAAAGAAGGTACCCTATATACCACTCAAAGTATAGGCCTGAAGTATAGTTGAGAGGTTAGAAATGTAAATCCAGGATTCATTGTTAAAGAGGTTACTGTTTAAATCCTTTCATTCATTAAATTCATTCAACAGTGAATAAATTCTCTAAGTGATTGAACGTATTAATATAATTATGATCTAAAGCAATAACTCTAAATCATAGAAAAATAGATCCATATTTAGGAGGAAAAGGAAAAAAGAGTTTTTCTCTCAAAGCACTTGTGCATTGATAAAAAGGAGCTACCACTATTATATAGGAATCAGGTGTTGTGTTCATAGAATTAATGAGAGAAAAGGGCCATTTGATATGTAAGATTTGTTTCATAATCATTCATTTAAGCAATTTTCAAAATATAATCAAATGAAAAATAACTAACTTTGACTTCAGATAATTTCAATAAGTGAGTGATCTATAATTTTGTCAGTGTGCATATTCCCACTATAATGTAGTTGTAGGTCTTTGAGAATTGCTGTAATCTAGAAAATAATCATTGTGCAGTGAATCTGATAACAGTTCTTTGTGAATATAACTAAGATAGTTTTTAGAGAAATATGTTCAATCATTGGATCCTTTTCACAGGTCAGTTCAGCATTTAGCAAAGGACTCTAAACTAAGATGAAAATGAACCTTTGTTAATATAAGTTGATAACACAAGTAATTTATGATGGGTTAACAGCATGTAAAAGACTTGTAAACAAATAACTTCTCAGGGTTATGTGGCATTTAAGGGATGAATAAATAAGATAGGTTTCAAATTTAATCAACTCTATTTGTCTCTTTTCTTAGGTGACTGTTCTACGGAGACAGCAGCGCATGATCAAAAATCGAGAGTCAGCCTGTCAATCTCGTAAGAAGAAGAAAGAATATATGTTAGGTTTGGAGGCAAGGTTAAAAGCAGCCCTTTCAGAAAATGAGAGACTTAAAAAAGAAAATGGATCCCTGAAGAGGCAGCTAGATGAAGTAGTATCAGAGGTAGGTGTTACTCAATGCACAAATCCTGGGTGCTGGGTGGGCATAGGAAGTAGAAATACAAAAATGAAAGAATCCTTGCTTATGCCTGTCTTTGACTTTAGTGTTGGGTTAAGGAGCTATTAAGTGCCATTACTAGATATAAAACTATTAAGGAACTTCATAGTCAAACTATAGTGAGTAAAGTAGAAAATGGCATCATCTGGGGAAATAGGTTTTGATGAACTTTTCTATAGTCAAGATACAGCAGTGGAAAGAAAGCTTTTTTAGATTCATATTTACAATACATCTCACCACTTGCTGTTTTGTCTTCTTTTTTGTTTTGATGAGGACAATCATTTTGAGGCATTTAGATGATTGAGTTATTCAAGTCATATTTCCTCTTTATGTTCTCAAGAAAGTGGTTTTATTAGTACAACTGGATAGTTTCTAAATAAGATTTTTTTTTTTCACTGTTTTTTCTAAATCTCAGTAAAGATCAGGAACATCTCAGAATTTTTGCAATGAATAGAAAAAACATATTGCAACCAATCCACTTTGGAGAGACAATATGAGTGACTCATATTGTTCTTTATCTGTTCTCTTCTGATTGTATGCCATGTAGTAGTAATTTAAAAATTATATTCTGTAGAAAAACTTTTTCCTCACCTTTTGATTAATACTTCTTCTTCTTTTTTTTTTTTTTTTTTTTTGTCCGAGGCATTTGGGATTAAGGGACTTTCCCAGTGTCACACACAGTTAGAAAGTGTAAAGTGTCTGAGATCATATTTGAACTCAGGTCCTCCTGACTTTGGAGCTAGTGCTCTATCCACTGTGCCACCTAGCTGTCCCTGATTAATTCTTTAAAAAGAAACATAGTAGTTTACATTGTCTAATAAAAGAGATAATTTCTTATATGGCTAATTTTAATCCACTTCTAACTGTCTATGTTTGTGATTATTTGGAAATTTATTTTTCTTTCCTCTTGTTACTTAGATTTTATTCATTCTTAGTTTATCAGAGACATGCAAGGAATTGGAAATGAAATTGAAATCTGTTTGAATATAACAACTTGTTGAGTTCATATTTAACCTTAGCAACCTGAATGAATGGTGGTTGAAACTAATGACTAACATGATATGTTTAGATAATTTATATTTTTTCTATCCATTGCTGTCTTTATCTTTCATTACCAGAGGGAATCAAGAATTTGATGAAGTCTCAAGACTCAGTAATATTTAAAACAGTTTTGCAGATACACACCCATTTGATGAGAGGAAATACATTTTTGCACTTGAAAACTAATGTGTTTTCTCCCTGTGTCCCTTGTACTAAACTAGTAAAATGATTATCATATGCTGGTAAATTCATGGTTTTTTTTTTGCACAACTGATGCAAAATTGATTGTGTAATGTGAACCTTCTTTGTAGAACCAGAAGCTCAAAGTCCCCAGTCCAAAACGGAGAGCTGTATGTGTGATGGTAGTGCTGGCCTTCATAATGCTGAACTATGGTCCCATAAGGTACACATTTATATATTTGATTTGGTTATTAAAAATGTAAGTAGGAAAATATTTATCATTGTCATTTTTTAAAGATAATGTTTATTGATATGAAATGATGTTAGAACTGTTGGTCAACATTATTATCCCTTTCATATTAGATGAGGTTTAAAAAAAAAAAAAGATGGCTAAAAAAGTCCTTCATTTTTTTCTAACCATATTATAAATGGATTTGCTTTCATGTGTTAAGTTACCAATATGACCATTTTCTGTTCCATTAATTCCGCTTAATCAGTAAAGTGATTTAGCATCACTGATTTTAAGTCATCTGGAGTCAGATACAAGTTGGATCTAGGTGGGAGAACAACAAGAGATTGTGTTCTAGCTAAGTTTTTATAGATTATGAACGAGTATTTGTGTAGTATTTATTTGAGTCTATGTTTCTAGAGGTAATCTAATATGCAACTCATAGAGGATTCTCCTCCAAAAAGTCCCAGAAAGGTGGCCTTTCACTTTTACTTCCATACCTTCAAGGAATGGGAACTCACTGATTCCAAATTCAACACTTATATCTACACTTGGACACCAGTGTGTGATAGATAATTCTTTCTTGTAATGGTTTAAAAGCTGTCCCTTTGTAACTTTTGCTCACTTGTTTTAATAATGGCCAAATGACATTACAGAATGTAATAGGAAGAGACTTTGGTGGTCATTTCCTTTAACTCATACTCAGAAAGTAATTTTGATTACATCATCCTTAATGAGAAGTGGTACCTTTGCATGTGTACTTCTAATGAGGGAAAATCTACTAATTCTTAAGGCAGTGTATTCTACTTAGACAAGTTTGATTTTTAGAAAGGTTTTCTTTATAGCGATCTAACTTTGTCCCTTTATAACTTCCACTAGCCACTAGGGGGCACAGTGGACAAAGCAGCAACCATAGCATCAGGAAGACCTGGATTTAAATTCTGCCTTAAATGCTACTTAGCTGTGTGACTTTATGCAAGTCACATAATATCAGTTGCCTTTAAAAAAAAAAAAAAAAATTGAAAAATGTTTTAAAAAGTTATTTTATAGAACTAGCAGAAAATCAAAGAAAATTCATCTGGAAGAACGAAAAATCAAGCATATTAAAGGGAATTAATGGAAAAAAATATGCAAAGGAAGGTGGCCTAGTTGTATTATATAGCTGCAGTTATCAAAACCATTTGGTACTGACTAATAAATACAGTAGTAGATTAATAGAATAGGTTAAGAACACATGACATAATAAGTCAGTGACTGTAGTAATCTACTGTTTGGTGAACCAGACTCCAGCTTCTGGGATAAGAACTCACTATTTAACAAAAATTGCTGGGAAAATTGAAAAATAGTATGGCAGAAATGAGGGATAGACCAACATCTCATGTCCTATATCAAGATAAGGTCAAAATGGGTTCATGAGTTAGACAGTAAGAGTGATACTATAAGCAAGTAAGGAGAACAAAGGATAGTCAGATCAGTGGAGAAGGGAGGAACTTATGGCCAAAGAAGAACATTGTGAAATGCAAAATAGATAACTTTGATTACATTAAATTAAAATGTTTTTGTACAAATAAAACCAATGTAGCTAATATGAGAAGGGAAGAAAAAACTAGGAAAATTTTTTACAGCTAGCTCAATTCTAAAACATAGAGAATTGACTTAAATTTATAAGAATACAAGTCATTCCCCAATTGATAAATGACCAAAGGATATGAATAGACAAATTTTCTCATGGCTTTAATTTCTAGCCACATGAAAAAAATTCTCTAAATCACTACTGATTAGAAAAATGCAAATTAAGACAACTCGAGGTACCATTTCATACCTTTTATATTGGCTAAGATGACTGGAAAAAGTAATGATAAATGATAAATATTGGAGGAAATGTGAGGATATTGTTGGTGCATTGTTGGTGGAATTATGAAATGATCCAACCATTCTGAAGAGCAATTTGGGACTATGCTTAAAGGGCTATCAAACTGTTGATCTAGCAGTGTCTCTACTGGATCTGTATTCCAAAGAGATCATAAAAAAGGGAAAAGAACCCACAAGTTCAAAAATTTTTGTAGCAGCAAGGAACTCGAAACTGAGTAGATGTCCATTGCCCATCAGTTGGAGAATGACTGGATAAATTATGGTATATAAATGTTATGGAGTATGATTGTTTTATAAAAAATGAAGAGCAGGCTAATTTCAGAAAAGGCTGAAAGACATATGAACTGATGCTGGGTGAAATGAGCAGAACATTATACACAGAAACAGCAAGATTATGTGATGATCAACTGTGAGAGACTTAGCTGTACTCAGCGATGTGGTGATCTAAGACAATTCCTATAGACTTGTTGAAAGTGCTATCCACATCCAGAGAGAGAATTATGGAGATTGAATGTGAAATGAAGCATAATATTTTCACCTATTTTGTTTATTTGTTTATTTTGTTTATGCTTGCTTTTTCTTTCTGTGTTTTTTCTCTTGTACAACTGATTTTTCTTGTACAACATGACAAATAGGAAAAGATGTTGAAAAGTATTGTGTATATATATATAGCCTATATCAGATAGTTTGCTGTTTTAGGAAGGGGAGCTATAAGGGAGGAGGGAGAAAAAATTTGGAACACAAAGTCTTATAAAAATGAATGTGAACCAAATAAACCTACCTTTTATAAAAAAAAAATTAAAAAAAACCAAAAGGAATTTGAAAACTATCTTTTTCATCTATCTTGAAAAATAAAATACTATTGAAGAGAAAAAAGAATATCAAGAGAATTAGTGAAAAAAAATATTAAGGAAGGCAACCTGGCAGTACTAGGTTTCAAACTATATTACAGTGCAGTAATTATGTAAACAATCCGGTACTGATTTAACTAAGAAATATAGTAGTAAGTCAGTGGAATAGATTAGTTATATAATAATAGGCATATGCTCTGTTTCCAGTCCCTTGTCCCTACAAAAAGAGATGCTACAAATATTTTTTGTACATGTGATCATTTTTTCTCTTTTATCATCTCTTTGGGATACAGATCCAATAGTGACATTGCTGAATCAAAGAATATGCACGGTTTTATGGCCTTTTGGGCATAGTTCCAATTTGCTCTCTAGCAACCTAGTATTTGATAAATCCAGAAAACTCTCTCCCTTTCTGTGAACCTACCAGGTCGCACCCAAATGTTGTTGATATTGCTGGTAAAGGCCTTTTAGAAGACCATGGGTGCTTTGTTTCCCAGCTACCTCTGTGACACTTTCTCTTGCTGTGGCTTGGATCTGGGCTCTCTTGGTGCTAGAAGCTAAACTACCTGAGCTTATATGGGGATTCATGGGTACTGGTCTCTGATAACTCCTTACTGTGCCTTAAACAGATTCTAACCTACTTGGGCCCAGAACTTCTAGGGTGAATCACACTGAGTTGTGGGAAATTTATCAAGACCTTTTTTCTACTTTTCCTTGTTTGGGGCTGCCCAGATGCTGAGCTGTCAATTTTCTTTGTGCTGTCCTCCTTGGTGTTCATCAGGCCCTATCTCCTCTTTGCTGATGTGTCTCTGTGCTTCAAGCTTCTGCAGGATCCTGGCATTCTTTTTGTGCAGCTATTAAGTAGATGGAGGAGCTTGTAGTTGTTTCTCTTTGGTTGTTGTTATTGTTCCTTCCGGTTCGATTTTGGGCTAATCTGGTATTATTCTTGGGCATTTGTACTCTTCTGGTCCTAAAATGTTGCCATCTTTCTACAAATGTCCAGTGGGTTTTATTTTGAGTTTTAATAAAAGTTATTATCAGCCTCTTGATACTGTTTTTTCTTTTTTGCCTGACCTGATATCCTTTGTTGCTTTACATGGCTACTTTAGAAGACTTTCTTTTTAGGTATTATGTAATTTTTGTATTGAGTGGTGAGATGAAGTAAATAGTCAGCAACAACAGTAGTGACTCAATTACATTTTAAAAAGTGCTTTTATCACAACCACTCTGTGAGAGAGACATACAAATGTTATTGTTCATATTTTATCACTAAGGCATAGTGAATTTGCTTATGGTTTCTCAGCTAGTAAATTTCAGCGTTAGGCCACAGAACCAAATGTTTTGATTTTATATCTAGTATTCTTTCCACTATACTAGACTACCAAAGAGTCTGAGGATATTCCAAAATAGTCACTGTAATAAAAGAAGGAAAATTCTATTTATTTATTTATTTATTTATTTACCAAGCATATGCATGGGTAATTTTTCCAACATTGACCCTTGCAAAACCTTTTGTTTCAAATTTTCCTTTCCTTCCCCCCGTCCCCTCCCATAGCTGGCAGGTAGTCCAATACATGTTAAATATGTTGAACTACATGTTAAATCCAACATATGTATACATATTTATACAGTTATCTTGCTGCACAAGAAAAATTAGATCAAGAAGGAAAAGAAAAACTGAGAAAGAAAACAAAGTGTAAGCAAATAACAACAGAGAGTGAGAATGCTATGTTGTGTTCCACATTCTGTTCCCATGGTTCTCTCTCTGGGTATAAATGGCTCTTCATCACTGAACAAGGGGAACGGGTTTGAATCCTCTCATTGTTGAAGAGAGCCACATCCATTAGAATTGATCATTGTATAGTCTTGTTATTGCCGTGTATAATGATCTCCTGGTTCTGCTCATTTTATTTAGCATCAGTTCATGTAAGTCTCTCCAGGCCTCATTCTGCTGGTCCTTTTTTACAGAACAATAATATTCCATAGCATTCATATACCATAATTTATCCAGCCATTCTCCAATTGAGGGGTATCCACTCAGTTTCCAGTTTCTTGCCACTACTAAAAGGGCTGCCACAAACATTTTTGCACATGTGGGTCCCTTTCCTTCCTTTTAAGATCTCTTTGGGATATAAGCCAGAAACACTACTGGATCAAAGGATATGCACAATTTGATAACTTTATGAGCATAGTTCCGAACTGCTCTTCAGAATGGTTGGATTTGTTCACAGTTCCACCAACAATGTATTAATGTCCCAGTTTCCCCACATTCCCTCCAACATTTGTCATTATCTTTTCCTGTCATCCTAGCCAATCTGACAGGTGTGTAGTGGTATCTCAGAGTTGTCTTAATTTGCATTTCTCTGATCAATAGTGATTTGGAGCACCTTTTCATGTGTCTACAAATAGTTTCAATTTCTTCACCTGAAAATTGTCTGTTCATATCCTTTGACCATTTATCAGTTGTAGAATGGCTTGAACTATTATAAATTTGAGTCAATTCTCTATATATTTTTGAAGAGAGGACTTTGTCAGATCCTTTGGATGTAAAAATATTTTTCCATTTTATTGCTTCCCAAGAAGGAAATTTTTGAAATAAAAAGTTCAATGTGATGTTTTCTTGTCAAATTTTCTTCTCAGCTCTGGTCTTTTAATCAAGAATATTCCTCCATTTCATTAAATGCCTTCCCTGTATAAAATTAATATAATTTTAGATGGATATGTTATTCTTGGTTGTAATCCTGGATCCTTTACCTTCTGGAACATCATGTTCATAGTATTTTTTTCCTTTATAGTTGTGGCAGCTAAATCTTGTATGATCCTAACTGAGGCTCTGCAGTACTTGAAATTTTTTTTTTTTGTTTGTTTGTTTGCTTACAGTTTTTTCTCTTTTACCTGGGTGTTCTAGATGTTGGCTAGATTATTAAATCCTGGGAGTTTTTACTTTTTTTTTTTTAAGGTTTCTTAAATTTCTTAAATTTCTGCTTTCACTTTGGGTTCTAAGATATCTGTGCAATCTTTTATAATTTTTTGAAGTATGTGTAAGATTTCTTTTTGTGCATATCTTTCCAGTAGTCTCATGATTCTTAAATGATATCTCATTGATCTTTTTTCCAGGTCACTTTTTTCCTTTGAGATATTTTATATTTTCTTCTTTTTTCCCATACTTTTATTTATTGGTGTTTCTTAGAGTCATTACCTTTCATTTGGCGAATTCTTTCAAGGTATTATTTTCTATGTAAAGTTTTATATCTCCTTTTTACCAGGCTCTTAATTTTCTTTTCATAATTTTCTTGCATAGTTTTCTTTAAAAACAAACAAAACAGTAAACTGTCTTTTCTTATACTTCTCTTATTTGGGTTTTAAAGATTTTTTTGTTGTTCTTTTAAAAAATCTCTTTAGCTTTTCTGGAAATTCTTATTAGATTTATGTCCATTCTGTATTTTTTTTTTCTCAGACTGTTTATAGATTTGCTGATTTTCTGCCTTGAACTTCTTTGTCATCAAAGTGACTCTTCATGGTTGAGTTTTTTGTTTGTTTGTTTGTTCTTCCAGCTTCCTTCTTGACTTAGTGTTAGTGTTAAGCTTTGCTCACTTTTGGGATCAGTGTAAGATGGTACATAAATTCTAAGTAGTGTGTAAGAATGTAAGTTCTATAACTCAGAAAATAGAGATAAACAAGTAGAGGCATAATCAAAATAATATTCATGGAGGAAATGAATTTAATAGACTTTAAAGTATTTGGATAATTTTTATACTCTGCTAATCTGTGTTGGTATGTTCAGTTTGTTATGTTATGCTTTTTAAAAAGGATTATGTAACTTGGAGCCACTTTGTTTTAACTCCACCACATGATAAATCCTACAAGTTTATCTCAGACTTGTGTATACGTATCTGGTTCTAACTTGCAAGATTGTATATGGAAAAGAAATATAGTACCATTCCTTGAGCATTTAGGAGAAACAGTTTGGGGAAGTGGAATTTTTTTATTTTTGAGTAAATAGGATATTATTATGTATATTATTATTATTTTATCAAAGAAAGTTCTACCATGCTTAAATTAAGAAATTTTTTCTTCTTTTAAATAAAGCCTAAGCAGCAAGAATCTATTCCAAAACAACTGATTAGGTAGTGAAGGCTGATGAACTTGTTGGAAGAACATCAATTTTATTAAGTAGGAAGGTTATAACCTGTAATTTTGTCATTTGTTAAGCATAGGTATATGAAAGGATTATTCTTGTCAATTTACAGGTCTTGGAATTTTTCTTTGCCTGTTTCATCTTTTAGTGGATTCTCTTAATTTTTCTCTGCTAAATGCCATCGTGTCATTTATTTTTCATTTCTTGGAAGTAGGTTGGTAATTGTCAATGGCAGACAGTTACTTTTTATCATGGAAATATTGGAGGAAATAGAGTGTATATAATAAGTTTTTTTTGTGTCTCCGAGTAGAATTATAGACAGCTCTTTATTCTTTTGCTTGCCTTTGAAAAAGCACATGGACCTCTATATTGTATATGTGAGGAGCAATAGACAAACTCGGAAGGGAATTGTCTCAGTCAATAAGTTTATAAACATGTATTCAGCCCCTGCTATGTATCAGGCACTGGGCGAAATGCTGGGCATGCAAGGAGCTGAGGAAGAGGTGATGCAAACAACTGTGTACAAAAAACGAGGGCAATACCAGCTAGATTAGAGAAAATTAACTGAAAGGGGAGACTAGAGTTAGGCTTTGTGAAGAAGATCAGATTTGATTAGGACTTAGAAGAAGCTAAGAAGAGCCAAGAGACAGAGATGATGAGAACATTGTGCATGGGGCCAGGAAATGCCTACAGTTGGGAGCCTTGGGAGCATCTGGAGGCCAGAGTCCGGTAGGTATGGGGAGGCAGTTTAGAAAGGGCTTATGGTGGGATCATGGTGTCATGTGGCTTTTCTTGCTGTGTAGATATGCCTTTGTTTTTTTCCTGTACATTTCAAAGGTCAACAGAATAAATTTCCCCTATAAACAATAAGCCAAAAAAATCTTAAAGTAATAATTAAAAGAAAATGTACTGTATACTTAGATTTGCCATTGTTTCCTCTTTTGAAAACCTTCCCGAGACAAATGAAAATCCTGAGAAACAGTTTCTAGGTAATTAATAATTCCCTTTATAATTAGTGACAATCAAATGCTATACATCCCTTCTGAAAGGGATCTTTCTCGATTGGTGGACATTTAATGAGGGAGGTGGACTAAAAGCCTTCTACTTCTCCTACTGAAAATGTGACTTGATCTTAAAACTCAGCAGTCTCAAAGCATCTAAGCTAAGGCAAGCTATCTCCATCTGCACCTCTCTAGCTAATTTTCTCCTTCATGAGCTGAGTTGCCCAAAATTCTAATGAAGGGGACCAAGCAAAGGTTCTCCCTGACTGGATTCTGTTTATACTCTAAACAGAAATTGGGTCTCCCAATTGGGTGGGGTCTTACTCCACTAATGAGGAAGGGCCTGGATAGTTAGGAGCAAATCTCATCACTTAGCCTTGCCCTTCAGAGATGGAGTGACTTTTTAGGAATTGAGTTTTAACAGAAATGAAGGAGAAACAATAAATCACATTTTAATAATTAGTTATTAATATAATTGCATAATATTAATTTCTTTCATCCTGAGTACTTTTTCTTCATTAGATGTTAAACTTGTGGAGAGAAAATCATACTACTAAAGGATAAGTTAGTCCTTAACTTACTTCTAAGACCATTTATAATAAAAGAAAGTCACAAAGAAACGTGTGGCATTGGGTTGGTGTTGTCTGGAACTGCTTAGAAGGAAAAAGTCTTCATTCCAACATTTCCTAACCTTGTTAGCTTTTCATTATTGTGCATGAAAAATTCCAGTTCCTTATTCTGAGATGAGCCTGTCTTCAGAAATCTGGCTCTAATTTTTTTCATTTAATCATTGAACACATTTTGCTGTATGATGTCACTGCTGGCTCTAGCTCACAAGTATAACTTAAATGTCAAAATTCAAACCACCAAGTATACTGGGTTTTGTTCAGCTTGATTTACAAATGAAATCCAGTTCAATTCTTGGCTAAGAATGTTTTCCACATTTATCAAACTGACGAATAAACTGAAGATATAAAATACATTTAAATACCAGGTGTTATTGAGTATTAGGAGACTCATAGAGATAGCATAGACAAGGCCACTGTTGTTCCTCTCCCCCCAGTAGTCCAATTTATTTAAATCTCTGAACAAATATTTGTATAGTCATTGGCTATCTTTTCACCTTCTTTGGATTTCATCTTTGGTATAAAGAGATGGGTACACATGTGAGCCAGCACTATACTGGATTGGGAGGTATGTGTGGAAAATACTATTATTAATCCTTTAGCTTTGGCATTTAGATAGGAATTAGGAGAGCTTAAAGGGCAGTTTCAGGAATTTTAAAATATAACCTTTGATAGCCCTTTCTCCTAGACTCCAGATATCATAGTAACATCACACTGAGGGGTCAAGAAACCTCTCTACCAGGTAGCAGATATTCTGCCTAATCTTGAATATTGCTTATCTCTCAGTGACTACTACTCCTGGAATTAATATAAATGATTTGTTTTTGTCTATTTTACAGAAATATGGTAAGAATTAGTAAAACAAATCAAATGAAAAAATTATTCATAGAATAAATACAGTGAGATGAAACAATTTCTTCATGCCCATAATGCTAGTTATAATATGAAAGCAGAATGGATAACCTTTATGGGAGAAGTAGATTAACTAAAACAGATCTAAAGTGAGAAAAGTGTTTGGTGATAATACCTCTTAACCATATACCAGGGAATTTCCCTGGGAAGCCACAAAGAATTGTGATTTCACTTGAGAACCATAAACTATATATGTATATGTGTGTGTGTGTACACATATCTGTATATGGTCACTGAGAGTCAGGCACAACTGAAATAACTGAACAACAAAAATGGCGATCCAGTTTTAAGGTACTTAATAGGCAGTTGGAGTTGCAAGTCTGGAGATTGTATGTGTGTGTGTGTGTGTGTGTGTGTGTGTGTGTGTGTGTGTGTGTGTGTGTGCATATGTATGCATATATTTATATACAAACATTTTATTTTTAGTGTATATATTTCACATATACAAAATTTTGTGTATCTGTGAGTATGTGTGCATGCATGTAAGAGACCTCAGACTTAGAGCTTTTGCTATAGAGGCTTCTCTTGACAGCTTTAAGAAACATTAAAATTTAGATGTCTACACAAGTGGCAGAGCACTGGTCTTTCTCTTTCTTTACATCTTAGAATATGGTGAAAAAGAACTGTGAGTCTTGTATTAGCCTAAACCGAAATCTTCCTCTCCATGGCCCCTTTTCTGTTTTCCTTGCAATATGTTGGTTCTTTTCTTTCTTTCCTTTTAACCTCCCCCCCCCCTTTACAATCTACCACCCAAAGTTTCTTCCCCAGTTCTTCCCTTTCTTTCTTCCTCACAGTTTTTGTGTTCAGTTTAGTGAATATTTTCTAAACCAGATTTTGTATGTGTCCTAAATCCTTTTTTTTCTGGTTCATTTAAAGATGAAGATTATGTGATATCTATGTCCTTTGTTTTTATAGCTTTTGTACCTTTGTTTCCTAGTGTTATCCTATTCCTTTTCTTGTATTTCCTTTCTTAAGACTTTCACAACAGAACAAACTACCTTCAGGTCTTCTGTTTGTCTTATCTGATTTCTCCTGTGACTTCTGAAAACATTCTGAAGGGACATTTACTTGTTTCTTTACTTTTACTTTGTTACTTTATTTCAGCCTCTTTAGGATTATATTTCTGTGTTGCAACATAAATTATTTTGGGTTATAAATAATTATTTTCTGTCTTTTGGAATATCAGATTTCATTTTTTTTTTTTTTCCACTTTTGTGGAAGTTGCTGCCAAATATTATGTGGTCCTAACTAGTTCCTCGATATTTAATTTTTTCTTCATGGTTTGCTTGCATAATTTTTTATTTCACCTGGATGCCTTGAATTTTATTTATAACTTTCCTAGATCTTCTCATTTTGGAGTTTACTTTCTGTAGGTAACAGGTGGCTTCTTTTTGTTTTTTCTTTGCCCTCTTATGCCAGTGGATCTGAGAAGGTTTCATTTGTGATTCCATGACATGTGATATCTAGGCTTTTTGTTTTGTCATCTTTTTTAGGAAATTTAATGATCCTTAAATCATCTCTTTTTTACTAGTTTTTAATAAGTAGAACCTTCAGTTAAAAAATATTTTTCTTTTATTCTGTTATTTCTGTTTTATATATCTGTTCCATAATTGAGTTCCTTGTGCTCTAGTCTAATCTTCAGAGAGTCCATTAGTTGGGTATTGTTTTCCATCTTTTGTTTCAAGCTATTTATTCAGCTTCCAATTTTAGAACTCTTTTTCATTAAAAATTTCATTTTTTTTTTTTTAAATATCTTAATTTCTTTCAAATAGTCTTGTGGTCCTTTTGGCCAAGACATTTTTTTCCTCTGAGGCTCTACATAAAGTTGATTTGGAGTTACTCTCTTCTGGTTATACTTTTTGGTCATCTCTTGATCCATGATATTCCTTCATAGTGTTAACCTTCTGTTTAGTTATATCTTAACTTCATTTTCTAATTTGGAATTTTGTGCCAGGGCTAGATTTTACGGAGTTCTGTACCCTAAGGCTAAGTGGAGAGGGAAAGTAAAGCAACAATGATTGTGGCACTGTTTCCAAGGAATTTTTTGAAATTGAAATCACATAAATTGCATCTTATTAGTCAGTGTTTTGCTGCCTGTTGGCCCAAAACATGAATTAAGTCTTATGTCTAATCATTGTATTCTCTTTAGAAGAGGATGTAAATATGTTAACAAATTTTTTATTTATGATCATGATGATAAAATTACTTTTAGATTACTTTTAATGACTTTTAATGCCTTATGGAATAATTATAGAGAAACACAAGAAGGATTTGCACTATAAATAAATAAAATAAAACTCATGCTTCTTGTTTTACGAGATGGTCACAAGGAAAAGGCTTAGTAGATTTTAAAACATTAGATGTTAATGTGAATTAATTTTACAAAGGTTTATCACTAACAGCCTGGCTTCTTGATGACAAATTCTTTAGTTATGGTAACTTATGAAACAAAGAAATACAAAATGGCCCTTCTACTTTTGTAGTGTGAGAATAGCAGAAAAGAAGTGAGTGGGTATTGTTAAGAATAAGACACTTTTCAGACCATTTATAAATATTTCATGGAGCCTGTATTCAGCTTGTGCTTCCAAATAAGTTTACAACAAATAATTACAAGAAGATCACCATAAAAATAATTTTTAAAAAAAGTGTAACATCTATTAGAAAGTTTGGAAAGGTAGATAAGTTCTAAAAAGAATTCAAAAAATTCTCCAAATTAAATCATTATGTATGGCATACATGGCTTGGCATCAGCAGTGATTATAATAACTTCATACAGAAACTTAACTGGTATAAATCATTTATTAGAATGAAGAGATCAGATAAACATAAAACTTATTTATTCAGAAAACACTTGACTTCCCAAGTCATAAAAAGAATAGCAACAGTTGGTGGCCAATAAAATCAGTTTTAAAGAAAACTTCTTGAGAGAGACTTAACAAAGTAGAATCAAGCTATAATTATTTAAGGATGGAATTGGAAGGAAAACAAAAAAGAAAAGAAAGGTGGAAATGGTCTGCAGAGATTTTTTCCCCATAAATCTTTTTATTGTCAATTTTCTTTTTTAATAGAATTTTATTTTTCCAAAACATGCAAAGATAGTTTTCAGCATTTAACTTTGCAAAACCTTGTGTTCAAATTTTTCTCCCTTCCCACCTCTCACCCTAGATAGCAGACAATCCAATATAGCTTCAGCATGTACAATTCTTCTAAACATTTTTATATTCATCATGTTACAGAAGAAAAATCAGATCAAAAGAGGAAAAAAACCCACAAGAGAAAAACAAAAACAAAAACAAGCAACCAACCAACAGCAAAATAAAGGTGAAAATATTATACTTTGATCCACATTCAGTCTCCATCGTTCTCTCTTTGGATGCCAAATGGCTCTTTCCATCATAAATCTATTGGAATTTTCCTGAACCACCTCTACATTGAAAAGAGCCATGTCCATCATAATTGATTATGTTGCTATGTAAAATGTACTCTTGGTTCTACTCACTTTACTCAGTATCAGTTCAGGTAGGTCTCTCCAGGCCTTTTTAAAGTCATCCTTTAGATAGTTTGTTATAGAACAATAGTATTCCATTATTTCCATATGCTATGATTTATTCTTCCATTTCCCAACTGATAGCCAGCCATTCCCATTTGATGGGCAACTACCCAATTTCCAGTTCTTTGTCATTACAGAAAGTACTACAAAGAACATTTTTGCATATGTGGGTCCTTTTCCCTCCTTTATGATCTCTTTGGGATACAAGCCCAATAAAGACACTGCTGGATCAAAGGGTATCACCATTTGATAGCCCTTTGAGCATAGTTCTTGCTCTCCAGAATGGTTGGATCAGTTTATAACTCCACCAACAACTATAAAGATTTTCTTAATAAACTTTTTGGCATGAGGGACAGTGGAGATACCATATATGTGCTCCTATTCTCATAGGCCCAGTTGTTCTTACCAGGGAGGTTTAAATGGCATTGCGGATAATGAAGATTGGAAAAGCATTTGGATTGGATCAGATGTACTGAGATGTAGGCTGAATTTGAGGTGACAAAACTTTGAGAAAATTGAGAAATGGAGTCTTAGGATACCTGAAGGAGAAGAAAATAACAAAAGTGTGAAAAAATCTTGGACCTTATTATTGTCTTTCATCCCATTCCTCCAAAAGAAGATAATCAGGAGAACATTTATAACTATTGAATTACATTTCTACTTTCCTTTTTATGAAAATTATTTTGAAAAGCAGTATTACATAAAGAGTTAACCTCCAAGGCAAAGATATAGTTTCTAGCCTAAATTATGACTCACATGGACTGTGTCACAGTAGGTTAGTCACTTAACTGCTCAAACTTGAGTGTAAATTTCAGAGCAAATATTGATCTGCTTTGTAGGATTTTTTTCATTATATTATTGAAGCCAAAGATCTGGTTCAAAAATACCTATTTTTATCAGCATAAGGTATACATAAACTGATGGCATCTTTGATAATGATATATAAGAAGGGAATAGGTGCGTTTTGTGCATAGTAGTTTGAGTAAAGAATAGAAATAGAGGATTGAAGAAGTAGAAAATAAGCAAGGAGAAAAGGATGTAGTCTTCTTGCTCTTGACTCTGCTATTGAAGGAAAAATCATCACTAAAAGAACAGTTTTATCCTTTTATCAACTCTTCTACAATTGGAAGATAATATTCATCCTTTTTTCCCCCCAATGCTATTTATCTTCTTTTTACTCCCTCAGACTGAAATTTGAAGATACTAAACTCCCATATACATTCCTTTTTCCACATTTCCCCCAAAGGAGATGACCTTAAACACCTGTCGTTTTCTCCTGATCATGTCACTTCAGCTCAGGACCTCACACCTCCTCAGTACCTTTTACCCTTGAGGCCTCTTTCCCCCATTCCTTTGATTGGAGAATGAGTAATGGGGAGTTCCTTCTGGAACCTCCATTTAAGTAAATTTTACTGTCAATTTTCTTTTTTAATAGCTTTTTATTTTTCCAAATACATGCAAAGATAGTTTTCAGCATCGCTTCAGTTTCCATCCTTTATTTCTCTTTGTCAAGCACCTCCCTTCCTCACATTTTTGGGCTTCCTTTTTAGTACTAAGTTGTAAATTCCTTGAGGGCAAGTATTACCTTTTGTCTCTTTGTCTTGTAAGATAAAGTATACTAAAATTTTATTAATCTTTAAGGCTCCATGTGTATTATTAATGAGTTAGAAAAAATAAATATTAACTTAGAAATCATTAAATTCACATTGAGTCCATCTCGGTGAAAGGGATAACAAGGTGGAAAGGGGGATCTTCAATGTAAATAAGAACAGCAGCAAAGTTTTATTAAGAAATAATTTGCTATTAGGAGCCTGTCTATGGTCTGGAGTTATGAAGGTATAGTGATTCTTATTTTTCTTATAAACATTTTGTTTATGGTTGAGAACTGAAATTTCCAGTAATCCTGAAGGAATTTCCTAACTTGTCACCTGAGGTTGATATTTTTAAAAAATAGATATGTATGTAGATATATAAAATGTAAATATATACCTACACATATATATGTATGTATGTATATAGACACATAAAAATATTCTTAAAATATATTAAATTGGTCTTTGTTCTTTCCCCCTTTATAAAAACAGCTATTTTTTTATATCTTATAAGAATTGTTCATAATGAACAACAGATTTGCCCTAAAAGCACTTAACTACATTGTATCAATTTACTTCAATTTTTTTTTTTTTTTTAGCACAATTTGACTTACAGAGAAATTTTAATTTGTTTCTTGGCAGTCTAAAATATACTTATATGTGACATTGTCATTATATTGACTATTATCTTCTTTTGTATTTCAGTATGTTTGAACGGGATTCCAGCACAGTGACTTCTAATATGAACTCTGCACATCAGAGTAGACATCTTTTAGGATTCTCAGCTACTGAGGAGCAAGATTCAGTTCCAAGAAAAGTTGCTGGTGCCATCCAGAAAAACAATTACAGGTGATTCTGCCTATTAAAATTTTTTTTTTAAAATAGCTTTTTATTTACAAGATATATGCATGGATAATTTTACAGCACTGACAATTGCCAAGCCTTTTGTTCCAATTTTTCCCCTCCTTTTCCCCACCCCCTCCCTCAGATTGCAGGTTGACCAATACATGTTACATATGTTAGAGTATAAATTAAATATAATATATGTATACATGTCCAAACAGTTATTTTGCTGTACAAAAAGAAATGGACTTTGAAATAGTGTACAATTAGCCTGTGAAGGAAATCAAAAATGCAGGTGGACAAAAATAGAGGGATTGGGAATTCTATGTAGTGGTTCATAGTCGTCTCCCAGAGTTCTTTTGCTGGCTGTAGCTGGTTCAGTTCATTACTGCTCTATTGGAACTGATTTGGTTCATCTCATTGTTGAAGAGGGCCACTTCCGTCAGAATTGATCATCATATACTACTGTTGAAGTATATAATGATCTTTTGGTCCTGCTCATTTCACTCAGCCTCAGTTCATGTAAGTCTCTCCAGGCCTTTCTGAAATCATTCTGCTGGTCATTTCTTACAGAACAATAATATTCCATAACATTCATATACCACAATTTATTCAGCCATTCTCCAATTGATGGGCATCTACTCAATCAGTTTCTGGCCACTACAAAGAGGGCTGCCACAAACATTCTTGCACATACACTGTCTGTTAAATTTTGACTTCTTAGTTGACCTAATAAAACTAAAAAGTAGAAGTAATTTAATACTTGTTCATAAATCATACAATTTGGTTTCTATTCTCAGCTCTACCAGTAAATTTGTAGTATGATCAAAGGCAAGTCATTTCTCCTCTCTTCCTGTTTTTTCTTCATCTGTAAAAATGGGGAGATTAGAATAGATGACCTCTAAATTATCTTTTCTAAATCAGTAAGCATTAAAATACCAATTACTGTGTTGGGCATGAAAATGAAATTATCTCTGCCTTCAAGGAAGGGTGTGTGTGTGTGTGTGTGTGTGTGTGTGTGTGTGTGTGTGTGTGTATGCGTGTGTTCATGCATAGGCATAGAAAATAAGTAAAAGACATTATTTAGGAAAGGCAGCTGAGGGGAGGGAATGGGAAATATCTCAAGCAGAAGGTGGCTAGCATCTGAAGTAAGCTTGGGATGACAGGACAGTTTCTGAGAACAGTCCCAGCTAAAGCACAGACAGAGAAAGAAGATGGAGATGAAATACCATCTTTGGGAAACAGCAAGAAAATTCTTTTGGATTTTTTGAGATACCACCTAAGCTCTTTGAAATTATTTACTCATCTATGTTGTATAGTAGAGATTGTAATAGTTTACATGTACCTTAGTTATTAAAATTAGATGAAATTAATATTTGTAAAATACTTTGTAAAACTAAAAGTACTCTATAAGTGGCAGACATTATGATATGATCTTCTGATTTTCCTATCTATGTGTAAATGACAATTAGAAAAAAGGACTAGTGGATTTTTAGGCACAAAATGTACAAGGAAAATACTGATGCTTGTGTGACTAGTGATTTGATGTGGCCAGGAATGTGTATGGGACAGAGAGAACTGGCTTGAGTCCTGTTACTGCCTCAATTCACCCATTCTCATTGTATTTGAGTTCTTTTTCTTTGCAGATTGGAATTAGATAAAATAAATTATTATTCTTTAATGTAGTATGTGCAGCATAAATATGTTAAGATTTACCACCTTTTTAGGAAAAAGATGAGGACTTTTAGTGCATATACTACAGGATTGCTTTTGAACATTTAAATTTAATATGCCTTCAAGATTTCCTAATTTCTTTATAGTTCTAGATAGAAAAGAATATGGTCTATAGTCATGTTATAAATATCTCCTATTAGGCAAGATCTAGCAGGAGAAATAATTAAGAACTTTATTAATATTGACTATACCAGGCTGTAATGGTTCCAGTGGAAGTAAGGATAGTTCTGATTTTTTCTTGCCATAATCTATCCCAGCCAGGAGAATTATTATCACAGCCATGGAATTCTAGGCAATATCCCCTTCACTTCATCCAAATTTATCACCTAATACAGATCCTGGTGGCTCTTATTTATTGGCCTTCATATCAATGAATAAACATTTATTAAATGTCTATCTGTTATATACCTGGCACACTTCTAGATGCTAGAGTTACAAAGAAGGAAAAGGAAAGAGTGCTTTACTTAAGTAACTTTATGTGTTCTCATAAGACCACAGCACAATATATACTCTGTGTGTGTGTGTGGGGGGGTGTACACATACCATATAAATATAGACCAATATAAACATAGGGACAGGCTCTGGTGAACAAATGACGACTTCTGGTGCAGGTTAGCAGCTTCATTGTTCAGACCACTGACAGACTCTGTGACTTGGCCTGATTTACCTATGGAAGGTATATCACAGGTGTTAATAGCTCTGAAGCTGGCTCTCTACCCACTCTGCCATGCTTTCTCGAAAAGTATCTTCATGGAAGCTTGAGATTATGTAATTAATTTGTGGAAATATCATGAAAACTTTGAGGAAGAGATGATGGCCATACTGATCTGCTTACATCATGTTCCTTCTACTATCTCCATACCTTTGTGCTGACTGTCCCCATGCCTCTAGTATTCCCTAGTTTTCTTCAAGACTCAACTCAGGTGCTAGTAGTAGTTTTTATCTTCTTATCTCTATTAATTAGCACCAAAAGAGACTGTATATTCTATTTAGAATATAGCATTCTGAATTTCACTTAGTGAGTTGTAGACTGAATTTTATTTTTGTTTCAGTGAATTTCTGAAATTTAAGGTATGTTCTTCTCATTTCAGAAGTCATTATCACTAATATTTTATCCTGGACACCTGATAACTAATAAAAAATAGAAAGGATTATAATTTTTTGACTATCTGTATCACGATATGTGAGAATATATACTTAAATTATTTGATATCTCTAAAAAAGAAATACATCAGTGCACTAGGCTGAAATTACTTTTTTTCACTGTGCTCAGTATTGAAGGTAAGATGCCAATTGTTGCTTAAAAAGCATTTTAAAGGGGCTGTATTTGAATGAACATTAAAGCTGAATTTTCAGTTACCACTTACCCATCAAAGTTGTGTTTCTTCTTAATGAAGTTTATTTTATGTAATAAAAGTGATCTCTTGTGTATGAGATAAAAAATAGAGAACCAAATTTGTAGTTGCATACTTTGACTTGCCTATCATATTGTAAATGCATTATTTTTAAAAATCTTGGAAGTATGCGACAGTACAGTCTCGTACTCATGCCGTCAGAATCTGTATTTAAGATTCTGTTCCAGAAACTTTTAAACATCTTAGTGTTGTCTAATGTGACCATAATGGATCATTTGTTGAGGGTGTTTTCCTTTGATTAAAAAACCTCCTAGACCACAGACCATTTCAGGGTTAGTGTGTGTTTAATTGTTTCCAGATTGCACATTGGCTTATGGAGCTCACTTTCCTTTCTCCTTCAGCTCCACCCAGTCCCTTTCCTAGTATTTCTCCTATCATATTTTTCCTTTCCAGAAGAACATTTTTGGCTGACAGAACAAAGCTCTTTGACACAGATGTGCAGAAATCATTACTAGAATTTGTCTATCACATGGAAAGAGGGTAATAAGTCAGAAATATGTTTTCAAAGGGATTTTCAGAGAATTTGCAAGAATATATGTTTTAAAATATATTTTTATATATGTGAATGTTTTTTTAAATAAATAGAAACATGATGTTGGATTCTTTTTTTTTTTTCCCACTGTTCCCAATCAACTTCTCTGATGCATTTAGAAGAGTCTACTCTTTTTGCTAAGTGATGGATTGACTTTCTTTTCTAACTATTTAATTTTATGTTGACTTTTTAATCTCCCTGACATGTTTTTGTGCATGTGTGGCATCATCTTTCACTTGTTGTAATGGGGTAAGATGCAAAGGGGTCCAAGGAGAGAAAGGAATAATTCCTACTCAGCATTTCAGGGAAATAAATCTGTTTTTGGCACAATTTTATAATTTAACCACATAGATTCACCTTATATATAATAGATCTGTTACAAATTGCATATAAATTAAATGAATGAGCTTCTTTTGAATTTGCCCTGTAATTATTTTATGAAGAAAATAATTCTTTTAAAATGTAAGTAACCACCCCTTTATTGATCTCTTTTTAAAAGCCTAAGTAGTAGTATAGCTAAGTTTTATAAAGTAATAAATACATATAACAATTCCAGGCAGTACTAAGGTTGCCTATAAGATGTATCAAAACTACTCTGGAGAGGATAAATAGCAATAAGATTACCCCTTCTGACTCCTTATTGCTTCCACATTACTCTTACACTCAGACCCAGATTCCTATCTGTAAATCTCAAGTAAGCAGCTCAGGCAATTGGAAGTATTTTTTAAAGTGGCTACATTTATTACTTTTAAAATTACATATGATGATTAAGTACTACCCTAGGTATGAGCTATACCTAAAGAGAATTGTGTTGTTGTTTTTTTTTCCTACTAAATTTGGGTTTAATTGATAGATTGAAAATCTTCAAACTTATTAAATGTCCCCTTTTTTCTCATTCAACATTATAGATAGTTTTGCTGGATATGATAATTTTGGCTGCAGGCTTAGTTCTTTTGATTGTCAGTAAATATGATTCCAGGACCTGTGGTCTTTTACTGTGGCTGTTGATAAAGCCTTTACAATTTTAATTGTAGCTCCAGTGTATTGGAATTTATTTTCTTGTTTCTTGTAAAAATTTCTCTTTGAAGGAGAATTGTTTTTTTAAAGACTGGTCTTATAATCCATCACTGGTGATTATAACGCTACCACAAAAGACCATAGCATCTGGGACCAGATTGTTATTTGCTCTTCATAAGCTAATGTACCTACTCTTTTTTTCTATCCTCTATTTTATAGTTGGCTATAAACACTATATTGTTTTCTATATTTAATGATGGTGGTGATTTTCCACAGCTTCTTTTATTATAAGTTTCTGGAATCATAAAGAAACAATTACTTGTATTTGTATATTCCAGATATGATCAATCTGTCTCTAATGACAAAGCTTTGATGGTGGTAACTGAAGAGCCACTGTTGTATATTCCTCCACCTCCTTGTCAGCCAATAATCAACCGTACAGAATCTCTCAGGTGAGTGTTGTTTGGTCTGTGTGAGAATTTCTGAAGAGTTGTCTGTAATCAGCAGTTCTCTCTTTGCCTGGTTTTGATTTCAAAGAGATGATTGGATCACCAATAGTATCTAGACCAGCATCTCTCAAATCTTTGGCTTATAGCACTGGCTCTTTTTTACTATCAGAAGTTGTGTCACAATGAACTGGCAGCACTGTGGACAAGTGAGGAAACTGCATACACCGTCATGATTACAAGTATTAATTTTACGGTCACTTTTTAATCTCCCTGCTATGTTTTTGTGCCATGTACGTGGTGCATGCTTAACAACACTCCCAGCACATAATATTGAAGAGCCACTGGTCTGGTCAAGAAAAAGAAGTTAGAGTGTTTCTCTGTTTTTCTTACTGTTTAACAACATATATCTCATGTTCATTGTTTCCTAACTAATCTCTTAAGAATAGTCCTAACTATACATTTTCTTTTTTTTTTTTAATTAATTTTATAATTATACATTTTTTTTGACAGTATATATGCATGAGTGATTTTTTTTTTTTATAACATTATCCCTTGTATTCATTTTTCCAAATTTTCCCCTCCCTCCCTCTACTCCCTCCCCTAGATGACAGGCAATCTCATACATTTTACATGTGTTACAGTATAACCTAGATATAATATATGTATGTAAATCCAATTTTCTTGTTGCACGTTAAATATTGGATTCCTAACTATACATTTTCTAGGGTTGTGGTTCATTTAATTGAATTCAGTTAAGTATTAATTAATTAAATAGATTTCTGGGGCAGCTAGGTGGTGCAGTGGAGCACCAGCCCTGAAGTCAGGAGGACCTGAGTTCAAATGTGGACTTAGATAATTAACATTTCCTAGCTGTGTAACCCTGGGCAAGTCACCTAACCCCAATTTCCTTGGCAAAAAAAAAAAAAAAAAAAAAAAAAAAAAAGAGAGAGAGAGAGAGAGAGAGAGAGAGAGAGAGAGAGAGAGAGAGAGTTCTATGTATCAGATTCTGTGTGAGGGACAAGGTATAAAAAACCAAAAAAACAGTTCCTTCTGTTAAGGACTTTCCATCATGTTGGAATTGCATACTTAAATGTAGCATTTTAAATTTTTAAAAAATGTTTGCATGAAAACTCATCATTTGGAGTTTTCAAAGCATCTCCTTTAATTTCTTTCTGACCAGTTTTCCAAACACCTTTTTGTCTCACTATGGTGAGAACTCCCAATACTGCCCCTGCTTGCTGCTTGCATTGCTTCTTCCAAAGTCTACAGCTAGTGTTGCCTCACCGTGCACTCCTGATCAGCCCGCACTTCAGTGTCAGAGATGTCTCCTTCCAATCTCTCAAGTTATCTTGTCCTGGAAAAATGTCTTGCCCAAGCTTTTTGCTGGCTGTGCTGCTCCACAATTTGATTTAATGGGCTATTTTAAAGTTGTTTGGAGGAAAATGTTGGGAGATTTTGGCTAGAATGCTCCTTCTACGATGCCATCTTCAGGATTGTAATTTTCAAAGTTTTTCACACATCAGTTTATAATTAGGAATCCTGAAATATGTTAAATTCTCTCAAACCTTTGAGATGCTTGCTTGCACAGTTCAAAAGCAGAGGAAAACTTTGGAATCATTTTTTATGGAAAAAATTTTTCCTTCTATTTATACTTAGCAGGTATTTAGCTGTGAATATCCTTTCAGTTTTGAAGTTGTGCTTGAGTAAGTTGCCTTATGAATGATTTGTTTAAAAGCTACATATATTAAATACCTTCACCTATTCAGAATGTTTAGAGTATTTTGAAACATTTATTTTTTAGAAGCATATTCAATTGAACATTTTGCTTAATAGGTTGAATCATGAACTTCGAGGATGGGTTCATAGACATGAAGTAGAGAGGACCAAGTCAAGAAGAATGTCAAATAGTCAGCAACAGAAAACACGTGTTCTACAGGTATCTTTTGATCTATTTTTTATTGACAAAAAGAAAACGAGTTTATCTTCATTTCTTTGCTATCAAAGCACTGCACATATTGTGCACATAATCAGCTTTATAATTATGTGGGTACTAAGGGAGGTATTGTCCAGGAGTAGAAAGGGTACTGATTGTGAAAAACACTCTCTCCCCATTCCCACAAGTGTCATAGGCAAGTCATTGAATCTCTTTGAGTAAATTTCTTCATATGTAAAAAGTTGGATTAGATCAGGAGTTTTTAACTTGGAGTCAATGAAATTATCTCTAAAACTTTTTTTCTTGATAACTAATTCAGTATAATTGTTTTCCTTTGTAGTCCTGTATATTTTATCTTACTCATTTTAAAAATTGTTTTAAAAACAGTTCATGACCAAAAAAAGATTAAGCACTGGATGATCTCCTAATGCCCAGGTATCATCACACTTTGGTTGTAAGATTATCCACTATCTAAATCCTTAGTTCTTTTTTCTTCCTGTTATCTCCTTTTAGTGATTTTATTGATGATAGTATCTTTTTTTTTTTTTTAATTTTATTTAGAATTTTTTTTTCACAGTATATATATGCATGAGTAATTTTTTTTTATAATATTATCCCTTGTATTCATTTTTCCAAATTATTCCCCCCTCCCTCCATTCCCTCCCCCCGATGACAGGCAATCCCATACATTTTACATGTGTTACAATAAAACCTAGATACAATATATGTGTGTAAATACCATTTTCTTGTTGCACATTAAGTATTAGATTCCGAAGGTATAAGTAACCTGGGTAGATAGACAGTAGTGCTAACAATTTACATTCACTTCCCAGTGTTCCATCTCTGGGTGTAGTTATTTCTGTCCATCATTGATCAACTGGAAGTGAGTTGGATCTTCTTTATGTTGAAGATATCCACTTCCATCAGAATATATCTTCATACAGCATTGAAGTGTACAGTGATCTTCTGGTTCTATTCATTTCACTCAGCATCAGTTGATGTATATCTCTCCAAGCCTCTCTGTATTCCTCCTGCTGGTCATTTCTTAGAGAACAATAGTATTCCATAACCTTCATATACCATAATTTACCCAACCATTCTCCAATTGATGGACATCCATTCATTTTCCAGTTTCTAGCTACAACAAAAAGAGCTGCCACAAACATTTTGGCACATACAGGTCCCTTTCCCTTCTTTAGTATTTCTTTGGGATATAAGCCCAGTAGTAGTACTGCTGGGTCAAAGGGTATGCACAGTTTGATACCTTTTTGGGCATAGTTCCAAATTGCTCTCCAGAATGGTTGGATTCTTTCACAACTCCACCAACAATGTATCAGTGTCCCAGTTTTCCCACATCCCCTCCAACATTCATCATTATTTGTTCCTGTCATCTTAGCCAATCTGACAGGTGTATAGTGGTATCTCAGAGTTGTCTTAATTTGCATTTCTCTGATCAGTAGTGATTTGGAACACTCTTTCATATGAGTGGATATAGTTTCAATTTCATCAGATGATAGTATCTTTATTGAGGTTTGCAAGTTTTTAGGAATAGAGGTAAAATTAAAATTAGATAATTTATTTAATTGTGATTAACTCTAGAATTAGATTTAGTAACAATATTATTTAAACAATTATCTTAATTGCATTATGTTGCATTGAGTATGTTAATTTATTACTTATTTCTCTCTACCCTTCTGTCTTTTTCTCTTTTCTTTTCTCTTTTTCTTCCTCCTCCCTCCCTCTTCTTTTCTTTTTTTTTCCTCTTCCTCTTTCTTTTCTTCCTTCCTTTCTGTAATAGACTGGGTAAAACATTTAGCAGCATAGTTAATTTGTCTAATGTCCTGGCATGAATGAGTAAATACACATTCATTGAGTGCTTTTGTATTTTTTAGATAAGTATTATATTTATCACTTGGAGTACAAGGAGAAAAAGACTAGACAATCCCTGTCCTCAAGGAGCTCACATTCTTTTTTTTTTTTAGGCTTTTTTTTCCCCACTTAATAGTATTTTATTTTTTCTAATTACATGTAGAGATAGTTTTCAGCATTCAGTTTTGTAAGATTTTGAGTTTCAAATTTTTTCTCCCTTCCTTCCTTTCTTCCTCCCCAAGACAGCAAGCAATATGATATAGGTACAATCACTTTAAACATATTTTTATTATTTGTCATATTATTGAAAAAACAAAACAAAAACAAAAGGGTAATCACAAGAAAGAAAAAAACAAAAACAAAGGTGAAAATAGCATGCTTCGTTTTACCTTGTCTCCATACTTTTACTGGATGAAGATGACATTTTCCATCCCAAGTCTTTTGGAATTGTCTTGGATCACTGTTTCACAGAAGAGCTGAGGTCTGACATAGTTGATCATCACATAACTCTGCTGTAACTGTGAACAGTATTCTCCTGATTCTGTTCATTAAAAGGCTCACACTCAAATGAAGGACACTAAAAAACAGGGGTCCTGTTTTTTAAAAGCAAATAGAATGAATGTTCTTTAGTGCAATTTCTATTGATAAAACCTTGTCTATTTCTGATATTAAGTTGACAGTTCAATCAAAGTTACTTTGGCAATGAAAATTGTTTACAGGGCTTTTGGACTTAACCTAATTATTTGCAGTTGCTCACTGGTCAGTGATAGTGGTGGAAATATCACGTTTCTGCTCTATAAAAGTTGTTCCCTGTGATTATACAGGGAATTATATTATGTAGTGATTATAGTAGTGGAACTAATAACAATCTTTGCTGCTTTTTTAGGGTGTGTGGGTAAAGGGTCCTGGGTTGCTTTCACCTGAGTCTGAGGGAAGTTTTGATCTATGTGGCATATTATCAGCTGATGAGAATGGCAAATCCTGGACAATAGAGGTTGATAGTGATGTAGCCCTAAATGATGACTGTAGGAAGCAGTTTGGAGGTAGGCTTGGTGGTCTGAGGGTCATTGGTATTCCCAAGGGTCTTGGGTTTAATTGCTTGTGGGGCCTCAAAGAGGTTTGTAGTTTTATGTCAAGCTTCCATCACTTTATGTGTTAGTAAAAACATACTATTCTGGTTATCTGTTCCTCAGTAAAGAAACGAGGTATTAGATTAATGATTCATAGAGAGGTATGCTGTGTCTAAATTTTAACTTGCCAAATTCATAGCCTTTTCTTGGTTGTACATTTCCTCCCATAATAGATTGATGGCAGAACAAGGACTGTAACTCCTACACCAATGAATAGTAGTTTTCTTATAACAGAGTTCTTTTGGTTTCTTCCTCTAGCATTTCTCATTTCTTTCCACTTTTTTCCCTTTAGCCTCCTTCAGATTCTGAAGAGACCCAAAAGTCTTATAAGGTATACTATAAAATTTTGGTGAATTACTTAACTGTGATGGTTTTTATTTTGTTTTGTTTTGTTTTGACATTTTGCCATTGCATACTTTGATTCCTTTATAAATCAGATTTTATAATATTTAGCAGAAAGGATAAAGAAAATAAAAGGAAGCAGCCTGCATTACTAGTTTTGATAATCAAACTGCCCAACTTAAAAAATCACTGGCAATTTGTGACCATTCTTTATTAAGAACTTGTAGGTTATGCAGACATATTTCTTTTTTATTCTTTTTCATGCTATATGGTAGCTTCCTAGCATCTTTTAAAAAAAAATACTTATTTTGAACTTAAATACAAAAAGACAAATAAGGGGACACTTCTATGTGTGCAGCACAATATAAAAACAAGATTCACTATAAAAACATGAATTTCCATTTCACACTGTTTACTTTTTAAAAAATTATGCAATAAATATATCATTTTCAAAGCTACCCTGTTTTTCTTTTATACCTTCTGAGTTTTCTTTTGTTCTTTCCTGTGTGTTTTTTTTTTTCCTTCTCCATTCCATCCTAGAGAGGGCACAAAAATGTATATATATGAAAAATCATATTTTACATTCCTGTTTATTTAAGTACGTTCTCTGGATATGGATAACATCTTCCTTCCTAAGTCTTTTTATAATTGATCTGATTATTTATAATACTCATGACTTGATTGCTCAAAATTGTCCTTAGAATAGTATTGGTTTTACTGGGTACAGTGTTCTTTTGCTCCTGCCTATTTCATTCTTCATTATTTCATGAAAATTTTTATATACTTTTCTAAAATGAACCAGCTCATCATTTCTTTCTTTTTTTTTTTTTTTTTTTTTGGCTGAGGCAATTGGAGTTAAATGACTTACCTAGGGTCACACAGCTGGAAAGTGTTAAATGTCTGAGACCAGATTTGAACTTGGGTTCTCCAGACTTCAGAGCTGGTGCTCTATCCACTGCGCCACCTAGCTTCCCCCTCATCATTTCTTAGAGTACAGTAATATTCTATTACAATCACATAGCACAGCTTATTTAGCCATTCTCCACTTGGGAAACATCTTATCAATTTCTAGTTCTTTGTCACCACAAAAAAGCTGCCATAAATATTTTAGAACATGTAAGTCTCCTCCTCCATTCCCTCACTTTTTTTTTTTCCTAATTACCTTGGGAAACAGAACTAATGGTATTGTTATGTCAAAAGATATACACAGTTATTTTTCATAATTTTTTTGTTTGTTTTAAAACTAGGCACAAGAAAGGGATAATCAAATCTCAAATCATCCAATTTATTATATGAAAAAAAATTGATGGGAAATGTTTAAGTAGTTATAATGAGATTTGTTGATTGTCTATATTTAAGTTTCCCATATAATCTTTTAGGCTCAATGTTAAAACATTATTATTTTAGCCTTCTAATATCTTACTCTACCTCCCAATTCTCCCCTTCTAATCCTTTAAACATACAAGTCCCAGATTAAACTTCTTTAAACACCATTGTGGTTAGGAATGCATAATCCTTTCTGAAATAGGATCTATTTTTTTATTTCATTAATTAAGATTATTGAGCAAAAGTGAAGTGGGACTATGATAATATAAATCATTTGACTTGAGGAAGGGGAGTTGATAAGTCACTCATTCTCACTTGAAATACATATCATAGAATTGTCAGTTTAAGCTATGAAAAGACCCTTGAGGTCATTGATTTCAACATTGTCATTTTATACATTAGAAACTGAGACCCAAAAAAATTAAATGGCTTGAATCCTATAGGAGAAGGAGGAGGGTATTAATGCTTTTGCTTCACTACAGTAATTGATCAGATTAAGTTATAGGGTTAGAGATCCCTACAGATCAGACCTTATTTTGTTACTCCTCTACTCCAAAACATTCAGTAATATCCCCTTATATGTAAGATAAAATCAGAATTACTTAGTTTGTCAAATCAAATCTTCCATAATCTGTTCCATAGTCTATCTTTATAGTCTCCTTTCTCCCTTTTTTCTACATATGAACATAGGATACAAATGAATACTCTAGATTATATTAAACATTTTTAAAAGAAATATACAACACTGTATGCAATGCTGATGTAATATTCATGATATTTAAAAATATAAAGCCAAGAGTCAGTTTTCCTTTTGTTAAGTGATACAAATCTTAGATCTAGCATAAATAAGGATCATTTTTTTTCTTTTATACTTATTTCTCATTTACTTATTGCATCTGCAATTCAACTTTTTCTAACCCCTGACCATACTTTAGACTAGAAAAAGGAGGAAAAGTCAGTTTTTTTTTCTTCAGCCAAAATGGCAATAGTTATTAATTAATTAATTAATTTTTTTACTATACAATATATGTATACATGTCCATTCAGTTATTTTGCTGTGCAAAAAGAATTGGACTTTGAAATAGTGTACAATTAAACCTGTGAAGGAAATAAAAAATGCAGGCGGACAAAAATAGAGGGATTGGGAATTCTATATAGTGGCTCATAGTCCCAGAGTTCTTTCGCTGGGTGTAGCTGGTTCAGTTCATTACTGCTCTATTGGAACTTATTTGGTTCATCTCATTGTTGAAGATGGCCACATCCATCAGAATTGATCATCATATAGTATTGTTGTTGAAGTATATAATGATCACCTGGTCCTGCTCATATTACTCAGCATCAGTTCATATAAGTCTGTCCAAGCCTTTCTGAAATCATCCTGTTGATCATTTCTTATAGAACAATAATATTCCATAATATTCATATACCACAATTTATTCAGCCATTCTCCAATTGATGGGCATCCACTCAGTTTCCAGTTTCTGGCCACTACAAAGAGGGCTGCCACAAACAATCTTGCACATACAGGTCCCTTTCCCTTCTTTAAGATCTCTTTGGGATATAAGCCCAGCAGTAACACTGCTGGATCAAAGGGTATGCACAGTTTGATAACTTTTTGAGCATAGCTCCAAATTGCTCTCCAGAATGGTTGGATTCTTTCATAACTCCACCAACAATGTATCAGTGTCCCAGTTTTCCCACATCCCCTCCAACATTCTGCATTATCTTTCCCTTTCATTCTAGCCAATCTGACAGGTGTGTAGTGGTATCTCAGAGTTGTCTTAATTTGCATTTCTCTGATTAATAATGGCTTGGATCACCTTTTCATATGGCTAGAAATAGTTTCAATTTCTTTGTCCGGCAATAGTTATTTAAAATTAATCAATTAATATACTTGTTACATCTTCCTAGCTTTGATTTAATTTTTTTTTTTTTTTACTTTATTTTGTTTAATTCATCAGTGGACTTTTGATTCAAAAAGATAACAATTTTTTGGTTATAACCTAAGGAATACTAAGTTAAATACTGTGTACATCTTAAGCATATATATATATTATGTCAGTTAATCCTTTGTGGGTTAGTGAATTGGAATCCTAAGACTCTGTAGCTAGTATCAAGTCACTTAATCACTGTGGGCTTTTTCAGTTGTTCAGTCATTTTTCAATCACATCTTGATTATTCATGATCCCATTTGGGATCTTCTTGATAAAGATGCTACAACAGTTTTCCATTTCCTTCTCAAGCTCATTTTACAAATGAGGGAACTTAGGCAACAGGGTTAAGTGACGTGTCTACAATCACAGGCAGTAAGTTTTTGAAGCTAGATTTGAATTCAGAAAAATGAATCTTCCTGATTTCAAACACAGCACTCAATCTGATGTGCCACCTACCTGTCCAGTACGGGCTTTAAGGTTTTTTATATATTAATTGAGTTGCTTGGACGACCTAGAGCTAACTCTGAGATCATAAGTCTATATTATAATTTTATTCTCTCTAGCATGGAATGGAGCTGAGTAAATTCAGTAAACAACTTGGAAAAAGGAAAAAAAAATAATGGGTAGAACATTTTTTCCTAAGTAGAACTTCCTTGTTTAAGTAGTTGCAATAGGGCAATAGAAAAGGTATTTTTTGAACACTAATACTAAGTGATTAATTTTGGGACTCTCAGATCCTTATATGGCTTGTAATTATCTTTTGGTAGAAAATAACTTTAACACAATTGTGGGCTAATTTGTGTCTTCAGAATTGGATTATTTATCATCAGTGAATTCATGTATTGAATTATGGTTTAGTTAATTTGTGTGTTGAGCACTGTTAAATACATTGAACAATAAGATATGTTTATATAATTTCTCTTTTATATTTATATTACTTTGCAAAACAGCTTTTCATACAAATTAGGTTCCCAGAATTCATTGCTTATGTATATCTTAGATGCTCAAACTTATGGAGCCTATTGGCTAGAGCATAGATGTCTTTCTTTTATGTGACATCCATTTTGATTATTTTCTTTCTAATCATAGCTAATATCCTGGGACATATTTGTTTGTGCTTCATATTTAAGTACAAGTATAGGGTGCTGGTGTTTTGTTAGGTTCATTTGAGAGAAATTTAGGTCTATTAAAAAGATTGTTGTTGACATAGAGACTATATATGGATGTACTTAACCAGAAAGTACCTAAAAAGATCCTATGAACCCTGTAATCAAGGAAAAGGCCTTATTTCCTTTTTTTTGTAAAATAAAAATGATTTTTTTATTCTTTAGAATTCTCTGGAACACGGTTCTAATTCTCAGCTGATGGCTGTGCAGTATACAGAAACAACCAGCATCAGGTAAGAAAAGGTGAAGGTTCATTAATGAAAAATTAAGCTCTAGGTAAGGCACTGCCAAGTTTTCACTTTGTTTGGGAGTAAAGTTTTATTGAATATTTTCTCTTTGTTAAAACAATTATAATAAATGAAAGCCACTAAAAATATTCAAGATTAGTACTTTTTTTAGTACATTAAGTACATTAAAGATTTTTAAATTAATTTTTTTTGCAATTATCAAACTTTCTTTTCCTCCTTCCTATTGCCCTTCACAAAACACTTACAACAATAAGTATCTTCAGGCAAAATAAATTTCCATAGGGATCATGTCTAAAGATATGTATCTTATTCTGTATTCATCACTTCTCCATCAGGAAGTTAGTTGTATTCCTATTTGTCTTTTTAAGTAATCATTGATCACTGTGTTAATAAGAGTTCTTAAAATTTTCAAAATTGTTTGTTTTTCCAATGTTGATGTTATAGTATAAAATGTTCTCCTGATTCTTTTCATTTCCTTGTTCTTCAGTCCATGTACATCTTCCCAAGTTTCTCTTAAATTCTCTATTTTTTATAGCACAATCATATTTCATTAGATTCATATACCATAATTATAATCAGCCATTTGCCCATGATCAGCACCCTCTTTGTTTTCACAAAAAGAATTGCTATATGTTTTTGTATAAATGGATCTTTTTCCGCTTGCTTTGATATCCTTGTGATGCCATTTTACTAATGGGATTGTTGGATCAAAGGGTGCATTTACATTCCTACATGGGAGAATGATAGAACTTCCTCATTATTAGGGTAGTTGGGAAGGAATATATTATACAGATAGAAGCTACAGGTGTGAGTTGAATATAAAGGGATATCTTAAAAATAATAAAATTAAGAGTTGAGAGAGGAATGTACTGGGAGAAAGGGAAGAAGGAGAGCTGGAATAATGTAAACTATTTGCCAATAAAAGAGGCAAGAAAAATGGAGGGAAGAAGGAGAGGAAGGAAGGAAGTGAACTTTACTTTCTTCAGAATTGACTTAAAGAGAAAATAACAAGCACATTCAGTATAGGTATGGAAATCTAGCTTAGCCTGCAGGAAAGTAGGAGGGGAAGGGAATAAGAAATGGGGAGAAGGTGATAGAAGAGAGGTCATATTGGGGGATTTTTGAGGAGGGACAGAATGAAAGGAGAGAGAGAATTTAATAAGTGGAGAAATCAGTTAACAATAGTAATTGAGAAAAAAAATTTTGAAACAAGTTTCACTGATAAAGACCTCATTTTCAAATGTATAGGAAACTGAATCATATTTATAAAAAATAAAAGCCATTCTTTCATTGATAAATGATCAAAAGATATGAAGTATTCAGATGAACTAATCAAGCCATTTATAGTTGTATTAAAAAAAATTCTAACTCACTATTGAAGAAATGCAAATTAAACCAATTCTGAGATACTACCTCATACTTATTAGATTGACTAATGGTCCAGAAAAGATAAATGACAATGTTGGAGATAATGTAGGAAAAATGAGACATTTATGCATTATTGATGGAATTGGGATCTGATTCAATCATTTTGTAGCACAGTTTGTATGCCAAAGGGCTATAAAATCATGCATACCTTTTGACCTAACAATACCACTACTAGGTATGTATCCCAAAAGTGATTTTTTTAAAAGGAGAAAAAACTTATATCTACAAAAATATTTATAGCAGCTCTTTTCAGAGCAAAAATTGGAACTTGAAGGGAAGCCCATCTATTGGGGAATGACTGAATAAATTGTGGTATATGGTTATAATGGAATATTATTGTTCTGTAAGAAATGATGAGCCAGATAATCTCAGATAAACATGGAGTCTTCCATGAGTTCATGGAAAGTTAAATGTACTGTGTACAAAGTAATAGAGTAGCAGTTCTTTGATGATCAAGTATGAATGATTTTATTATTCTCAGTAATACAATAATTTAAGACTTCTGAAAAACTTAACGATGAAAAAATGCTATCCATATCTCAAAGAATTTATTGTATTTGAATACAAATTGAAGCATACTGGGGCAACTAAGTGACTCAGTGGATAAGTACCAGCCCTGAAGTCAGGAGGACCCAAATTCAAATCTGGTCTCAGAAACTTAACACTTCCTAGCTGTATGACTCTGTGCAAGTCACTTAATCCCAATGCTTCAGCAAAAAACAAACAAACAAAAAACCCCTCAAAGATTGAAACATACTTCTTTTTTTTTTTAAACTTTATTTTTCTTTTTTCTTTTTTTTTCTTTTTGTTTTGTTTTGTTTTGTTTTGTTTTAGTGTAGGGGCAGGGAGAGAATCTGTTTTATTTCATAACATGACTTTAATGGAAATATTTTGCATAACTTCACATATGTCTTAATGAGGAGGCATTGAAAAGGAAAGAAAGAATCTATGCTAAAGTTTTAAAAACTAAACACTTAAAAATTGTTTTATATGTAATTTGAGGGGGGGAACCAAAATACTAAATAAATAAAAAAAGTAGATATTAATCACTAATGTGTAAAACACTGTGCTCTGACCAGGAGATAGATTGGAAAATTAAAACAATCCCACTTCTTAAGGAGCTCACATTCTCTAGGGGAACATAGTACATATGGAAACTTGAAACTGTAAGTCAGATCAAAAGGTCCCATGATCCTTACAGAACAGAACATTAATGTCTCTTCTTTAATATCATTTCCTTTGATAAAATTATAGTATTTTCTGATGTTGAACCTGCTGTTATTTTTTTCAGTCTTTTGACTTTGTTTTAATATTTCTTATTGAATTCATGAGATCATTGGCTTTCATTTGGTCTGTATGAATTTTCAGAGAGTTTATTATTTGGGCATGGTTTTATATCTCTTATGCTAAGCTGTTAATTCCTTTTCCAATTCTTCCATAGTTGTCATTTCTTTCTTTCTTTTTCCTTTTTTTTTTTTTTTTTAACTTTCAGCACCTTTATCTTTAGTTGCAATTGATTTTTAATTTCATATAAGACATGTATAGATAACATTTCTACACCAACATGGCAAAACATATAATTTACATTAATAGTGAGTAGCTTATTTGCTTATTGCTTATTAACAGCTTATTGCTGTTAATTGTTTTTTTCTTAGAAATTCATCAAATCATAATTGGCTGGCATGTTTTTGTTTTTCAGTTTATGAAATGGATAAAATAATTCAAAGGGTATAGGAATTGTGAGATTTGCTTTTTACAAATGATGATGGCTGCTTAAAAAGCTGTTATTTTCAAAGAAAATAGCTGTGTTTTATTAATAATTGTAGGCCAATATTTTGATTATATTAGCATGATTTTAGTCTCTTACTAAAAAATGGAAATGTAATTTGAGATCGGATGAATTAGAATATTTTCTGATGTAGAGTCTCAGTTGTTAGATATTTTTACTTGTTTCAGATATTGATGTCTAGATTAATTCAGTGTTATTTCTAGTAATTAATTCTTTCCTCAAGTATATATTATTGGGAAAGAAACTTTAAATGAAAATCTTGGTATCCTTAAAATGAAAGACTATTCAGATAAGGCATGACTATCATATGGAAGTAATACCTTTTTCTTTTTTTCTTGTTTTCATAGGAATCCAGGTAGTGAGCTGCAAGTTTATTATGCTTCACCTAGAAGTTATCAAGACTTTTTTGATGCTATCCGAAGAAGAGGAGATACTTTTTATGTTGTGTCATTTCGAAGGGTAAGTATATTTGGTTATTTATTCATTCAATAAATATACCATCTTCTTTGTACAAAGCACTGTGATTAAACACCATGTGAGATAAGAGATAGACTCTTATAGTACAAGGCACAAAATGTTATATTAGTAACTACTTTACAAATCATTATGTGATAAGTAACAGATTATTTGTAAGAATTAGTGTCAATTAACTAGAATCAATTAGTAAGATTAAAGTTTCATATTTGTATTACATAAACTACATGTTGCTTTTTCTGTCTTTGCCTATTTCACTATCTTCAGTGTTTATCTTTTGCCTGATTGGAAGTAAGAGTGGTAAATATTCTTTTTAATTTTATACATATTTTTTCTTTTCCTTATATGACCAATTTTGTGTCATAAATTTTCAAGGTAATGGCATAGTTAGAATGAAGATATAAATTGTGTTCCTAAATTGAGGTTTAAGATGACTTTTATAAAAGAAACAATGAATAGTCTATTGGTGAATAATTGGATGCCTGTTCACAAAATCATTTCTTACTGAAGAGCATACCACATATAAGTAGTTTATTTTATCAATTAAATATTTTTGTGTAGCAATGAAGTATACATGAGATCAGGAGAAGTAATTAATTAAGTGGGAAAATAAAAATGGCATTAATCTAGTATTTTAAAAATACTTAAGTAAAAAGTTATGTCTTTTCAGCTCATCTCAATTACCTTAGATTATAATGAATAAAAGGGAAAGAATTTATTAAATGTTCATGATAGATGCAGCCAGCTGTGAGGTGGCACAGAGGATAGAATGTTGGACCTGGGATCAGAAAGATTCATCTTCCCAAATCAAGTCTTGCCAAAAAACAGCAAATCACTTAATTGTGCTTGCTCCCGGTTTTTGGGGTTTTTTTTTTTTGTTGTTGTTGTTGTTGTTTTTTGTTTTTTAATCTTTAAAATGAGCTGGAGAAGAAAATGGGAGATATTCCACTATCTTTGCCCAAAAAACCCCAAATGGGGTTACAGAGAGTCAGATACAACTGAATATCATATTGTTAGCAACATGCTAGGCACTTTAATAAGCATTGAGGATAGATACACATTCAAGATAAATTCTTGTCCTCCAAAAGGTTACATTCTAACGGAGAAGACAACACAGATAAAGATTAGATGGTAGGAACATGTGGTTTCATCTGAAAACTTATTCATACTACAAGTGATTGATAGTCTCTTTTCTTTCTAAGAATGGTAGTGTTCATTTGATTATTGTTCTCAGACTATAGAGATGGGGAGGTGACATGGCAGGAGATGGTTAAAGTGTAGCATGGCAGATTTGAAGCCAGCTTTATATGAGAAACTATTACCAATCAGGAAGACATGGCTCCAAAGCAAGAACTGGAGGAATGGATCAGAAGTGGATAGTAAATAGCAATAAATGTGACAAATAGGCAAAAATAACAAGAAGAAAAACCTTCTTGGGAAAGGCTTCATGACAAAACTATCATAGAGGCTGATAACAAAAATATCAAGAAAATGATTCAGTACAATGGATAAATACTTTAGAGTGAAATAAAATTATCTAATAACCAGTGATACAAGGAGAAAGGATGACAGCAATAACCTTGATTAGAAATTTTAACTGAACTGTCCAGAAGGATTAAAAAATATAATAAATTGTAATAATAACATAATATAATTATAATAAGAAATAGTTACCATGAAGACAGAATTCTGAATTCTCAAAGGAGAAATGAAAAATTATAACTAAAAATAGAGATTTTCAACTATATGATAAAGAATCTCACCATAACAGTACATTGTCTAGAAAAGATGATGGCAGATTTAGAATTAGAAAGTGCAAAAGTAGAAGGAAATTTTTAAAAAACAAAAACAAGCAAAATTAAAACACATAAAATCTTTAAAACCCTTGAAAACTAACTTTAAAGAAAGAACCTCTATATAGAAACAATCTAAACATTTTTCACAGTTGAAGTTCAAGTAAACTGAGGCACAAAGATTTGAACATGATCAATTTATTAGCAAAGTGTAAATTTGCCAATAGTCTCCTAAGCAGTCTACAACCCCAAATGAGGACTGCTAGATCATTTTTATAGATATAAAGAGGTCTTTCCAAAAAAAAAAAATAGAAGGTACCAGCATAGAAGGGAAAAACACTATCATTTGCAAAGTCAGAAATATCAAAGATGTTTTCTTTTGAATTGGATCTGCAGTTTTCACTTTTTACAGAAACAGTTTTGTAATCAAGCCATATTTCTTTTTGTGTTAGGGAAAGAGAATGAAGCCATTATACTTTTCACACATAGTTCAGCAATATTTAATGGAAATTTGGGAAGAGCTACTAGAGGAAAAGCTTTTTGTAGAGTAGATTGACTCTTTTTGTTCAAAATGCTTACCATTATTTATTTTCGTGAATAATCCTTTTGCTCCATATAAGATAGTACAATGAATTATTCTATCTTGATATAATGTATGAACTTTCCATATTTATGTATCATTTCTTTTGTAGCCAGATTTTTTTTTTTTAACGGTTCATTTAAATCTAGAGAATCCTTAGAAGCATGAGTCCTTTACTATATAGTCATTGAGGTAAATATGGTAGTTTATCAGGGGATTTTCAGAAAGTGATAGCTCTGTAGGTACATTAATATATTGTAATGTTGATGAAACTGTGAATCAATCCAAAATTATGTAGAGTAATTTGGAATTACACCAAAAAACTATCTAACAAAAAGCTAAATAACAGAAGTATTACAAAGATAATCAGTTTGGAAAGACTTATCTGTGACCAACCATAGTTCCAAAGGACTCATGATGAAACATACCCACCTCCAGATAAGAATTGATGAACCTCAAGAATATACTTTTTTTCCCTTGCTAATGAAAGAATTGGTTTTGAATGGTATTTGGAATGGGTTTTGTTTTTCTTGTCTTCTCAATGAGTAGAAGAGATACAGGGAGAGGAAGAGGATTTGGAACTGAAAATAAAAAAAAAAATTAAACTTAAAAAAAGTTACAGCCCATTCTGTTTCTGATTTTCATAGATTTGGATATAGGTTCTGGAAGTTTTCTATTGCTTATGTCCATTTCCATAGCCATTCAAGAAAATTCTTTATTCAGCTGGAGGAAAAAGTAAATAAATTAATTTGACAGAAAAGATATTTGTAATTTTTAAAAGGGAAAAAAATGAAACAACCTTTCTTAGGTCACCTACCTGTAGTTTTTTATCTTTCTAAAAGCCTTCTCTGATTTAAAAAAAATTTTTTTAAAATAGATTTTCCTATTTAAAATACATGTTTTTTCCCATTTATTTGTACATCACTATTTCTTAATTATATTCCTTACCTCCCTTATATGCCAAATTATTCCTAGCAACAAAAAATTAAAATGAGAGGGAAAATTCAGAAAAAAATAATCAATTGATCATCCAAGCCTGATAGTAAGTATATTGTTCCATAACCCTAGGCCCCTCTTCTTTGAGCTTGAGCTTGGTTTTTATAATTATTCAGTGTTTTAATTCATTCTTTATTTTTATTTAGATTTTTATATGCACTCTGTATATGGTTTTCCTGTTTGTACAAACCTTACTCTACATCAATGCATTTAAAGCTTCCCATATACAAATCTTTATACTAATCATTTATGTCACATACAAAAATATTTAGTTACACTAATGTACATTAATTCATTTAGTTGTTCCCTAATTGATGGACATTCATCTTATTTTCATATTTTTCTCTACTCAAAAAGTACTACTTTAGTACTTTTGTATGTATAGGAATGTTTTTTCTGATTGGGTTTTATACTCAGCTGAAGGATTGTGGAGTCAAAAGATATGTACATTTTAATTAGATTTTTAGTACAACTCCAAATTCCTTATATTCTTTGGACCAGTTAATAACCCCACCAGCCTTATAGTAGTGTTTGTGTTTTTTAAATTTCCTCAACCTCTCTAATGTTAATTTCCATCATTTGCCATCTTTTTTTTAGTTTGCTGATTGTGAGATAAAACCCCCAGAGTTATTTTGTGTACAGTTTTCTAATTATTAATGATTTGGATAAAATTTTCAAATGGTTGTTGATACTTTCTAGTTTTTTAACTTTTCAACTTTTTTGCTTACTATTTGTTTTAGTCTTTATATCTGGCATAGTTTCCTGTATGTCTTAGTTTACTGTCAGGACTTTTAAGAAATATTTGATGCAAAGATTCCTGTTTCCCTTCCTCCTCCCCCACTCCCCCCACCCTCATTGGATAGCTTCCTCTTATACCTTAGCTCCTTTGATTTTTTTTTTTTTTTTTTAACAGAAAACCCTTTTTAATTTCTTAATTGAAATTCTCTGTTTTTTTCTGTTGGAATAACTCATGTCATGTTTGATTAGACATTCCTTTCCGCACCTCCCAGACTGTAGCTGTGAAAGATACATGGTCTTATTCTCTTCCAGTTATTTGATTATGTGTCATTTTAGCTGGTTCACCTTAATCACATTTAAAACATATCCAGAAATGAAGAATCACTGCTGGCTAAGTTGATATTTGCCTGGCTCATGTGATTATTATATTAGATTTATGTGATAAATATATTATTATGTAAAGAGTACTGTGACAGATACATAATTATGTAAAGAGTGTTGTATGTTTATATTTGATTTCTGGCACCTATGAACTGTGGAATTTTGATCAATCATAGGCCTCATTTTTCCCATCTATAAAAATTAGGATGATAATACTTGTACTACAATTGAACATATTGAACACGATTATTGAACCTATAAGCACCCAAATGTTTATTATTACTAATGCTTGTTTCTCGCTTTAGTTTTCCCATTTTGTGGTCATATGTGACACAATTTATAGCCAAAGAGTAAGATTGCACATTTGTCCCTAGAACTCTTCTCCTTTCTGGGTGTTTTAAACAAGAATTTTTTTTTTAAATGAGTCAGAACCCCCCATTTCTTGTCTACTCTGATTGTAAATTAGGAGCTTTATATTATTCTTTCATAATGATAAATCATAACCCAGTGATTTAAAAAGTAAAATTTTGAATCTTTAAATCAGAAAGTAACATTATTTTTAAGAAAGTCCATTTTAGTAGATCATTTTCTTTAAAGAAAAAAACTCAAAATACACCAAAAAATCTACTTTACATCTAGTAGATTGAGAAAATATATTTGCTACTTAATTGAAAAGTTGATAGTCATTGCTAAATATTCATTGTACTCTAAAACTTCTTGAAGAGGAAATATTTTGTGTAAATGTATTTTGCCAAGTACCAGAGGAACTTAGGTCTTTGAGATCGGCGTATTTTAGAAACCCTTGTTAAGTATAAGTTGCTATTGTGTGGTTTTAGAGGATTTAGTCATTTGTTCCTTGGTCTTGTAATAGATTACTATCTGACATAAGAAAAGCTACTGTTTCGACTTATGAATTCAGACTTTAAAAGTTACTGTTTTTTAGGATATGTTTGAATATTGACTTTTCAAGGACTCATTTTAATCAAGAATTCTTATGTCATATGAATATGAAATGTTAAAAAAAACTATCCTTGTCAAAGATTTTAATTTCTTAAATTTCTAATGATGATGCATAAGCATAAGTCAAGACAAATATTCTTATGTTGAAAACAGTCAGCTCTTAATCACTCCAATTATTGATATCTGATGACGTCACTTCCTCAAATGAGAAAATGCATACAAAATATTTTATAAACTTTAAAGGGCTATTTAAACTGTCACCATTGGTATTATCTTTCATTCTGTTGCCCTCGATTTTGTCATATATAAAAATGAAGTAATATTTTATCTGTCATCAGGATTGTTTTAAGTAATTTGTAAGTACTACTCATACTTAAAGTGTTTTGCTGTATTCTATATATTCTAACATCCCTTTATTATTTTTAACTTTGTTTTAAATTAATATAGAATTTTTGCTTCTATATGAATTTTTTATATGTATTTTCCCCATATTCTCAGATCTACAAATTTTCTCAAATTAAGGGTTATGGAGATTAATCATATTCTATTTCCCTTCAGTGTCTAATATAATGAGTCTAATAAAATGAATGTTGTATGCACAAAGTGGACTGCACAAATTACTTCCATCTGTTCATGCCCATTAGACTTTCCATTTTGTTTTTTTGGATTACTTTTCCACCACACAAACAACTACAACCTTGATCTTTAAGAAAATAAAAAAGAGGGACCAAGTAGACAGCTAAAGAGCATTAAGAATAGAGCAGTAGGCATGGAGTCGGGAAAATCCAAATTAAAATCCAGCCTCAGTTATTTACCAGCTGTGTGACCCTGGGCAAGTCACTTAATTCCAATTGCCTCAAAAGAGTTAAAAAAAAATCCAGTTATAATATTTGGCAAAACATTGGGAACTCTTTTATCTCTATTTCAGTTGATTTTAAAAGTAGATATTTTGTTTTTATTTACCTAGATTTTTCCATCCTCTATAGAGAACTAACTTTTATATCCAAGAATTTTTAATAAAAGAAAAAAGTAGATACTTCTGGCCATGTAACTTCTCCCCTATTCAACTAACTCTACTGGCTTCCTTTTGCTTCTAAAAATTAAATATAAACTCTGTTTCTCTTTTAAAGTCCTAAAGAAGTCTTTTCAGACTTTATAGACATTAACTAATCTCATGTTTTTTATTCACGAGTTACAATAGCATTCCATCTCCCTCTTCTACCTTTTCACCAACTACTTTCCATGCCTGAAACTCACTTACCTACTTACCATCATTTTGTAGACTTTTTCTTTTCCTTTATTATGTATTTTGAGCATCATCTTTCTAAATGTTGTTAGGTTGATAACCAGTTCTGTATATGGCTAAAGTAAAATAAAGCTTAACTAGGAAACAGAGTATTTGGTTTGTAAATTATATAAGAGTTGGTTGTGGGGTAGAAAAGAAGATAACTATGAGTCAGGTACTGAACTTGGGAAGGGAGGGAAAATGAACTAAAAGTCAGTAGATAATAGCCCCAGGATCTGAACAATTTGATAAAGATGAATGGAGTAAACTTCAGAGATAGTGCCTGTAAAGTGTCAATTAGAAGCAATAAAGTGTGACATGGTTCTTAAGAAAAGTGTCCTGAATGCTAAAGATCAGAAGGAGTTGAGGCTAGTAAGGAAATCTAAAAACAATAAAAAAGATTTGGGTTTGTTACCTATATTGAGGAAGGGAGGAAAACAGAAAAAATGAATAATGATAACTTATGATGAAGGAAAAAACCAACTACTTGACTTTCATTTGGCTTTGTTTTCTCTTTGAAGAAGAAGAATCTTTTTACTGGACAGGATAAAAGGATAGAATGAAATCCCTGTTGGTTAATAGGGTTTTGAAACTCAAGTAACAAAATAGAAAGAAAGATACTTGCCCAGATGAACTACATCCCGACTACTGAGCCATTGTCTTTTATTTTTGAGAGACTCTGGAGAGCAGAAGTGGCCCTAAAGAATTGGCAAATGGGACAAGAAACAGAGCTAGACTTGGCTTCCTGGCAAAATTCTAGAATGTATTATTAAAGGGATTAACTACTGAACATCTAGAAAAGGAAAGTTTTTATTTTATTATGGTAACCTAGATGAACCACATATCACCATTTGTAGAAGAAACCATATGGACACAAATTAGAGTTGAGAGGTGATCCAAATTGTATATAATCTGTATAAAACTCAGACTTTGATATCTTGAACATTGAGTTATATCTATATTAGGTCTTCACACATACACCAGTAATCTTTTGAAGCAAAATATATTTTTGCCAAAAAACTAATAACATTGGAAAAATGATTTTTCAATAACAATAATAATGACTAATAAATAATTAAATAATAAACCTGTTCATTTCATTCATTTAAATAATTAAATAAAATTTGTCATAAAATAATATAAAAATTAATTTTATTTAAATACATTAATCAAATAAATAATATTTTTTGAATATTAAAATTGATAGTTCTTAAAAATGAAAAAGATTAAAAAGTAGCTCCTCAAATCTAATAATGTGTGTGTAGATATGACTACATATCGTATTCCTTCTCTCCCTCCTTCCATTCCAGCCCCTCATAAGATTTCATAAATTTGAAAGGAGAGAATCACACAGTTTCATCTGCAGAAATGTATACAAAAGTGCATAACTTTTTATTATAAGTCTTTGGGAAAAAGCAGTTCAGTGGGTAGAAGAATGGACCTGGAATAAGTAAGACTTGAGTTCAAATATTGCTTTAGAACACAGTAGCTGTGTAGCCCTGGGCAAGTGACTTACATTCTCTTTCAGCCTGGATTTCCTCATTTGTAAAATTAGTGGACTAGATTTATGGCCTTTAAGGTTCCTTCCTCTTATAAATCTGTAGTCCTATGATACCTTATCGTAAGTTTATTCAGAATTGATTGTAATGCCATACTTTTTCACATTTTGTCTGAAGAGACCAAAGATTTATGTAGATTGGGGGTGGGGTGGTAGAATGTGATATGAATGGTTGTGGTTTCATCCATCTTGAACAATGAACCTGAAGGTTATAGAAATCAACTAATAATATAGGCTAATCCCCAAAATCTATGTCTTAAGCTTTAAAAGCTTAAATGTATAGTTTAAAAGAAAAAATTTGTGGTGTTGTGATAATTTCTTACAGAGTTAATCTAAAAGTGAAATTCTCGTAATTGACAAATGCTAGTACATTATCCAGGGAGATATGCTAGCATTCTTTTTTTTTTTTGTGTGTGGAATATTTCTTGTTCTATTTGAAACTAAACTAATCTTTGCAGGCTTATGCCTTTTTTCATAAAGACACCCTTGTTTTATTTTTACTTAAAATATTTAATAGTTTATTTTTCCCAATTACATGTAAAAACATTTTGTAATATTTGTTTTTAAATTCCTGAGTTCCAAATTCTCTCCCTTCCTTCATTATGGAATGACTTGGGGGAAGGGAGACAAATTAGAATGCGATTGTAATAGTCCCAAATTGAAGTCATGAATTTGGCAACATATATTGGAATATATATTTTTTGATTGTGAGTGAACTTTCAAGAATGTAATAAAAAGGTGGTGAGCTTGGGCAGCTGGGAGAATGGTGGATCCTGAGCTATAAAAGGGAGGTTTAGATCAGAAGAGAATTGAAATTAAAGATAAAAAAATTTTTTAAATTTCCTTTAATGTTGATGTTGGGCTGTATATAAGACATTCAAGGCAAGATGACCAGTAGGCATTTAGTGAAGTGAGACTAGAAATCAAGAGAGATAAGGGCTAGATAAATAGATCTCACAATCATCTGCAAGAAGATGATAATTGAATCCATTGGAACTAATGAGATCACCAAGATTGTGTGGAGAGAGAGGAGGGCTCTGGGTAAACTCTTAGGGATACCCACAGTTAATTGGTGTGTACTGGATGAAAAGTTAGCAAAGAAGACTGAGAGAGTGGTCAGGGTAGGGGGAGAATGAAGAGAGTACAATGTCATGAAAACTGATAGAAAAGATCATCAGGGAGAGAGGGTGTTAGCAGTGCTTGGGCTACAGAAGGTTTCAAAAAGAGCCATTAGTAAGTAAGACAATAAGGTTTCAAAAATTGCCATTAGATATGGCAATTAAAAGACCATCCAGTTGGTAGTATATGAAGAATTAGAACAGCATAGCTCACTACTCTCCACAACCAATCCACTAAAGATCCAAGAAGAGTATGAGATGGTGCAGTGAACAGGAAATATAAAGAGAAACCATAGCATGCCATTTTTCCATTATAACATCACAAATTTGACCCACAAACAGGTGACGAGATATAAGGACTGAAGAACAAGAGTAGGTCAGGATTGTGGAGCTAGATGGGTGAATATAACAGGAAAACTACATCATCTCTTTAACAACCAAGCCAGCATTACAGACTTAACACCTCCGACCTTGAAAGGAGAGAGCAGACATCCCCAGAGTAAAAGTTTCATTGCCAACACTCTGGCCTAGAGAGGGAATTGCAGAGTCAACCTCAGAGAGGAAAAGTAATGATGTTGCTCTTGAGTAGCGAAGGAGGGGGAGGGCTCTAAGACTCGTTATGGAGCCCAGAATAGGGGCCACCATATGCATGATTCATTTTTTGCTTGGAACTTATATTCAGTAGCATGATTGGAATATATATGGCTCAGAGCTATGAAATTCCCAGAGAGAGAGAGAGAGAGAGAATGAAAGATATATATATATATATACACACACACCAAGAAGATATTCCTTTTTTTATTTTTATTTTTTTAAACAAAAACAGTATTTTTATTTTGACATCTGAATAAGTGTTGGTTGACGCCTCAGGACATGGCCTTTGGCATCTTTTCCAATTTATTCGTCAGCTTCTTGCATTGTGCCTTTCTCAGAAATAATCCAAAATTTTCTGATAATTGGTGGCTTGCTGGATCAGGGCAGCTGAATTTGATACAAGTTCCATATCATTTCCTTCAAGAATTAACTCATCTTTTTGGGCTGGAGATATAGTGCAAGCAACACCTCGTCTCATGCATACTCTTCGGACTTATTTTTCACCCAAAAAATTCTGATTTCAACAAAGTAGTTATTTTCTTGAATAGCAACATTGATGGTGAAGTGAGTGTACACAGACCTAATCTTGTAATGAAAACCCAGGATAATGTCTTTGATCACATTTTGCACAAGACTGCAGATTGTGTGCATGGTCATAAATTCTTTATGATTCCCTCCCACTAGTCTATCTGGATCCTTTTCTTTCCAAGGAGACTGAGCTTGATATGGTTGAAATCCCTATGGAGGAGGAATCTGGATACTTTTTGATAACTGTTCGACCCTTAAAAGACACGTCCACATTCTCTGGGATATCAACCTTCCGGTTGCTGAGGATGATCTTCGTTCTGGAGGCAAATGGGCCAAAACTACTCCCTTTAAGTCTGCTTCTAGTAATATCTTTTATATGCTTTGCTTATCACTCTGAGAAGATATTCTTTCCTGTTCGAAACAAAAGCTATTATCTCCTCGAGGACTGAATTTCTTTCTTCAAGATACATTGAACTGCCATTGAACTAAAATGTATTCATAAAACCTAAACTATCCTTTATTATACCCCCTGGACTCCTCTGACCCCTGCTTAAAGATTGAGACTTGAATCATGGTTCTTGACCAGGAAATGCTAATTTTTATTAGTGGCCTCTTTTAATTTTTTACAGATGCAGAGGCACACAAATCCCTACCCCTATTCTTTATTGGGATTATTTATTTATCATCACCTGTCCCTGTCAAAGGCCCTATGATGAATCTGGAAGATTCCTTCCAGCCAGATGATGGGGTAGGACCCATAATTTGTCTACTGGAGTTCTACCAGGGGCAAGTTTCTAAAGGTGCATCCTAGACCCAAACCATAGTCAGTTTTTTAGAAAGCCCAAGAGTATGATGGTCAGACTGCATAGAGCCTGCAAAAAGTTTCCAACTCCCTGGTTCAAGCTAACTCTGTGACCTTTGAAGAACAAATGATGAATTACCAAGATCTTTATGAGAGATCATAAAGGCCAAGACCACACAAAGAACACGTATATCAAACAGAATTTGTTGATGGAATTCTTTGAACAACCTATATTATAATGCAACTATGGTTAACAAAGACAATATGCCAGTGACAAATAATAACTGGCATTCATGCAGGACTTTAATGCTTGCAAAGCATTTTATATATCTCCAGTTGTCCTATAAGATGAGTAATATGAATACTATTATGTTCACTTTACAAATGAAACTTGTGTCAAGCCACTTTGGTCACAGAGCTAGTTATGTGTCAAATGTAGGATTTGAACCTATGCATTCTTAATTCCAAATCTACTATTCTCTCTAAAAGGACTTTTAAGATATATTACCTGACAAAATAAACTAGAATCCATGAAGAAATTTATGTTTATTTTAACAGATAATTAATAACGTGATCTTTTATAACTAGAAATTTACATCTATGTTATGCCTTGGTAGTTCTGCAGTTGCCATTATTACACTATTTAAAATTAAAATTTTACTAAAAGTGTAAGCAAATAATTTACATCAAAACTACTTTAAATTTTTTTTAAAAAATTGTACTGTTATATTGGATTTCTTATATTGTCTTCATTTCAGAATATATCAGTTTTCCCTCTCATATCCAAGGATAATGCTTTGTAAGAAAAAAGAAAGGAATTAAGCAAAAATAGTCAACTCATCAATTGATGATGACAGCATATGTAGGTATTCTGCCCTCAAGTTTCCCATTTATTCAGTAAAAAACGTTTATTATAATTACATAACATTCAGATTTTTTGTATAGTTTTCCTATTCTTACTTTACTCTTCATTAATTTATATATCTTTCCATCAACTAAGTTGCTTTTTTTTAAAAGTAGAAATATTGACTCTGAATCAATCATGCTGAATTATTTCCTAAGTAGGAACTTTTCTCAAAATATCTTAAAAAGAAGTGTTTCTGATGTAATCTTTACATCTATTTTTAGCAAATATAAGAATTTACTTTTCAATTTTGAACCTATGAACTAATAAAAAAATATACATTCTGTTTATGTTTGAGACATGCTTAGTAAAATGATCAATAGAGAATTCTTGTTTAAGTAATAGAAACTTGAGTCTGTAGTGAATTAATGGAAAATTTACTAGATTTGAAGTCAGATGATCTAGATTTGAATTCTTGTTTAAATATTAAACTTTGTGACTTCTTCGAACCTTTTCCCCCATGTAAAATGGGTACAAAACAATAACTTAGTGCTGTTGTAAGGAAAGAATTGTCCTAGAGATCCCTGAATTACAAGTAGGTTAACAGTGACCTTAAGGGATTTTTATTTTAGTGATTTTTCCTCTTAGCTGAAGTTATAGATTATATATATACGTTAGAATGGCTTCATCAATTTAGCTTTCATTATAGATTTTTATTTTATTTTTTTTTTGGTTCAATAGTGTTCTTAAAAAAAACCCACATATGCAAGATGTGCTCACTGAACATACTTAATAGAAAATGAGAATGGGGATGGATACTAGAAGAAAAAGTGAGTCAGCTTCTCTCAAGGGACCACACTCACTAGGAGTGACCGACCACATCAGAACAATCAAACTGAAGAGTGGAAAGACCAATTGGGAGGGTTCAGCAGCAAGGTGGATGACAGAATCCTGCAGTTTTTAAGTAACTTCAGTAGGTGAAGTATTTGTCGGAGAAAGACAGCAGGAGGTCTGTAGGAGATCTAGAGAGCCTCTAGGCACCCGTTGCAGGGGAGATGTCACCCCCGGCTTGATGCTTCTCTTTCACTTCTATCCCCTCCGGCTATATGAACACAGAATCTATCTTGATGCAGGATGGGGAGGCAGGAAGTGATCTGCCTCCTTCCCGTGGCTTTAGGGGTGTAGGAGGGAAAGGAGTCTCCTTCTGATAGCCTCTCTTTGGGGATTCCAAACATTAAGTCCTCCCATCCTTGACCATTCTTGTACTTGTCTTCCTTTAAATTTTTTATAGGACGAATATACCCTATGTCCTAGAGACTACCTTACAGTAATTAAAACATGTTTCTGGGATATAGTGTGACGTGGGAAATAGGCTGTGGGCCATCTCTACTGCTGCCCTTTTTTTCTTAGTATTCCCAGGACCTCTATCAGTACTCAGTAGAAGTAGAAGCTTCCTAATTGCTTGTGGATTGAGTGACTACTTTGGCTGGATGACCAGCCCATTCTCTTCTTCTGTCATTTGTTATTCCTGGATAACATCTTTTGTTATCAGCCGACAAGCATTTTGACCCTTAGTATATATGGCAGGCACTCCTTTCAGTGACGGGGCTACCGAAAGACCGGACCAAAAAGCGAAGCCTACTAATAGACCTTGCTCTCAAAGAGCTCACTCATTGTAACGATGGAGACTTCACGCAAACTACTCCGCACAGCTAAGATCCGGGCGGGGTCGGTTGGAGATGGTCCCGTTTTGCCGCAGGTCGTACTCGGGTGGTTAGTACTCCTCGGCCTCGACCCTACTTTTTGGTCTTGGGCAGTTTTGAGTAGGGGAAAGATCTCTTTTCAAAGACTGGCAGCCATCCGGCGTCCCTGCCAGTCCTGGAGCCAAAAAGGCTTGAGGTCGGTCCGGCTCTGTCTGATCGCGCAGCCAGGGCTCCCTCCGGCTGCGCCCGGGCGGGAAGCATTTCTCGAAAGCACCCCACAGGATCTGGCAGGCAAGATCCAACTCCAGCCGTACGTGGCTTTCTTTTTGAGGAGGAAAGGTGGACGGGTAGGGATCGAGGGGCACCCCACGAAGGGTGCGTGGAAGTCTCGCGGGTGGGCCCTGGCCGCTCACAGTGGAGACGGTAACCTGACGTATCGGTAGGCCTGGGGAGGAGGTCCTCCCGGACGTCGAGGGGGGATCCTTGATTGGCTCTGGGATCCGGGCCTACGGGCGGGGTTTTCCCGGGGCTCCCGCCAGGCATCCCCCACCACCACCCCCCACCCCGCACCTACGGGCCCGCGAGGCCGGGCGCCCCTCACGCGGGTCTGGGGTAGCCGCGGCTGCGGGGCGTCATTTCCGGTGAGCGGGACCCGGGCTGTTGGGAGTTGGTGGGGACAGCCGCCACCGCGGTCGAGGCAGCAGGGAGGCCGAGCCCGCCCCGACGACGCTCGCCCGGAGTCCCGGCCATGGCCTCGCCGCTGAAGGTGGAGCAGGACGTGCAGGGCAAGGTGGAGTCGTTTCGGGCCCGAATCGCACAGGAGGCCGAGGATCTGGTGTCCACCTTTTTCCCTCAGAAGCTGTCAGAATTGGACAGCCGCGTCCAGGAGCTCCGCCTGCAGGACCTGTCCCGTATCCGCTCGGTGCCGGCCCCGGAGCCGCCCGTCACCCAAGACACGCCGGACACCGCGGGCGACGGGCCCAACCGGGATCCGCCGCCCCCGCCGCCAGCCGCCCTGCAGCCGGCACCGCCCGGGAAGGGGGCCGCGTTGCCCGGGGGCGAGGGGCAGCTGCTGCGCAGCAACCAGCACCTGGTGGAGCTGATTGAGCGCGTCAAGCCCGAGATCGAGCTGCTGAGGGAGAAGTGCAACACGGTGCGCATGTGGGTGCAGCTGCTTATCCCCAAGGTGGAGGACGGCAACAACTTCGGCGTGTCCATCCAGGAGGACACCGTGGACCAGCTGTGGACCGTGGAGAGCACGGCCGCCTCGTATCTGCGCCGCTTCTCCACCTACTACAACACGCGCGCCAAGCTCGTGTCCAAGATTGTCAAGTACCCGCAGGTGGAAGACTACCGGCGCACCGTGGCCGAGGTGGACGAGAACGAGTACCTGAGCGTGCGCCAGATCTTGCTGCATGTGCGGAACCAGTACGCTACCTTGCACGACGTGATCCTCAAGAACATCGAGAAGATCAAGACCCCGCGCAGCGCCAACACCGAGAACCTGTACTGAGGCTTGGGCCGCGGGCAGCCTGGGGGGGACGGCTCGGCCTGCTAGCGCCGGGCATCGGGCGCCCCCGAGCCCCCTGTCCGTTTTGTGTTGTTGTTGTTTTCCTTTGGGGGGACAGTGGGGACGGACCATCTCGTGTGAGGGGGCACCTGGGCCCAGCAGAAAAGACTGCCATTCTGAGGAAAGCAGCTTTGTCAGTGACTACTGTGGCATGGGTGACTCTGACCTTTTCCAAAGGTTGTTCGCTAGAAACAAAAGTTTAAAAGAGAAGTTTTAATGAAACTTTTCTCTTGGTTCTGCAATGTGTTACTTTGTTAAGACCTCAGGAATGCTCCCTTTCCACCATCATTTGTTTTTGCAGAAAAAGGAGTTTCAGGGGATGTATGTTTAGGTCATTGTATGCCATAAATTTAGCAAGTTGAAATAAAACTTGGTTTAACATTTTATGTTGGCTTAAGTGTGCTTATCTAATTTTTATTTTCAGAAGTATGTTTCTCCTCTCCCCCCTCCCCCCAGATTGACTCATTCCTTTTGATATTTTCCAACTCAAAACACCAGTGGAAGAAAAGCAGCTCGGGGCAGCCCCTGTCCTAGTCCACTCTGCTGCTCCCTCTGTTTCAGGAGACATTGCCGGATCATTCCAGCCGCAGGTTGCCCCTCCCTTCTCCATCTGATTTGCTTCCTTCTTCACAGATGTGTACAGATGGGCACTGTCGCTTTATTTTTCCTCTCTAGCCAAGAAAAGGTGCCAGAATTGTCGGTTGATGGACTGCTTTATGAATTGAATTAACTTTATTACTAATAGGTCATTATCCTTATTGCTTAGTTTTGTTGTCTGATATTTTCAAAGCTATTGATAAATGATATTAGTAATTTCTTTGTTTATGATATTTTAAAGTTTAGGAAGTTGCCCCAAGCCCCAGCAGTTTTGTGAAATAGGTGTTTGAGATATTATCCTCATTGTACAGATGTGAAAGGCACAAAGTCAAAACTCGGGTCACATCTAGCTTCCAAACCAAAGGCCTGAGTCAGTGTTTTCTAATTCTAATCCCCATTGCTCTTTTTGCTAATTAAACAAATAGGATAAATTATTGAGCATAGTGAATGATCTAGAAACTTAAGAGCAATTATTGAAAATATGTGATGAGTTCTTTCTCTACCCTTTTCTGCAGTTTTCATCCTGTTTAGCAATATCTGTGCCTTCCCTACTGAACTTTATCTCCTCCTACTTAGGATGAAAGGTACCTTTTTCCAGGGAAACATGTGAATCCTTGTTCATATTAAATGAGTGAATAATTTGTTAGAAAATGATTTTTGTAGTATTTTACTTATATCTTGAAAATTTCTGAGTTTAGATTAAAATGGGCATTTATGTTGATTTTGATATACAAATTTTGAAGATGAATGTCCAGGTTCCTCATTGATATTTTATATATGTGAGAATATGATTTCCATGGAGAATTGATAGCCTTATTTTTACTCCCTTTGGTTTTTGAGCCCTAATCCTTTGAGGTATGTTTTAAGTTCACATGAAATTTTTGAATGAAATCTGGAAATAAGACTACTATAGCATAATTTGTTATAAGAACTCAATTGTTACAATGTTTCTCTAGAAGGAAACTTTATTTGCCCAGGAAATGTCTACAATAATAGACAGGAAAAAAAGAAAAATTTTTGTTATGTGCAAAGGATAAGGGTGCATTCCTATAGGCCTTCATCTAAATGATGATTCCACAAAATTTAGAACTTTGTGGAAGATGAAACAAAAACATATCATCTCAGAAATTGGTGCTTATGGTGACATGGGTTTCTCCATTTTTCAAGTCCTCTGTTAGAGCAAGAGTAAGATTATCTAGACTTATAGAGGTTCTTTCTAGAAGATGGCAATCAACTCATAGGTTATTTTCTATTCTTTCTCAAGATGTGATCGTAAAATAGCTTTACCTACCTGCTTACAAGAATCATCAAGAAAGCAATCATTTTTTAATAAATCTTAACCAATGAAGTTTGTATTCAATGTATTTTGATTGCAGTAAGTGAAAATTAACATGAACATTTATTATACAGGCTGCTCTGAACTGCTGTAAAAACATTCTAAGAGTTAGAGAAATTAAAGATTTAAAGCAGAGATGTTTTCTTTCACATTTTTTTTTTTTCTTAGAGAAATATCTACGAGTCTCTGAAGTAAGCTACTTTTCTGGTGGGCTGTTTTTCATTTTCCTAGTGTGATAGCAGTATTCATTAAAATAGGTGTAACCAGCCTTTCAGACTGTTGTATTCTTGGCATGCTTTCTGTTTTTTCGCTTTTTGTCTTATTCCTAAAAGAATTTTTAAAAATTATTCACCATGTGTGAATTTATTAAAACATAGGAATCTTTGCATTCCATTCTCCTGTATATTTATTTTTAAATATTTAAAATGTACCCATTATCTTAGACTAGCCTTTATATTTATATGGCAAAATGGAATTGTATATTTGAATTAAATTTATTTCCCCCCCCCCCATTTATAGGTTGAGAAAAAAAAGCATTCATTTTTACAAGATTTTGAGTTCAAAATTTTTGACTTCCTCCCTTCCTCCGGAATTGTATTGCATTTGAAACTTGAAGTTCATTTCTAGAGTAGTTAAAGCCTAACTAAAAAGACATTTAAAAAGTTGGATGGAGGATAATTAAAACTCTTTACCTCCCTTCTCTCCTTCTCCCTCTCCCCCTCTCTAAAATCCTGGAAAGTGATATTGATAGATGAAAAGTTTACTTTTCTATAAAAACAATAATGGGAAGTTTAAAAAACATGTCATAAAATAGAAGTTGCCTAATAAAAAGATGCTTAATCTGTTTACATTCTACCACATTCTCAAGAAGTTTTTCTCTTCCTTATTTTCCTTTTAAGGTGTTATATCTGATTTAGGAGAGTACCTAGCACACTGCTTCAGTTTATAACATTGACAAAGGCATTTGACCTCACACAATTGTGAAATGGGTCTGAACAATCCTGGAGTTTAGCAATTATCCAACTATCAGCAACTTCTTTATGAAGTTTATAACACAACCATTATCTTTTAATTGTTGTCTTTACTCTGTCTGTCAAATTTAATGCTAGAATTAAAATACTTCAAGTCAAATCTTCAAGTCAAACCTTTTGTTAAATATTGAAGTCCTTTAATTCATAATTACAATTTTCTTTCTAATATAACACTACCAGATTATATTAAGAATACTTAAATTATCTTTCTCTAGAAAATAAACTTTTGGTAGTCTTTTTTTGTGTGTGCGCAGTTATTGGGAGTAAGGAACTCTTGTTAATAGTAATAAGTTGAATAGTTCTCTTTATAATAAACCTTTTGGACTTGCTGTCAGCACATATTCACTATGTCATATATTTATTATTAGTATCAGAAGCCTTATGTGTGGTTTCTATACTTTTATTCTTTTTATAAGTAAAGCTAAATGTGATTTGTTTTTATTTTAGCAAAAATAAATGTTGAGGGGGTTAAGTTCGTATCTAAATATTACTGTGGAAGTTTTAAAATCCAAATATTTGTACCAGTTAATGGGGAACTAAAAATTGAACTTTTGCAAGGTCACTGAAATTTGCTGATCAACAATGAAAAGAAAGCTAAATTAAGTAACTAAAAAAAAAAAAAAAAACCTTCCCCAAAACCCACTAACAATTAATAATGTTATTGGGAAAAAAAGATAATGAAACTTACCTTCTCTTAGCATAGAGATGTGGAGGATTATGAGTAAGTAATGTTGCTTGTGTTATCAGAACACATAAATACTGTGTGTTAACTGTTTTTCCTTGGTTATCCAAGAAAGCTTCAATTCTGAGAGAGAGGGGAAATTCTTGTCCAAAAATGACTAAACATTAAAACAAAAGGTTTCCATAAGAAATTTTTTTTAAAAGAAAGAAATAGACTTGATTTAGGTTTTCCTGCTAAATGAAATACCAATCAAATAACAAAAATGATGTTAAATCACGTTTTAAAAATTCATTTTGCTTTTAGGTTATGGCAGTTATGGAAATTTAAAAACAATTATTTCACCAATTTCCTTTCCTCACAGTTTCTTAATTTTATAAAATCTTGTTATTCAGTTGAATTGATACATATTAAAAATGTATCACTATCTTATTCATGATTTTGCTTCTGCTTAATATGTTACAAAATCATTGTTCCTAAATCCTTTCTGGATGTGCTATTTACTGGGAAAAGGGAGACTTTATGCTTGGCAAAATGATATAGGGTTTAAAGAAAAAATCAAATTGCTCTCTTCAGCAAATATTTAGCAAATCACTTTTACCTGATTGAAAAATCTGCAACAGAAATGGAAATCCCCTCCACTTTTGCTGTGATAAATGAGATTTGAGACAGTTTGTGGCAGCTGAGTGTGTATAGATGAGAAGCATCTAGTAGAGTGTGATAATGGTCAGATCTCCTTTAATTCAGAGTTTAAAAAAAAATAGTGGCATTAGTCTTTCATAAACCTTTGTATCTGAGAATTAAATCAAGTAGATTTTTCATGAAGTGTGCTAATTTTTATTTCTTTATTCTTTTTTTTTTATTCTTCCCAGTGATTTCATTAAACCATTTCATTCAGAAACAGCTGCAAATTATTCTAAACAGATCTCTAAATTGCTCTATTGAACAGAAAAATTAATGGATTTCTTTAAGAAAAGTAAAAAAATAATAGCAGAAATTGAGGGGATGAATCAGTTCAAGAATGAATGAGTTGTGGCATATTATTTGTGATGTAAAGATATTGTGCTGTAAGAAATGACAAGAGGTGGGGTGGGGGTGGGGGTGGGGGGGAGTTGAGTCCTGAAAAACCAGGGAAGAATTATACAAACTGATGCAAAGTGAAGCGAGCAGGACCAAGGAGGATATTGTACCCAGAAGCATCAATCTTGTAATAATGATCAAGTGTGGAAAACAGTTGTTTTGATCAGTAGTTTTCCTGCAAATACCAAAGGACTCATGAAAAATGCTTTCCACTTCTAGAAAAGGAACTGATGAATTCTGAGTGCATATTGAAGTTTTTTTTCCCTACTTTATTTTTCTTTTTTTTTTTCCCCCCAACATAACTTTCAGATCTTCACATATATAATAGATATATTGTTTGCCTTTTCACTGAGTGGGGGAAGAAAGGACAGGGGAATAGAATTTAGAACTCAAAATTTAAAATGACTGTTAGAATTTTTTAATTAAAAAAATAACAGTTTTCTTACATTAACTACTATACATCTCGTTGCAAATAGTTGTATCTAAGAGCTGGAAAAAATATATATTTTAGAAATTGAAAGCAAGAGTGGTTTGGTTAACAAGTCTAAGAATTAGGAAATAAGTTTTTTGTTTTTATCTGAATTCCCTAGTTTTCTTATTTGTTTTTTGGTTGTTCAGGTAGGATTTGCCTTTTCACTTTATTCCCACAACCCCTTCTCTGCCAGTGAGAACATAGAAAAAATATTCACATATATAGTTAATCAGACTAAATCTACACTGGCCACATCCTAAAAAATACTTGTCTCATCCTGCATTCTGAGTTCTTCATCTATCTCTCTGGAATTCTCTTTGGCCACTTTGATAATAAAAAGTTTATCACAATAATATCCCATCATATGTATTATCCCATAATTTGTTTATCCATCCCCCAATTTATAGGTATTCCCTCAGAGTCCAATTTTTTGCCACCTTGAAAAAAATGCTACAATTTTTTTTTCATATTCTTGGAATTTGTTTTGTTTAGAACTAATCTCTTAACCTACTGTCCCTCTAATTTAATCTTTCTCTCCTTTTCTCCTCTCTCCTATATTCCTGTTGAATGAAATATATTTCTATAACTAGCTTTGTGTGTATGAACTTTTAATCAGTTCAGTTGAAGTTCAAGTGTTGTCTACTCTCCCCCTTCTCCCTGTTTGCCTGAATGTCTAATGCATCTTGATTATGTGAGAAAGTTTTCTCTGAACTTCCTCCCCCTTTTCCCAGTATAGTTTTTTCTCTCATTTTCCATTTTTAAGATCATCAAGGAAGAACAATCACTCCAGCCTAATCGGAGCTCCTTCTCTGACATCCCTTTATGATGATAAGAGTTCAGAGAGACAATATATCATCTCCCTATTTTGGGAGACCTCATTTGGGATTTTCTTGGAAGAGTTGCTAGAGTAGTTTCCTTTTCTTGCTCATTTTACAGATGAGGAAACTGAGGCAGATGGGGTTAAGTGCCTTGCCCAGAATCACAAAAGCTATCTCTGTCCAGATATGAAGTGAGGAAGATAAGTCTTTCTTACTTGAGGCCTAGCCCTCACTGGTCCACTTGTAAGGTTTCAGCACTCTTAAAAAGACAGAGTCTAATTGCTGTCCCCTGGTCTGACTCTGCAAATCTCAGTCTGGGTTTAGATCTGAGCAAGGGTAGATTGCTCCTTGTTCCACCATTATCAGTTACCTGAAAAGCTGTCTTAGCTCAGAGTGGGAGAAGTGTAGGATCCTCTTACTCTTTCCATTCTTCTTTAGATAGGGCTGAGTGGACTCTGCTTTGCTCCTGAAGTCAGCCACAGTCCCATCACCACCAACGCTGAAGACATTGGCAGATTCTACACCTAAGGCCTCTCTACCCTTGGATAGAATCCCTTAACACTATTGCCTTGCATCTGTGACCAGAGACTGGCATAATGGTCAATAAGACTGCCAGGAGGCACTTGCCATGTGATGGTGCCCCAGTTTTGTTCTGAGGTTGCCCTGTAAGAATCTGAGACCTCTTCTTGCCCTAGTATAGCCCTTCATCAGATGCTGAAAGGCTTCACTCATGGCACCCTTTGGACCTAGTCCTATCTCCTGTATTAGCAGATCTGTCTGTCTTCCTCTTGCCTAGCTGAGTTGGACAAAGGACGTACTGTGACCTTTTCTGGATCTCCCCATCTGGTGCATTTTCTATATCTGTTAGGAGGAGTCTGTGGAGAGAAGATAATTGCATGCTTCCTAGTATTCTGCCATTTGGAATCATCCACAGGCTTCTTTTTCATAAGTGATTCTCTGTAATTGTGAAAATCATTTTACCTTCCCATTGTGGAACTTAAGTAATATTCATCTTTGAGGATTTTTTCTAGGATTAATGAATTTTTTGATAATCAAAGGGCCTAAGATTTTTTGGATTAAAAGCATTTTATAGAAAGCAAAATTATCGACCTTATTGTTTTTCAGTTAGTTTGCTAAGCACCTCCTGTTGCAAAGACTGTTGGGAAAAATCTCCATTCAGCTTCCCTTCCATGTCTTCAGCACAAGCAGAAACTCTAAATCAGAACGAACTGACTGTGACTTCTGTCAGTGATCTTCCAGAAGGAAGGAGGGCCAAAAGGCTACTGAATTAGTTGGTTTTTGTGGCTGTCTTCAAAAAGTCTTACAGATTATGTTTGGAACATTGACCTTGACAGTAATTACATGTTAAAATTAATTATTAATCAAAGAATCTGTAGCTGGAAGGATTCTCAGAGACATCCTTCATGTAACAAATGGAGGTGAAGTGACTTAGCCAGCTTTCCTAAGAGGAAGGATTTGAACCCAGTCTCTTTCTGCAGTGTGATTTTTTTCCATGATTCTCATTTCCTTGATAAGAAAAGAGTTATTGAGGAATTAATATTGAATATGAAAACCACAGTTGTACTGTGACTTATTATAGTAACCATTGCTTACTTTAGAATTCATTTGGTTTGTTGAAATGATCAGGTAATATCCAAAAGAGGATTGGAATGAATCACATGGACTAAATACTTTTAAAAAATAATTTTTTGTTCAGAGATAATAAGTACTAGATCGATACAAGAAAAGATAGCTTAAAACTGTAATGATTTTTAAATGAACAAGATAGATTTATATACTTTTGGGACTTTGATACTCTAGTTCATGCTGTCATATATTATGTTTAAAAAGTAAGCAGCTTAATATTCATAGTAGGAAATAACAGTAAACAAATTCATAAATTACAATTCATTTATATATTATCAGGAACAGTTTCTAATTTTAAATGAAACTTTATGGTTTGATTACAGTTGTCAATATATGAAACTATTGAGTAAATATTAATTCATGTTAAAGGAACATCTTGTTAATCTAACTTCTAGATCCTGATGATTATAGTACTGTCAAGAGTGTTAGATGCTAATGAACATTTGCTGAAGTCATAGGCAAAAGCACTTCATTGAAACATACAGAATTGACAGTAGAATTTGAAATAGAAGCCCAATTAATGATCCTTCTAATTGTTATTCTTGGCTGTAAATATGTGTTAGTTGTGTCTTACTTTCTAACTGACTGTGCTAAGAAAATTAAGCTTTATAAGTTTTGGGACTTATTATTTAGTTCAGTCAGAAAAAGATAATAAAATATTTGGATGTCTTTTGACATTTCTACAGCCACTTAAAAAGCTTACAAACTGTAAGTCCAGAAGAGAATAAGTATATGATGCTATTTAATATCTGTACTGTGTAATCTTATAACTTTAGAATACCCTTAATTATGTGACAAATTTCTAGAAATGGTGTTTAAATTAATGTCTAAATGAATTTGGGGATTCATAAAATATTTAACCTTTGAAATGATTTCAGTTTCCGAGATAACTTGCTTTATTTTGATAAAAATCAAACTTCCAGCTCTCTCTCTCTCTTTTTAAAATCAGACTCATGCTGATTTATCTTCTTAGGTTCTTAGGCCTTTTCTGTTCAATGGAACATCCTTGAGTAAATATTACTTTTTTATTTGTTCAAAGTCATAGCAGACAATAGAGTATTTGGTCTATCCTTTTTTGTTATTCTTTTAAAACAATATTGAATCCCAAGCTATAGAAATAACTTCTAGGTAATTTTGTTTTTTCCAATTAAAATGCAGTATAAATCCATATATTAACTTATGTTTGAAGGCAGATTACTGCTCCACTATTGAAGTTTTAACACATGAATCTGGCTTATCACTGAAATCTAATTTTTCTTCCATGTGTGACAGCCCTTCAAATTCTTGAAGATAGTTATATAATGGTAATAGCTAATATTTATTTGTAGAGTGCCAGGCACTATGATAAGCTTATATGATTGTTACAACAATCCTGGAAGGTAGGTACTATTATTATTTCCATTATATAGAGGAGGCAAATAGAAGCTAAATGATTGGCCCAGAATCACCTATCCATGAAATGCCTGAGACTAGATTTGAACTCCTGTCCATGTAGTCTACCTGCTTTGCCATCTAGCTGCCCCCATATAATTATGACTCCCCCAAAGCATTCTCTTCAGGCCTATCATCCCAAGTACCTTTAACAGTTCTTATAGCTTTGCCAAAAATGCTTTGTTTAGGCAATAAATTGTTCACCTGTATGCAGTTGATGTGGCTAACTAATGTTCAGCTAAGGACACTGCCTTTCTCTGAACCTCTGTCACTAAATAAGGTCATCCAGAAATGTGACCATCAGCACTCATGGCGGAACAGGTGTGCTCTGCTCAGGGGTGAGTGCAGGTGACCTGTCACCCTTGCTCAGGAACCCAAAACCTCCCAGGAGCTTATGTGGAGCCCGCTGTTGGCAAGCTCAGGGACCTTTTTTCTTCACAACTTGCTCATAGGTGAAATCGAGCAATTTGCTCAATTTCATCTAACTTATAAATCTGACTTTGGACTCCCAAAGTGTCTATTGAGTAGGAAGCATTTAAAAAAATGTTTATTCATGTGACTGTTTTACTAAACAGTGGGAGAGGTGCCAGGCTCTGTGATGGGCATACAAAGTGGCCAGTAGCCGGCAATTCAGAGTGGGAATAGGGACCTCAGAGACCATCTCTACTCATGTGGGAGGGGAGAAAGTAGGCTCCTGGAAGTTGTCATTTACCCAAGATTGCTCAGGCAGTGGCAGAATTTGAACCTGGGAGTTTCTGCTTCCAGAGCCCTTGTTCTATCCATGGCTTCTCCCTCCCAACAGGGGCCTTACAGTTAAGTAAGTGGTAGTACAGGTGAAAAGTAAGTATGTGCTCAGTCATTTGAGAAAAAAAAAGGGACAGCCCCAGGGGATCTAGAGAGTTTTGATGGTAATAGAGGGTGCTTGAGTGTGATGTTCTGTTTCTCTAGATTTTAATCGTCCTCTTGGGGGCAGGTCTCTTGGGGAGCTTCTGGAGGTAACCTTAGTTTAAGTTCAGTTCATTAATCTCAAAAATGCAGCCAGGAGTTAAAATCCTTTACTGTCTCTTTCCAAATCTTATCTCCAGATCCTTTATTTTGTCCTTCAAGTCTTGTCTCCTTCACTTGGGGTAGGCTAGCTTTCTTAGAGGCCTCTGTCTCTCTCTGGTTCCTGAGAGCTCTTGTCCGAGTGTCTCCAGCCAGCACGAAAGTCGAAGGTGGAATGAAATCTTGACTCCTCCTCCCTGAATCCTGGCTCCTTATATCCTCCCAGAGAATGGGATTGTGGGTACTCCCTGGGCTTGTGGGAGCTCCTTAAAAGTATGCTCTCTTAAAGGTGTGAAAGGTGTGAACTCTGAACTAGAGAATTGTTAAGTACCATGCTAAATTAGATAGCTAAAACCATTCCAGTGACTTAGCACCTTGTAAGAATCCTAACACTTGAGGAAGCTAGGGTTCTGAGAGGGCCAGGTGGAGAGAAAGCTCCTTCCAAGGTCAGAGATCAGATCTGGGGATGTTTGGTGTGAGGAGGAGCTCCTAGGACAGTTCTGCCAGATCTTAGACTTTTTGGAGGACAATGATAGGCAAGAAGGCTGGAAAGCTAGGCTGGAACTAGATTGTACCTGCCACTTCTTACCCTCCTTGGCCTTCTAAATAGCCAGCAGAGGAGATTTGGGTAGCACTACTACTGCATCTATTAAGCACTTGGTGTGTTCCTCAAGTTGGGAGTGTAAGACAAAAAGAAACTAGTCCCTGTCTGTAAGGAGCTTGCCTTCTAGAGGAAGCACCCATGTGCTTGGATAGATATGCAGAAATGTGTGTGAATATACATGCATAAGAAATAGATAAATAATGAATAAAGTATAATTTGACCTGGAGGATACTCTTGCCTTGGTGGATCAGGAAGGACGTCTTGTAGACGGTGGCATTTAATTTGAGCCTTGGAGAAAACAAGGGGCTCCAAGAACTGGAAGTGAGAAGGGGTCGAATTTCAGATGGAGATGCCAGTGTGGAGGTACGGAGGTGGGAAAGGCCTTGTTCTATGGGGAACACAAAGAAGCTCAGTCTGGATGAACTCAGGCTGGCCCTCTGTGAATTTACATTTTTGCTGCACAACCAGAAAACTTTTATTTTCCAATCATATATGTATTAAGTTTCACATTATTAGAAGCAAATGATGCATTATGATATCATCATCATATTTACATGAATTAGTTTTTCACTTACCTAGCAGAAATACAGACTAAGCTATGAGGGAGTGGAGAGGGTCTTTAAAAGCACCCTGAACATGTAGTTCTGAAAGGATGATAGTGTGGGTGACTTGGGCCTGTAGGGAAGGATAAGGCTGCTAAAAAGGACAAGGGTTCAAGAATCCACTTAAGGGTGTCTGTGAGGGCCAGCTGCCTTGTATTTCTAGTTTGTTGGTTAGGCTGTTTTCACTTAGAAAATAATCTAACCTATGTTTTTAATTTAGGTTCTCTCTTTAAGGGAGGGATTGGGGGCAGCTAGGTGGCGCGGTGGATAGAGCACCAGCCTTGAATTCAGGAGGACCCCAGTTCAAATCTGGTCTCAGACACTTAACACTTCCTAGCTGTGTGACCCTGGGCAAGTCATTTAACCCCAGCCTCCAAAAAAAAAAAAAATAAATAAATAAGGGAGGGATTTACTTGCTCTCTTTCCCTATCCCTCCACCCTTATATTTGATAACATTACCAGTTGGAATGGCTAACTGAGATAATGATGTATTAATATGTCAGCCAACTGTCAAACCTCATATTCTGAGGCAATTCAAGGAAGCTTGGGCAGAAAATTGGGCACCCCTTTTGAGGAACTTTAAAAGACTTGAGTTGTTAATGCTGAAACACACTTAAGCTTTGAGAGGAGATACAGCATCCATCCTTGAGCAGAGATGTATCCTCCTAAAAGACAATGATAGAGGGGCAGCTAGGTGGCGCAGTGGATAGAGCACTTGAATTCAGGAGGACCCGAGTTCAAATTTGATCTCAGAGACTTAATACTTCCTAGCTGTGTGACCCTGGGCAAGTCACTTAACCCCAGCCTTAGCAGGGGGGGGGGGGGGAAGACATTGATATGCAGAGGCATTCATTTATAAGACTGGAAGCAGTTTTGAGGAGTAGGATCTCTGCCAAGTTGAAAAGAGAGGCACAAAGGAGAGGGAGGAATGTGTGGGTATGTTGTGTGTGTAACTAGATAGCCCTGGCAAACAAGCTGCAAAGAAGAGCAGATGTGAAGAGTCCGCCCAGGAAGCAACCTGTCCAACAGAGATAGTACATCCAAGGAGATTGAAAGACACAGAGATAATGCAACACCACTGTTGTGTTTATAGCCATCCTCAGGGATTGTGTGTTTTTGTGGGAGGCTGAACCCCTGATTTATATGGGGGGAATATTTTGTATTTACCATTCTGTCTATGCCCTTTTTTTTTCCTTTTAAAAAAATATTTCTTTTTAACACATACTGCTTTATGAATCATATTGGGAGAGACAATCAGAGCAAAAGGGAAAAACCATGGGAGAGATTTAAAAAAAAAAAAAAGAAAAGAAAAGAAAAAAAAGAAATGAATATAACATGTGTTGATTTACATTCAATCTCCTTAGTTCTTTTTTCTGAACACAGATGGCATTTTCTGTCCAAAGTCTATTGGTATTGCTTTGGATCACTGAACAGAGAAGAACCAACCAACTTCCATAGTTGATCATCGCACATTCTTGCTGTTATTGTGTATAATGCATCCCTGAATCTGCTTGTTTCACTCAGCATCAGTTCTTTCCCGGCCTTCCTAAAATCAACTTGTTCATCTTTTTTTATAAAACAAGAATATTTTGTTACCTTCAAATACAACAACTTGTTGAGCCATTCCCGAATTGATGAGCATCTACTCATTTTCCAATTTTTTGCTACCACAAAAAGAACTGCTACAGACATTTTTGCACATGTGGGTCCTTTCCCCTCCTTTATTATTTCTTTGGGATACAAATGCAGTAATGACAGTTGGGTCAAAGAATATGCACAGTTTTATAGCCCTTTGGGCATAGTTCCAAATTGCTTTCTAAAATGGCTGGATTATTTCACAATTCCACCAACATTAGTGTCTTAGTTTTTCCACATCCCCTCCAATATATATATCATATTTTCTTGTCATTTTAGCCCATCTGAGAGGTGTGAGATAGTACTTCAGAGTTATTTTAATTTGCATTTCTCTAATCAGTAGTGATTTGGAGAATTTTTTCATGTCTATGCCCTCTTAAAAACCACCTTTGCTAAAAGCTACGTTCTCCAGTTGGCTATTAATAGAAGATAGCCCATGAGTCAGAGACATAAGCTTGAGCACCACCAGAATTTCACTCTAGAATCTTCAGGTAGGATGGGTTCTACATTTGTATGCTCTAAAATGCAATTTTAAAATGTCAATCAACCATCTAGTTAAAGTAGGTTTGACATATAATTATGTTATATGAAGGGGAAAGTTGACAAATTTCAGAGAAACTTTAGGCCATTTTTACAAATATTATATTCTTCAAGAAACATTGCCTAATTGATATCCTTATTTGATGAATTAATATGGGTGGAAGGGGCCTAATGTAAAAAAAAAAAAAATCTCTGTCTGTCCGTCTCTTCTCTCTCTCTCTCTCTCTCTCTCTCTCTCTCTCTCTCTCTCTCTCTCTCTCTCTCTCTCTCTCTCTCTCTCTCTCTCTCTCTCTCACACACACACACACACACACACACACACTCTCTTTCTCTCTCTCTCTCTTCCTGATTGTACAGATTACTACTTAAGAAGGTATCTGCCCAAAAAAGTATCTTCTACATTGTTGCCTAGATATCTAATGATCTCTAGTTTTTTCTTCCCTATATTTTAAATTGAAGCCTACTTTTATAATTAGCCTTTTCAGGACCTTTTAAAAAATATTTGTTGTAATTAATGTTTGTACATATAGGAGCTTGAAATTAACATAGTCTTCGTGATCCATCTATGAATTTTATAACTTAAGATATCATAGCTCAAAAGAGATGAGTGTAATTCATTTAAAATCTTTTAAATTAATTTTTCAAATTTAAGAGCATTTATTTTCTCTCCTCTTGTTGAAAAAAAATCCTTGTAACAAATATTCATAGTCAAGAAAAGCAGATTTCCATATTGACCATGCCTAAAAATATGTTTTATTGTTTTTATTGTTTTATTGTATTTATTGTTTTATTGTCCATACTGAGTTTTTAATCTCTCTTTCAAGAGATAGGTAGCATTTTTTATCTGATTGTTCCTCTGAAGTCAAGATTAATCACTTTATTGATCAGAATTCCTAAGTTTTTCAAAGTTGTTTTACAGTCTTCTTGTTATTTAAATTGTTCTTCATTCTGTTCATTTCATATTGGTCTTCTCAGTTTTCTTTCAAACTGTACATTTTATTATTTTTTATGGCATGGTGACATTCCACTGTATTCATTGTATCATATAGTTTGCTTAGCTATTTTTAGCAGATAGATTCTACCTCAATTTCTAGTTCTTTGCTATTACAAAAAGAGCTTCTATAAATATTTTTTAAAATATGAGTTTTAAGGGCTATATTATAAGAACAAGAAAAGCCACTAAAGGAGGGGAAAAAAAGCAATTTTTCCTTTTTAAAAAAAGGAAAAAGATTTTTCATTTGTAAAGTACACACTTGCTAAGATGCTCCCATCTTTTTCAGGTTATTTATTTACATTGAAAACTAATCTGAAAGCTCTTTTATCTAATTTCAACAGCTTAGCACTTCAATATGGAGCAGAGACTTGCTTGTCTCTTTCTACTGCTTAGTGATTAATCAGTTACATTATCGTCACTTAGGCTTGTGTGAATCTCAGATTTGAAGACTAACTGGAGTTTGGAGATAATTCCCTTTTTGGAACTCTGGTAGTTTACATAAGGAAAATGTTAAGCAGTAAAACAAGAACCTGGAATCTTAAAGTAATGGCCTTCATTTCCATGAGCATCTGTTTAACAGCTGGGTTGTGATGTTAAGAGGGTATTTTTTTTTATTTAGTTGGGGATGTTTCCACTGTTTGAGGTCCTCACATTACTGTTTATGGGGAGATGCAGATCTTCCAGTGGCGTGTTAGGATTTTTTGCCTTTGCTTTTACTTAGTGCAGACTTGCTGTCTTAGAGAAAGTTAGAAAAAGACCTCCTTTTTTTTCTCCAGATGGTTGTGTTCTCTTGAGGTGAATAAACATCCACCCATAGTGTCTCAGCTACCTTCAGTCAAAAGCTGCTCAATACATAGAGAAGTGTCACAATAAACTCTGAACTCTATTGTTTCCCCTTAGAAATATGTAAACTGTATGTAAAATTTACTTTTACATATGAACTTGAGTTGTTTACTGTATAGGAAACATATTAATTAGGGGCTGTGGGTCAGTAACAAAAAAGTAAATTAAAAAGCCAGAATTTATAATCCAATTAGAGAGAGAAGCTGTACACATGAAAATACATGAAGTCAGTATAGGGTGATTGCCACATAATTGTACAGCATACATCATAGCTGACAGAATGAACTACTGAGTAGGCAGGAAAGAAGTGATATTTTAGCAGGATTTTGGAAGATGGAAAAGAGGATAGGAAGTTAAATGTCAATCATTCTAGGTAGGGATATCTGACATATAAAATACTGTTAGGAACTACATTGCAAACATTTGGCTAAGGATAATATTCAATATCAGAACCAAGTATGCATTTCAACTTTTCTGTCACATTGTAATTGTTTAAGTATTCACCTAACCCAGACATGTTTTAATAAGATTAAAGATAATATAATTATACTTTTGGGAAGATTTAAAGTTGTTTTTGTTTTTTAGCAAAAGAAGGAAGTTTGATAGCAGATAAAAGTTGGTGTTGGAATAAAACACTAAATGATTACAGAGTAACCAGATCAGTAGTTAGTTTCTATTAAATTATGACTAGTCGTACTGGCAAAAAAAATCTGAAATTTAGCTAATATATTCTAGGCAGAGTACTTAACACTGGAAATACAAAGAAAAAAGAAAATTTTGTTTTCCCTCAAGGGTCTGATATTTAATAGAAGAGATGGAATGTATATAAATAAGATATACAACATATTTAGAGTATATGAAAAATAATCTTAGAAAGGAAATCTCTAACATGGCTAGTGGGATAAGGAGAGGTGAGTGGGGTGTTTTAATCTAGGGATTCTGTGAGGTGGAAAGATGAGGATAGAAATATTAATGTAGAGGATAGGTAGTGCAAAGAAATGGAGACAGGAATGAACATCTTTAAAACGTCAAACAAAGGATTTTATATTTAAGTCTCGAGATTTGAGTTTAGTGAGTGGGATTGCTAATGTGGTTATATTTCCACATTAGAAGAATCATTTTGGCCAACTATATGATAGATGGATTGAATGGGAGAGAAACTTGAGAGAGGGAGACCAACTAGGAGGCTGTTACAATTGTCCAATACATTAGAAGGCTCTGAACTAGGATTATATGGTTGGAGAGAAATTAACATATAGGAGAGAAGTTGTGAAAAGACAAAATTTGTCAGTGGATTGGATATATGGGGTGAGAGTTCAAAGAATGACAGAATCTAGATTGCAAATCTGGGTAATTGAAAGTATAGTGGTACACTTGACAGTAGTTGGCAAATTTGAAGGAGGAATAGTTTCAGAGGGAAAGATAAAATTAGTAATTTTTTGGATATGTTGGATTTTAGATGTCTACAGGAAGTCCAGTTTAAAACATGTAGGCATTTGGTGATGAGGTTAGAAGAGAAATCAAGACAGGACATATCAATATGTGAGTCATCTGTATAGAGATGATAATTGAACCTCTAGAAGCTGATGAAGTCACCAAGTAAAAGAGTACAGACAGTAAAGTAAGAGGACCCACGACAAGGGAGCCTTGGAGTAAACTCACATTTAGTGGACACGCTATGGATGAAAAGTGATCCAGTAAAGAAGACAGAAGAAGCAATCATAGAAAAAAGAGTAATTAGAGAAAACAAAAAGGAGACCGTATCCCAAAAAAAGGTTCAACAGTGTCATACACAACAGAAGTTAAGGGCTCTGAGGATTGAGTAAAGAGCATTAGATTGGATAAGTAAGAGCTTGTTAGTAGAACATCATGCTATAGAGGCTACCTGAACTCTCATAAATTAGTAAGTCCTTAAAAGTTTGCTCTATGCAAAATAAAAAAGAAATCCAATGACAAACTATAATAAGTGTAGTTCTTATACCCCCAGACCAATGCACAAAAAACCAGGCTAAAGCCTTAGCAGTAAGGATAATGGCACCTCAAATAAGGTGACCTGCAGAAGAACCAAAATATAGCCTGCAAGACTCTGTCCAAAGGCAGCAAGAACAGAAGGCTCTTCTAAGAAAAACCAAGGATGATCAAATGTTCCCAGATTGGTTAGTGTGACATTTTTAGCTCAAGAGACATAGTTTCTGGGTAACCTAATTATTCTGTTAATAAGGCTAATATGTTTATTAATAAAAAAAGATCAGTGGCACTATCAAATGACAATGACCTTTCATGGTGGTGGGCTCACAACTTATGTGCCTTCGGAAGAGTGGGTGTTCCTGAGGGTGGCAGTTTTGATTCATTAATAATTAATGAGAGAATGAATATTACGGGGACTGGGCTATATTCGAATGAGGGTGTTCGGATATTTGACTTGGATCACTCAAGTGGTAGTCAAAGAGACTTAACAATTTCCACATCACTGGTCTGACAAAAGGAAGGATTCACATTTTTCCAGACTTGTCTGAATAAAAACAGTGAGCAGAAATCTATAGTTTGTTTTCCACACTGGTTGATTTCTGGATGAAGAAGAAGAAAAGGGAAAAACCTTCTTCCTGATTCAATAATTAGTTATTAATACAAGAGAGAAACAATAATTTCTTTCTTTAGAATACCCCAGTATCTTAGAACTTAGGGAATTTTGAAAACTAAAAAGGAAAAAAAAATGGATTTTCCATAGGGATGACAATATTTGGGAGAAATTCAATTTTTAAAATGAAGTAAAAGTTCTTAAGGAAGTACTGCTCAGTAACTTTGGAAAAAAAAATGGTGGATCTTATCAAAGCATTAGAATTATTGAAAACTAAGATAGACCAAACCAAAATCAACAGTTTCATGAAGCAGTAAGAAATATTAGAAGATATATAAAAAACAACTGACCTGAAAAACAAGTCAAAGCAGAAAGCTAATTCAGTAAGAATTGAGGAACTCTCCGAAAACCATGAACCAAAACCAAACAAATAAATAGAAATCTGACATCTCAAATCTATTGTAACCAAAAGACTGTGCAATGATAAAAAGAATTCACCAAATCTCCATTTGAAAAGATCTCAAAGGGAAGAAGCTCTGTAATTTTTAGCCAAAATCTAGAACTCCCAAATCACAGAAAAAAAAGCATTAAGTACCTCAAAAGAGGTAGTTCAACTATAGAGGAACGATAAAAAAAGATCTTAAAATAGTTTTTCAAAAGGTAAAAGAAGAGAGATTACAGCCAAGAATAACCCAGCCTGAAAAACTGAGTATAGTTGACTTTTAATGGAACATAGGATTTTCAGACTTTCCTTTGAAAATACCAACCCTGAAGAAAAGCTTTGAAAACCAACACAAGAGTCAAGGGAAACCCAGAAAGTAAATTTTATTTGAGCAATTGCCTGGAACTCTCTGATGGAGTAGTGTTAACATATCCTTCAATAGAGCAGGGGTACCCAAAAGTGGGAATCAGTCCTGATTGGTTAATAATTAAGGAGAGAGTAATATGTACAATGAAGGCTTTACTCTTTACTCAGACCATCCTCAGCCTTGAGTAGTCTAATTAGAAAATTTGAGTCCTCCTCAGAGCCTGAGCAGAAAATAATTGCTACCTGAGTGGACTGAATCTGAACTGAAAAGTTAGTCCAATCTCAGTATAAGTAGTGTTCTTCATGAAATTGAACTTAAAAATCAGGACTTTAGAAAAAGAAGAGAGCTCTAAATCTCTCCAAATCATTGGTTATTAATACTCATTTCTGTCAACTAAGAATAATTGGTAGAAATTATAGGACATTTCAGTCAGCAATTTGGGATGTCCAAATGGAAATATGTAACATTGAAAGCTATTTCTTAATAGATAAATATTCAAAGGATATGAACGGTTCTCAAAAGAAAAATGGAAAACTATTAACAATCATATAAAAGAACGTACTACATCATTAGTAATAAGAGAAATGTAAATCAAAACAGTCCTGAGATTTTACCTCACAATAAGCAACTTGACAAAAATGATAAAAGATAATACTAGTCAGTACTGGAGAGATTATGAAAAGACTGGTACATTAATATATTGTTCATAGAATTGTAATAGTATAGCTCTTCTGGAAGTCAATCTGAAATTATGCAAAATAATAAAACAGCTAAAATATTTATACCCTTTTATTCAGAATTACACACGTAGCCATATACTCAAGTTAGTCACTGAAAAAATAAAGGCTGTTGATATATCTATGTATTTATAGTAGTCTTAAAAAAGAAGAAGAGGAAGAGGAAGAAGAAGAAGAAGAAGAAGAAGAAGAAGAAGAAGAAGAAGAAGAAGAAGAAGAAGAAGAAGAAGAAGAAGAAGAAGAAGAAGAAGAAGAAGAAGAAGAAGAAGAAGAAGAAGAAGAAGAAGAAGAAGAAGAAGAAGAAGAAGAAGAGTAGGAGGAGGAGGAGGAGGAGGAGGAGGAGGAAGAGGAGGAGGAGGAGAGGAAGAGGAGGGAGAGGAGGAGGAGGAGGAGAAGAAGAAGAAGAAGATGATGATGATGATGATGATGATGATGATGATGATGATGATGATGATGATGATTGGACCTCTTTGTTTCACCCTGGCTATAAGGCAGGAGCCACATCCCATTCTATGAATGCAATGGAATATTACTCTACCATAAGAAGTGACAAATATAATGAATACAGAAAAGCACAGAAAGACTTACTTTATCTTATTTAGAGTGAAGCAAATAAAATCAGGAAAACAATACATATATAGACTATAAGAATGTAAATGGAATGAAAAGCATCTTAAAAACAATCAAGTAAAAGTTGCAAAATTACAAAGAAAAAGCATAGTCCCAGAAAAGGCATATTAGAAGATACTCTTATCCCATTCCTTCACTGTAGTGGGTGGTCCATAGATGTGGAACATTGCATATATTTTCAGACTTTTTCAATATATTTATAGATTTTGCTAAATACTTCTCTCTTCAAAAAATTCTTTGATATAAGATATAAGAATGACTGTGGGAAAGGGCAAAGAGAAATTTAGATAATGCAAAAAAATAAAAAGCAGAATCAGGGAAAATGTATTTGAAAAACAAATTAGCTATCCAATTGTGAAATGGGTTGTTTTAGAGGTAGTGAATTTCAGTGGAAGTCTTTAAATAAATACTTATCAAACCATTTAAAGCATGATAAAAACCATTTATCATAAGTTTTATAGAAAGGATTACTCTTTAGTAAAAATGTCTAGATGACTTTTAAGGCTCCTTCTAACATGTAAATTCCATAATCCTAGGCATAATCCTGAATTGGGGAGACCCCTCTCCCCAATAATTCTAATATAGATATCAAATTATTGTAAATCAATTTGCTGAGCTAGAAACTATCTTTTTTTTTTTTTTTCAATTCATTTTTCCAAATTATCCCCTCCCTCCCTCCACTCCCTCCCCCCGATGACAGGTAATCCCATACATTTTACATGTGTTACAATATAACCCAGATACAATATATGTGTGTAAATACCATTTTCTTGTTGCACATTAAGTATTAGCTTCCAAAGGTATAAGTAACCTGGGTAGATAGACAGTAGTGCTAACAATTTGCATTCACTTCCCAGTGTTCCTTCTCTGGGTGTAGGTATTTCTGTCCATCATTGATCAACTGGAAGTGAGTTGGATCTTCTTTATGTTGAAGATATCCACTTCCATCAGAATACATCCTCATACAGTATCATTGTTGAAGTGTATAGTGATCTTCTGGTTCTGCTCATTTCACTCAGCAACAGTTGATTTAAGTCTCTCCAAGCCTCTCTGTATTCCTCCTGCTGGTCATTTCTTACAGAGCAATAATATTCCATAACCTTCATATACCACAATTTACCCAACCATTCTCCAATTGATTGACATCCATTCAACTTCTAGTTTCTAGCTACAACAAAAAGAGCTGCCACAAACATTTTGGCACATACAGGTCCCTTTCCCCTCTTTAGTATTTCTTTGGGATATAATCCCAGTAGTAGCACTGCTGGATCAAAGGGTATGCACAGTTTGATAACTTTTTGGGCATAGTTCCAAATTGCTCTCCAGAATGGCCGGATTCTTTCACAGCTCCACCAACAATGTATCAGTGTCCCAGTTTTCCCACATCCCCTCCAACATTCATCATTATTTGTTCCTGTCATCTTAGCCAATCTGACAGGTGTGTAGTGGTATCTCAGAGTTGTCTTAATTTGCATTTCTCTGATCAGTAGTGATTTGGAACACTCTTTCATGTGAGTGGATATAGTTTCAATTTCTTCCTCTGAGAATTGTCTGTTCATATCCCTTGACCATTTATCAATTGGAGAATGGTTTGGTTTCCTATAAATTAGGGTCAGTTCTTTATATATTTTGGAAATGAGACCTTTGTCAGAACCTTTACTTTTAAAAATATTTTCCCAATTTGTTACTTCCCTTCTAATCTTGTTTGCATTAGTATTGTTTGTACAGAAACTTTTTAGTTTGATGTAATCAAAATCTTCTATTTTGTGATCAATAATAATCTCTAGTTCTCCTCTGGTCATAAATTCCTTCCTCCCCCACAAGTCTGAGAGGTAGATTATCCTCTGTTCCTCTAATCTATTTATGATCTCATTCTTTATGCCTAAATCATGGACCCATTTTGATCTTATCTTGGTATATGGTGTTAAGTGTGGATCCATATCTAATTTCTGCCATACTAATTTCCAGTTTTCCCAACAGTTTTTTCCGAATAATGAATTTTTGTCCCTAATGTTGGTATCTTTGGGTTTGTCAAAGATTAGATTGTTATAGATGTCCCCTTTTTTGTCCTTTGTATCTAATCTGTTCCACTGATCTACCGGTCTATTTCTCTAAGGGACTTTCTAAAGGCCATTTGTGCAGAGGGTTCCCTGACTGTTATGGAGAAATTTTGCTACTTTATGGTGAAAAGGCCAAATTGTCTTTGTTAGTCACCCTGAACAGAATTATAGCTGACAAAGCTCTGCTCTCAGTGTGGATAAGTTTGTAATTTGGCTGTTTTGCTAACCCAAGATTTTAAATGCCAAGAGGCAAAATTTTGCCCAATAATGCAGATGAATCAAGTTATTCCAGCTGGTCGTTAAAGTTTAAGGGGCACAGAATTTTTCTTTATTATATTTTTTTTCCTGTTTATGTTTTTAGTTGTCAAGAGTAGTATTTCCTAAAATATACTCTAGGGACACATTAGTTTCTATGAGTGTCTCAAGACTAGGAATATTTTTTAGAGCAAAGAAAATCCAGTAAAGCAAGGGTGAATATAAAGAAATAAAGATCCTTGAAAGATAGAGAAGTTTGGGAATACAAAATGAGGGTTTTCCCTCAGATTCAGTCAGATAACACTGGAAGAATTGTTTTGTGCCTATCAGACTTGTCAGCTGGAATGATAACTTCTCTATTCCATTCCTCTATACTCTATTCTAACCATGTATATACTAGATCATATGCCCAATGGGATTTCTATTGGGTTCCAACCTTTACATTTATATGTCTCATACTTCATTTTGTAAACTGTACCACTTGCGTGGATTTGCACCTTCCCTGAGAGTCTTTGCTCAGGAATTTATAAACTTGTAGAGCACCACAATCTAATGTGCCAGCCAGCCTTTCCCCCAATTTTACTTATATTGCACCTAAGGAGTTTTGTGTTACTTCTTTCATACACACATCCAAAGACTAAATATGTTTTTCTTTAAAACAGTTTTTTTAAAATCCATATTTAAATTTTCTCTTGTATTTTTTTTTTTTTTTAACCCAGTGAACTGGGTTCCTATGGCCTATGGCCCATGATTTTGATTGTGTTATGTGCTATGCAGCTTAATCCTGAGGAAATCCACTTCCTACTAGAAGTTAGGAACATAGTGAGTTTTCTGAAGTAAAACATCTTGTAAACATTATGTGTGACAGACTCTCACATGTTAAAGTTATTGATACATTTTACTTTTGATCCTTAAGATATTTCTTATGATTGCCACATTATTGGCACTCAAAAACAATGATGCTTTATAACAAGTTTTAGTGTTTTAATTGTTTCATCTTAAATTCACACACTTCTGTATCTCTAAGTTCTTTTTTCAGTCAACAGAGTTCTACATTTTGATTGCTTAGTTTGTGGGGGTGATATAAATCAATAAGAAATATCTTTTTAACATGGAGAGGGTCCTTATAGATTTATTTTTATCTACAGTACACTTGATTTGACTTGAGCAAAAGGAAAAAATCTTGTTGAATATAGATTAGATTCTTTTTTGGACACAATTCTCTGAACACTGGCACATTTTCTGAGCTTCATTTTCCTACTATAAAGTAAAGAATAATAATACCTCTGGTATCTTATTATAGAAATATGAGGCTCAAATGAAATTGCATTTAAAAACATTAAAACATCATGTAAGTATCAGCTCTTATTAGTCTTAGTCTTCTTTACATATATATATATATATATATATAGAGAGAGAGAGAGAGAGAGAGAGAGAGTCTTCTTTAGAAATCTCTCTCTCTCTCTCTCTCTCTCTTTTTTTCTCTCTCTCTCTCTTACACACATACACACACACAGACACACACAGCCTTCTTTAAAATATGCTGGTTTATATAATCATTTTGCTTGGTAAGTAAACAGGGGGAATCCTCTGGTTGTTGGCTCTAATTTAAAGAAAAATTGTAGAGTTTGACAAGGACCCCAAAGCTTTAACACAGACGTTGAACTTTGCACATAGGCTTTCAGGCTGTTCTTTTTCTGTGTGACCTTGCCAGGGCTATCAGGTTTGAGGTGAGTGCCAAAATTGTCATTCTGTCAAAGTGTAAACCTTGGCTCAGTGTATGGCCATCTGCTGTGAAGTAATAATTTTGATTTATTCTTCCTTTGGTTGACACATACTAATGGAGCAGATGCAAGCCTGTAAGTTTTCTTTTATTGGTTTATAGTTTTACTGCATACATTAATGACACAAATAGTGCATTCATATTAGTATTTATATTAGCTATTTCCAAATTGAGGATGAGTAATGCATTTTGCTTATGTTTTTAATATGATGGGAAGCTCTAGACCAGAAAATTTTTATAGTTTTTTTTATAGTCTCAATTTACTTAATTTTACTGCCTCCACAAACTTTATTTTCAGGATATGTCAGATTTTTGTGTGATTTCAAATTTCTAATTACCATTGCTTCAATGAATGGACAGAATTGGACCCAATTCAACAATTTCTCTAACTACTGGAAAATCAACAGAGAGCTTAGTGGTTACAGATGAGAAAAATTTTAAAGTAAGGGAGTTGCCTCATATTTATTACTGTTTTAATTCTCCTATCACACCAGTTTTTTTTTTTTTTTTAAAGGAAATGCCTTTTATTTTCATCTTTGACCTGAAAGACAGTGTGTGAGATGACATACCATTAAAAAACAGAAACTTTCTAGGACACAAAAATAGATTAAAGAAACCATAATACAATTAGTTATTTCTCAGAAACAGAGTTATGACATTTTCATAATGTAGTGGAACAAATTCAGGATTTCAAGTGAGAGGATCTTGGTTCAAATGCAGGTTCTGTTGCTACCTGTATGATTGAGCAAATTGCTTCACCTCATATCTATAAAATGAAGGGCTTGGTCTAGATGACCTTGAGATCCCTTCCAGGTCTAAATCTGTGCTTCTTTGGTACTATGAAAACAGATCTTTAAATTTTTTATTTTAGAGCTCCAATTCAAGTAGCAAAGAAGTTTTATTGCTTCCAAGTCCTTTTTCTTTCACTCAAATAAATCAATACCTGGCTTCTGTTGTTCATATTTTTTGGTTTGCTGCTTCTTTTATGTACACACCAAGTATAATTTTGTATTTTGTCTATTTGTGTATATGTATTATTCTTCCCTTCTATAGAATATGAGTTCTGTGGGGATAGGAGTTATGTTGTGTCTTCCAGTACAGTGAACTGCTTAGTACATGTTTATTAAAGCTGGGCAATCTATTTCAGGCTGACACTCAGGTCACTTTACCTTTTTGAAAACTTCTGTTTCCTCAACTGTAAAATTGAGGGGGTTGGATTCAATGACTGCTAAAGTTCTTTTCAATTCTAAATCCCAGATCTAGCCAATATATTTTAAAAGTGTATATGTCATGGCTTTATCATAGAAGTGAACTCCAATATTTTTTAAAATTTTAAGCTTATTAGTTTTCTAAGTAATCAGGTGAATCATTTCAACATTTGATGAGAAACTCAAAACATATTCACTTTTTAATATTTAATTATATATTTCCACAGTAGTCCTCATTCAGGTAAAAATGTGACATTTACTCTCAGATGCTTTGTGCCATCTCTGACTGAGATTGTTCACATTGGCTTTCCAGACCTTCTACAATCTAACCCTTCTTTCCCCTCCTTCCCCTTCCCTCCCCCCCTCCCCAGTTTTTCTAATATGAGTTTAAACTCATATTTCATTCCACATGTTCAGTGTTGCAGCTAAACTGTCCCTTAAAAATATTTTGCAGATACTTTCTCATTTTTATGCCTTTCTTTACTCACACTGTTCCATATACCTTTTCCTCTTTACTTATTAAATCCCTAGCTGTCTTTTAAGCCCGCTCAAATACCACCTATTTCATGAAGCCTTTTCCTGTTCTGTCAGTTGATAATGACCTCAGGCTTTAATGTAATATTTTGAAAATCTGAAAAATTTTGAATGTTTCAAATGCACTTATTAAAGTTATGTAAGTGTCATAAAGTTAAGGACATTTCTATTGTGAGTTAACAGAGCTTCTTTTTTAGAGTAAGCATTTATGAAATGTTATAGAATCAAATGGTGTGCTCTGAGATATAGTCAAGTTTCATGATTTTTCTATTGAAGACTCTGTAAATGTTGGACAGGTCTCAATTAAAAATAATATGTTACTGGGATTGGTGGTGTATGCTTATAGTATCTTCTGTTGGGAACCAGATAATTTCTTGAACTCTGAAATTCTGAGCTCCAAAGGGCAATGCTAGTATGGAGAGTCTGTCTTTAGAGGGGAAAATACTTCTCTTTTCATGCTAAATATTGCACAACATTTTATCTCAAACTCATTTTCTAGAGTGAAATATTTTGGTGGTGTTATCTAAATGTTGTAAATAAAGAGTAACTAAGTAATTGTTGATTTTAATACTGATTCATTCAATTTAGTCTCTGATGACATCTCAACGTAATCTGAAAATTTTATTTGGTGATTGGTGATGTCTTCTTGAAGCAGGACCAGAATACTGTCTTCTTTAATTCTAATGAGAAAGGCTCTTTGTGCAGTTTTGCTTCTCATATTTTCATGCCTTTATTATATTGGTTAATTTTAAATTGCATTTAATGATGGACTTTCTGAAAATGAATGAATTTGCTGAAATGTTTTAATAGTTTTATTTTCCTCTCTTGAACTGGAATTCTTTTGCTAGTGCATTAAAATCTTACTCAAGTAAAAAACTGGAAAATAAAGAAGAATATTATATGTGGTAATTAAATGAAATTTGGCTTAGTAACATAAGAAATATTCTATGAGCCATATTGGAACCTTCCCTGAATATAACAGCCCTCGTTGATTGATCTCTCTCTTCTTTGAACTCTTTTCAGCACTTATAGTTAGCATTTTAATAGTCTGTTTCTTACCATTTAACTTAAATATGTGCCATTTTTTGCATCTTTTGTTGTCAGAACCTGTCTACTGTTAGTAAATACTTATTGTTATTCCAGATGGATGACATTCTCCATACACAGTATGATCCATCTATAAAGATTGAAATGACATATGAAGGGACTAAGAACCTCAGAATCTTTATACTGCCTCTGGATATAAGTTTTACTGTTTGTAGAAAGAAGATAGAAATGGAAGCAAGCACATGGCAATTAGATATACTGAAATTTCTTTATTTTTTTTCTTTACCTAAGTACAAATCAGTACTTAAGAAACTAAAAAACTAAATATAGTTTAATGAGAGATGAAGCTTTATGAATCTGTGCTGTTAAAGCTTTTCCTCATACAACTTTTACAGCGTAGTTCCTAATGCCCTAGATTGCTTGATTAACCCTGAGTGCGTTTTGAAAGGAATGAAAAAAGAATAAGTACTTATTAAATGATTACTTTGTGCCAAACACTATACTAAATGCTAGCAGGCAAATAAGACAGTTCTTGTCTTAAGGAATATATGTTTTAATTGGTTATGACAAAATACAAAGAACAATGGATGATAACTTGTATGGATGGACACATGGTTTGGAAAATGGTCTAGGATCCAGCTTCTAAAATTGATAGGGTCTTGTAACTGACTGTGGGGCCACGAAATTATGATTTATTATCAGTAAATGTTTGTATCTAATTTTATATATCTATATATATGAAGTCATGTAAAAATTTCTTGGGGCAAAAAAGGGTCGCAAATGGAAAAAATTTAAGAAGTTTTGATCTAGAAGTAAGGTAGAGACCTTACAGGATAAGTGAAAAATTCACCTATCAGAGCTCAGAATCCTAGAACAAGGTGCAACATATGTGAAAACCTTAAATTAAAGTCTTTTCTGTTTGTTTTGAAAACTTCAATAATTATACATTGACATATTAATCTAGGCTACTGCATTCATTACATTACATATGTATTCAAGAAATGATTTTTTATTTTAAAAAGTTGTTTTCTAGATGTTTTTCCTCTAATAACTACTTTGAAATTTAACAAAAACCAGAAAGATGTAATATTCATAAACCTATATTTCTAAAATGACCTTTTTACTGGAAACTAGATCTCAGCAGGAAATGCAACATTAAGTCTGACACTATCCTTACCCCATGACCAGTGCTATTTAATTGTGTTTATTTTAGCAATGTCCTTAAGCTTGGGGTTTGTTGAGGATGTAAAGAACTAGGGGGAGGGATTATGTTTTATAATTGTCTTCCCATTCAATTTTAATAACATAAAATTATATTTAAATTATAAGAGCTAAACTCTTGCAACTTAATCAAGAACAAGAAGTTGAATTTTTTCTTGTTTGGAATGCAGTATCTTATAAAATATCCCAGAAATGCATAATCTTTACATCTAACCATTTGGTTTTTTTTACTAAGTATTCCCTTGCCACCACCCTCAAAATCTAATAGAATGACTTCACCAAGTTTTTTTTTTTCATGAAAATACTCTTGAAAAATTTATAAAAATTACACACTGATAATTTTGCTATAAAACACATAAAGTACAAGCATTAATGTTGCTTTATGTGCCTCAGTGGTGATAATGCTTTTCACATCCTGCACTTTAACTTTTTAAAAAAAAGTTTATTTAAGGAATAAAACAAGCATTTTTATAATAGTACAATAAAGAAGATAATTATATGTGAAATTGTATTCTTATAACACATTTGTATCAATTGCTTTACCCTCATACATTCTAAATCTTTCCTTTCTGTGTCCTTCAAATATAATGAGAAGTCTAGCACTGAACACAAGTGTCTAGTATGTGATAAAGCTTTAATAAATGCTGTATAACCATAATCATTGCCATCATCATCTATAAATCTTTGTTGAAAGAATGAATAGTTGAATGAGATCCTAGCAAAAAAGCAATTCAAGCAAATCTGTGAAATTCTGATTTAGCCTAATTAAACTAGTTTTACTAAATGATGTTAGTATTCTCATCATTTTCTATAAAATCAAATAAATTACATCACTTAGGAAAAATGTATATAGATAATGCAAAACAATAGGTAATCTTTATCAGTTGTATCTATCTTAGAAAATATGGTCATACACACGTATATATTCTTAAATATATTCACTCTCAGCTACATTGGGATATAGACCCTTTCTGATTTTTAGTTTTGGCATCTCAATATCTAGGTGGTAGAAAGCAGCAGGCCAAAGTCAACACATTTATATTAAAAGGTAAATTATGTTCACATTTTTCCTTTCTTCATTACTTATTTATCCTAGTTGCTCTATTAGTTTGTAAGCTTTTTTAAAACCAGGAATTGCATTTATTGTTCAGTTTGGAAAAGGAACTTCCATTTTCTGATGTCTTGAAACTACTTAAAGAGTTTATGACTTCTAGGGAGAGTTTAAGGGAGAAAATATAATTAAAATCTGAGGATATCTACCTTGTATTAAATGATAGTCACTTCCTATATGAGTTATTTTATGTTTACTACTTGTTGAAATATATTTTAAATTATTGCCTTCTCTGTTTATCTTTCTGTTATCTTTCTAATATCCTTTTGTGGTATTCATTATTATTTGGTGTTCACAGTTAAAAAAACAAATTTAGAAGTTTGTAAAATGAATCAAATAGGAAGTTTTAGTGTATTATGAATATTAACTTCTAATTCTAGCTTTAAACCTTATTATCTGGCATAACACAGTTCTCTCTGGCATTATTTTTAGGATCATCTGCTATTACCAGCTACCACCCATAACAAGACCACAAGACCAAAGATGTCAATAGTTTTGCCAGCAATAAACATAAATGGTAAGTGAAACTTATATTTATCAACTCTATCAGAGTTTTTTCCAAGCCAGTGCTTTTTAAACATTTTTTTAAACGTTTAAATCATCATTATTTCGAATTTGTCCTCCTATTCATGTTTCAGTAAGTTCTATCACTCAGTTGTGATTGTATATTTTCAGAAATTTTCAATTCTGTGTAGGATGAGGAATAATAATAATAATGGTAAGAAAAAATTTCCATTCCTCTGATTTATTATTTTAATTCCTTCTTTATTCTCACTGGTTGTTTTCTAAAAGTTTATTTGTAATATAATTATTTAGAACATACAAGATATTTTCTCATATTGTAGCTATAATATACTTGAACCCAGAGTATTCATGGTATTGTTGCATTATAGGTATAATTAATACTAGTATTTTAGTCTTATAACATCTCACAGTACTATGAGTTTTACAGTTAATAATTTATGATTAGTTATGCTATTATACTAATAATACTTCTCTGTATCAGAGTTTTAAAAGGCATTTATGGCTTGGTTTGTTATCTAAATACTTTTTTAATATTTTATATAATAATGTGGTTTCTGGTGTTACATGAAAAGGAAATCCTATGACACGAGGAACACTTCTATCTTTTAAGAATAATATAAGTTGCTTCATTTAGACATTTTTATGTTGTATTATTCTATAACTAAATACATGTAGTGAGTTCCTTATAGCTTAAACTTGTAGTTCTTAATATAGAGTGGTTTCATGCTTTAGACTTTAGAATGTTTACTATGTAATCACTTTTTGATAAAAATAAAAAGATTTTTTTTAAGCCAAGGCTTTCAGAATAATTAAATAAATGCTTTCTGTCTTGCAACCTTATATATAGTCACAGTGAAATCTTGTCTCTAAATCCAAGCTTCTATATACTCATTAAAACCAATTAATTTAGAACCAATGAAGAATCTTTGAACACTATATATTTTTTTTATTTATTGAATATTTCCCTCCAGTTACAATTTATTTTTACATTTGTTTTTAAAATTTTTGAGTTATAGGCTCTCTTCCTTACCCTACCCACAATTAAGAAATCACTTGGAAAGTTAGACAAAACATTTCCATTAAAGTCAAGTTGTGGGGTAAAAAACCATAAATCTCCTACCTAATGAAAATAAAAACCTTCAAGATCAATTGTTTAAAAAAAAAAGAGAGAGAGAGAATGCTTCAGGCTATATTTAGACACAATCAATTTCATCTCTGGGTATGGATAGAATTTTTCATCACAAATCCTTCAGAGTAGTTGTGGATGATTGTACTACTGAGAATAACAAAGTCATTTACAACTGGTCATTCTGGAACACTGCTATTACTTTATATACAGTAGATTTTACTTTTCTTGAGTTCATGGAGGACTTTCCAGGTTTTTTTTTTCTTTTCTTTTTTTCCTGAGAACATGCTGCTTATTTCTCATAGAACAATAACATTCCATCATAAACACACACCACAGTTTTTAACGAGCCATTCCCCAATTGATGGACATCCCCTCAAATTTCTAATTTTTTTTGCCCTGAGAAGAGAGTTGCTATGAATATATTTTGTATATAGAGATCATTTTCATTTTTTTTTTCCCCCTGAATGTCTTTTGGTATTCATACCAAGTAGTGGTGTTGTCAGGTCAAAGAATATGCATGAATTTATAGTCCTTTGAGTACAGATCACATCTTATGATCATTTATCAATTGGGGCATGCCTCTTATTTTTTAACAAATTTGACTCAGCTCCCTCCATGTTTGAGAAATGAGGCTTTATCAAAGAAACTTGCTTTGAAATTCTTTTTTACAATTACTATTGCTATCTGTATTTCCTTCCATTTATTCTCTCTCCTTTCACTCTGTTCCTCTTCAAAAATGTTTTAGTACTGACTCCTTCCTCACCCAATAAGATGATGTAATTTTCAAGAAATAATTACCATGTGAAAATTTAGTATAAGAGGTAAAGAAAAATCTACATATCGATTATTACACATTGTCATGGATAGATGAGCTTGAAGTAACAAGTGATTTTACAATAACTACCATTGGCAGACACATATTGACTGGAAGTCAGGAAATACTTTTAAATAAAAATGGTTGCCTGTTATTGTAGGCATTTCCAACCACAAACATTTTAATTCTATCTTTATACCATTGTTGAAAATTGTATACTTGTTTGCATTTGCATTTGTTTTTTCTTATGCATTATCTTGTTTGTCTGCATTAGCTAAAATACTTTTTAAAGTTAAAAGATGTCTAGTATCTTCATCATGAAAATCTCTCAGTATTTAACAGAATGCTCAGTACATAGTGAAAGTCCCTGATAAGAAAATATAGTAGAAATAGACTCCTTTCTCACTTCCATTCATTGATGAAAAATTAATAGTGTTATCAGTATTAAGTGTTGCAGAGTATAGCTTGGATCATCTGAATTAATACCTGCAAAGAAAGCAGACTTAGTTCTGTTGTTTAAAAAAAAAAAAATCCCATTAAGATCCCAAGCAAATAAAACTTTGGGTAGGAAATGTTGAGCATTCTGTGTTAATTTTAATGTTATAGAGATATATGGACTGTCCTGGGCAGTAAACAAGCCATCTGTTTATCTTTCTCATGGCTATTTATATGAGTCAACTTAGAGAATTGAGAAAAGTGACATGAAAATTCTCATAAATGCATTTAGACACACAAATGTTTTCAGAAGAATTGAATTGAAGAAAAGCAGCATTTGGATGCAGTAGATAGTACGCTAGCAAGGCTTATAGCCTAGGACCCGCACTGTCAGCGTGGCCCTGACACATGGGCATTGTTAGCTTGTTTGTCCTGGGTGGTCCTTTCCTCACCAGGAACCTCGGCTTCCTTGTGTTTAAAATGAAAGAGTTGGAACCTATGAGCTCTCCAATAGTTCTCCTACTTCTGAAATTCCAAATTTCTTAATCTTGTTCAGACATTTAAGATCCACCACCATCTGGCCCTCACCTAACTCACCAGCCTCCTTACATGTTCCTGCCTTTCTTACACTCTGTACAACCCTACTGGTCTTCCTGGTTTTTTCTCACCCATTACACACCATCTCCCATCGTTATTCCCTGTGTCTGTGGTGTACTTCTGCTTTCCTTCAAGGCTCAGCCCAAGTTCTGCTTTCAGCAGAAAGACTTTCCTAATTTCCCTTCAATGTCTTAATGTCTAAATCATCTCATCTGTTTTTTTCATATATTTTTTATATTTCCTTTGATTTACAAGGGGTTCCTTATGAATGAGGACTATTTCATTTTAGCTTTTGTAAATTGCAATTCCTAGATATGTGTGTGTGTGTGTGTGTGTGTGTGTGTGTGTGTGTGTGTGTGTGTGTGTGTGTGTGTATACATACACAAACCTGCCAGAAATAGGATATACCTTACTTTTAGTCAGTTCATCCTTAAGAGTGCTATGCTTTTCTGTTTCAGGAATGGGTGTTTCTTCTTAAGGCATATTTTGCTTAATTTTTTCCATCAAGATTTGGTGGTAGGTTAGGGAAACCCCTGGTTTTACTTTATACAAAGAGTGATGCGAACTCCTAATGTTGGGCCCAGATCAGTCAGCTATATCTCCATTTTTCTTGGCAAGGAGAACTGTTTTTTGAGTCTGTTGTTGGATTTAAAAATGCTATAGCTAGAAATCTATTTCTTTTTTTCTTTTAGAGTTCTTTATATGTGATATCATAAGATTTAGAACTAAGAGACCATAGATATTATTTAGCCAAACCACATTTTTACACACAAGGAGAGCGAGTCTTTGAAGATTTAGATGACTTGGTCCTGTGGCTCCAAATCCAACATTCCATACCAAATTTCTGCAAATGTCTGCATCCACCTCCAAGAGAAATGTGGCAGCGAGGTGGTGCCACTGTGCATTGAATGCTTGGCCTGCATCAGGAAGACCCAAGTGCAAATGCTGCCTCATGCACTCAGTTGTGTGACCCTAGGCAAGTCCATGGGTTCAGGAAGAGTCAGATTTGACTGAACTTCTGAACAACAGCAAACTACACGTGATGATCCTTGTGGGTGCATGTTGACTTAGAAAAGTTTGCTTAAATTATTATTTATTTTGTTAAACATTTTCAAGTTACATTTTCATTTGATCTAGAGTGTTATGGATTTCACGAAGCCAGAAATTGGTCCTGGTGCCCTAAGGCATATGACACCCACACATGTGTACACACACACACACACACACACACACACACACACACACACACACGCTGTGGATTACAGATCTGCATACCGTCCCACACTCTTCCCTGACCCTCCCCACGTTCCCCTTCCCTAGCCAACTAACAAGAACCAAACTTACATTTAAAAAATTACATTAACTGTGTTTAGATTTATCTTCTGTTTTAGTATAAATTGTCAAGAAATTTTGAAAATCTTAAAAGTGTGTTTTGTTTTCTTTTCCCACTTCAACAAGCTTTTATGAAATCCCTGTGTAAAAAGCCTTATGCTAGGTGGCTAGGGCTCCATCTAGCCCTAAAAACAAAATGTAACTTTTCCTCAAGGACGGTACATACTTCTGAGGGAATGATTTATTCAGTCATTCCCCATTCCAAAAATTCTATGATTCTGTTATTTTTTAAATTTACATTTCTAATTACCTTAGTCTGGCATAATTTTAAAAATTTTTATATTTTTTCCCCTTGTAAATAAGCCCTAGAACTTCTACTCATGTTGGTTTTTAGTCTGTGTAGAAATGGGAGCAGCTGGGTGGCACGGTTGAAAAAAATGACAGACCTGGAGTTAAGAAGGCCTGAGTTCAAATACAAGCTCAGACATCTGGACAAGTCACTTAATCTCAGTTTCCTCACCCATAAAATGATCTGGAGAAGGAAATAGTAAACCTCAGATGGGATCACAAAGATTTGGATACAACTGACCAACAACTAAACAGCAAAAGAAGGAAAGGAGGGAGCAGATGCCAGGATTGCTTTATCATTTGCTAATAACTTACCCTTCCCTTCCCAGCCCAGCACTACCAAGGAAAAGATAAGGAAATAAAAGCGGATTCTGTTCCCCACCATCTCCTCCTAAAAACCTTATCTGAGCATGTGGATCTTGAGATGGCCAAGTTTTTCTTGGGTGGGGACTGCTCCATTTTGTGGGTGTGTAGGTGCTTAATATATGTGTGTTGAGAGATTATTACCAGAGTATACATATAAATCCCTTTTCATTTAACAATTAACAAAGGAGAGCAAAGAGAACTTAGAGGGATTCCAGTACATTTCTTTGTCTTCTTAAAGACGTCACAACTCTCTCCATGTTATGCTTCTGTTTCCTCACAACAGTACTACCTAATCAGGGTGCTAGTATTGGTTATCACTTCAAGTTCATTGTTCTTTCCCTTACACATAAACCTATGAGGGAAATTAACTGAGGAAATAAAGCATAACCAAGCTTATAAATTCTATTCTAGTAATCTTCCTATATTCTGGAAAGTCAGAAATTTTGAGATCAGTTGTATCACCTCATCAGAGACCTTTTTAAGTGAGCAAGGAAACTAATTAAGAAAACTAAATGTAACTTACTTTTTTCTAAGACTCCTGAGTCTAAGAATCACATGAAATTTAAAAATAAGAATGATTGGAGATAACCAGGACCAGTAGAGCCTGGTTAATCTTGTGATTTTTTTAGAACAAGGCCCCTTACTCTCCCAAACTCTCTCCTTAGGAATCTCTTGCCTTCTTTTTTTGCTAAACTCTACTTGAATGACTTCCAAATTTATATTACTTAATCCTGTCTCTCAAGACAGATATTTAGTTGGTTCTTGCATATCTCTTTGTGGATGACTTATAGACACCAACAAATTTTATGTGTCCCAAGCCACATGCAATACCTTTTTCTAAAGTCAGAAGTCTTTTGACTTGACTGTCTATTTTATGACTTCTCCATCATCCATTCTGAAAGCCTTGGAGTCTTTTGCCTTTTCTTTCCTTCACTTTCTTTGTCTAATCAGTTCTTAAGTTCTTCAGATGCTGTTTACGCAACATCTCTTCTATTTACCTTACCTACTTCCTTTCCCAAAACAGGCCTCCATTACTATCTAGCTAATCTATTACTATTGTTTCCTAATTAGTCCTCCCCACTTCTAGTTTTGTTCCTCATTCTTCATATCACTGTCAGATAGGTTCTCCTTACTGATATAATCATGTCATTCTTCTACTCAGAATCTAGCAATACCTCCCTATTACCCAGGGAATTGACATCAAAGGCTTATATGATTTATTACTGCCTACTCTTTTCAACTTATCTCATATGTTCCCCATCCATATACTCTTTACTTCAACTACCAGCCTCTATAAATATCCTGACTTTTTTCCTCTCACATCTGTGCCTTGGCTTATGCTATTTCTCACAGCTGGAATAATACTTACGTTGACAGAACACTTTATGTTTACAAGGTTCTGTCACATAGCATCTTTTTAAAAATTTAATTTAAAAAAATTTTAGTCATACCACCAATTCAGTAGTATTTTATTTTTCCAAATACATGCAAAGATAGTTTTTAACATTCACCTTTTGTAAAAGTTAATGATCGAATTTTTTCTCCCTCCCTTCAGCAAGCAATTTGATATAGGTTAAACATGTGCAATTCTTCTAAATATATTTCCATGTTCATTATGTTATGTAAGAAAAATCAAATCAAAAGGGAAACAAAAACATGAGAAAGAAAAAAAAGCAAACAAACGACAAACAACAACAAAGATGAAAATACTATATTTTTATCCACAGTCTCCATAGTTCTCTCTCTGAATGTGGATGGCACTTTCTATCACAAGTCTATTGGAATTGTCTTGAGTCACGTCATTATTGAAAAGAGCCAAGTCCGTAACAGTTGATCATCACATAATGTTGTTGCTATGTGCAATGTTCTTTTGGTGTGCTTCACTTACCATCAGTTCATGTAAGTCTTTCCAGGTCTTTGTGAAATCATCCTACTGATCATTTCTTATAGGACAATAATATTCCATAACATTCACCTACCATAACTTATTCAGCCATTCCCTCATTGATGGGTATCCACTCAATTTCCAGTTCCTCACCATTACAAAGAGTGCTGCTTATTGCTCATGTGGGTCCTTTCCTTTCTTTTATGATCTTTTTGGTATACAATCCCAGTAATAGCACTGCTGGACCAAAGGGTATGCAGTTTTATAGACTTTGGGAAGAGTTCCAAATTGTTTTCCAGAATGGTTGGGTCATTTCACAACTCCACAAACAGTGGAGTGTCCCAGTGTTAGTGTCCCAGTTTCCCCACATATCCTCTGATATTTGTCATTATCTTTTCCTGTCATCTTAGCCAATCTGAGAGGTGTGAAGTGGGTACCTGAAAGTTATCTTCTCTAGTGAATGTGATTTAGAACATTTTTTCATATGACTAGAAATGATTTTAATTTTTTGTTTGAAAAGTGTTTATATCCTTTGATTCAACAAAATAGTCATTTTAGCTATTTTCAGAAATTTTATTTCTCCTTCTATGTTTTAATTTTTTTATTCTCTGGTAGAAGATGGGTCACTTTCTTCATCTTGAGTCCTTTGAAATTATGGTTTACTCTCAGTTTACCAGAATTCTGAAGTCTTTCATATTTAAAAAAAAAAAAAGTAATATTATTGTATCACTGCATCAGTTTAGAAGTCTCCTCAGTTTCCTCTAAAACATTCTATTTTGACATTTCTTATAATTCTCTAATAGGCAATTGCATTCATATAATTTTATCTCTTTAGCCATTCTTTAGTAAATCAATAAATCTTTACTTTCTTCCTACTATGAAAATAACTGCCACAAATATTTTTGTACATATGTATCCTTTTCTTCTCTCTTTTTCACTATTTGTTCTTAACAGTGGGGGCTGATGTTTTAAAAAAACATCATAATTTTGTTCACCAAGTCTACTGGTTTAGAACCTAGTATGTACAAATCATCATACTAGGCACAGAGATGCAGAGATAAATAAAACAGTTCCTATTCTCAAGGAATTTGTAGTCTAGTAGAATAAACAAAAGATTCAAAAAACTGGAGTGTATCATCATGAGAACTACATAATAAGTGTTGAATGTTTGTTGATTAAGAATAGACAAAAAGGAAAGATGTTTTTAGCCAGCAATATCAGAAGAGATTTAATGGAGGAGATTTTATTTGAATTTGACTTTAATGTATGAGTAGCATATAATAAGTGGCTATGAAGAGAAGAGAATATTCCATACATATGAAATGAAATTAATAAAAACACAAAGGTATAATTCTGGAAATCATGAATAGTCTATTTTGTCTAAAGTTTAGAGTAATTTCAAGAAGAAAAATTTGAGGAAAGAGTGGAAAAAAAGATTAGAATCAGTTGTAGGGACTCTTACATACCAGGTTAAGGTTGTGACTTTATTAGGCAATTTGGAGCTATGAGAATGTTGATTTAGACCCACATTGATAAAAGGAATAAATGAGCATTAATTCTTGCAATTTTATATTGTGGCTTTAAATGATGATAGCACAATTATGAGGATGTTTAAGTTGGACCTAGGTCTTTAAGTATTTGCCATTTGCATCATTCTTTATTCTTCCTCTCATTTTTATGTCTTCAATTTAGTTGATCTTTGTCCTGCAAGTATTTCTGTTTCCCCTCTCTTATTCAAAACAGCTTAAAATAACATGTGTTTGTTAAAGATTTAAGAATCAAAATAGGAATTCTTCCTTTTTCCCTTTGTGGAGCTCTTCCTATGTCAAAAGATAAACATGTAATAAGTGCTTCAAGTAAAAAGCAAGATTGGTTGTGAAGATTATTGAATCACAGTAAACTGCTTATCCTTCTGTAAAAAGATTTCTTTCTGTATGATTACCTGCATATTAATTATGGATGACAAATGAAATTGTTTTAATATTAAAAAAGAATTTTAAGGTTCCACTTGTAGCTCCATATATCAGCATTTTCTCCATTTGAAAGTGTTTTTTTTATTTATGTGGTGATTAAACTACTCAACTGCTTTCCTTGACTCTCAGTAAGAAATTTAGCTAAACTTCTGAGGCATAGAATGGGATGTGTGGTAGAAGTGGAGGTGGGAACTTGTTTGATAGCTTCCAGACCTGGCCACAAAAATTTTTGGTGAGGTTTTTTTTTGTTGTTGTTTTTTGTTTTTTCTGTTTGTTTTAAATTTTATTTTGGCTAAATTTGATTTTTTCCTATCTTGATGCTTAATTAAGGTTTGGGGAAGGACATTGGTTTTTCATTGATTTGAATTTATCCATCCACATAAAGCAGATGTGTTTTTAAAACAAAATAATTCTTGAAATTGGCTAACATGATAGTAATGATGGCATATCTATTTCATGTTGAGTTGCCTTAAGAATAGAGTATATCTTTTTTTCCTTCCTAAGATGGGCATTTATGAAGAATTCACAGTGCCTATGTATGTGTATTTTCCAGCTATTATTTGATTAAGGTATCATGAAGAACTGTCAGTAGCGTTCCTACCTCTCTGACCATTCTTATGTCCTCTTCACCATCCTCTTCTTCCACCAATTTCAGGTGTGGAAGTTTGCCAGACTCTATCTTCTGACTTGATATTTTCTCTTTTTTTTACTGTCCTCTTTCAATTAAGTAAATATGTTAAGTTCCCACCATATGCAGAGCACTCAAGTAGGTGCTAAGGTATATACAAAAAGTTTGAATTAGACATGTGTCAGCATTTTTGGAGCTTACAGTCTAGTAGGGAAATATGACTTTTTTTGCTGAGGCAATTGGGGTTAAGGGACTTGCCCAGGGACACAGCTAGGAAGTGTTAAGTGTCTGAGGCCAGATTTGAATTCAGGTCCTCTTGACTTCAGGGTTGGTCCTCTATCCACTTCACCACCTAGCTGCCCTGAAATATGACTCTTTTACAAACAGTTATGGGATAGGAACATTCACGGTTAATTATAATAGTATAATACATATTAAGTGTATACAAAGGATACAGACTAGATGCTGATGAGGTACAGGAGGGAAAGTCATTACTGGTTCTGGTTTATGGAAGTTTTTAAGCTAAGCAAGTCAACAAATATTGTTTATTATGTGTAAGCACTATGCTAAGCACTGAAGAAATAAATACAAGAAGAAAAAAAGCTCTTGTCCTGGAGGAGCTTACATTTTAGTGGGAAAAACAGCCCTTTTAACAAGGAGCTGAAAAGTAGTGTTGGGAATGGTGCCCATATATGCCAGAAACAGAACCTGGAGAGGAAATGAAAGATGGCGGACAGAGGATCTTCCATAGAATAGAGGCTGTAGGAAAAACTCATCATTGTGACAAGGGGATCTTAGGGGGTAGAGAAACCGTTCCCACCAGTCCCTCAAATGCAGCATGTCCTGTACCAAATCCATTTTCTTTTTATTCTGAAGCAGCTCATCTTTCTTAGTTTCCAGTTTCCATTAATAATATCACCATCTTCCCAGTCACCAAGTCTGGGATGATTCTTAGTCGGCCATTTTTGACATGACTATGGTTCACAAGGATTGTCCATTTTTGACTTTGTGAGGTACTTATTTCCCATACCACTCATTTGGCACTTAATGGTATACTGCTTTGGAGTATCTCCTGTGGTCTGATCACATTTTACTGACCAAATGAAGCTATGTATTTAAAGTACTTTGCAATCTCTAATGCACTCTCTCTCTTCCTATGTTAACAAACAATAATACTTTTTTTCTGCATTTATGATTTTATTGGTATAGGCAATTCCTGGGGAGGAAATTTCCTCAACCAAGGCAGATGGACAACTGTTTTCCAAACCTATACTTTAGGTCCCTGAGAGTTAAAGTGACTTGCACAACATTACAGCATTTGTTAGATGCAAGACTTGAACCCCTGCTGATTCTTAAGTCCAGTCCTCTGTCTACTAACCATTCTGCCTATTGATTACTAGTGATTACTTTTCTTATTATTTAAATTACTGCCTATAAGTCTTATTTCTACAACTACATTGTAAACCCCGCAAGATCAGAGACTATAACTGTTTTGAGTCCCTTCCTGTGCCTAGAACTATCTCTACAGAGGTATTGTTTAATTACTTGCTTAATTAATTACTTAATACTTGCATTTTATCATTGCCCACGATCATTAAAGTACCTAATTTTTCATTGTTTCTCCCCAAGCCTTGATCATTCAGTCCTCCCAGATTTAACATAACTCTCTTAGAACTCCTTGCTTCAAACACAGCTTCATTCTTTCTTGGCTCCCCTTAAAAAAAGAAAAAAAGAAATCTCTCTATCCAGGTTTGGTTGTTAAAGCAGTCTTATATGTGTTCAATAAAAGCTAATGGATTCAGTTATAGACCCACCCTACCTCTACACATTGGAGAGCATTATGGTTTATTGTCATAAAGAGGAATAGAGGAAATTTTAAGGACTTTGATTTTGCCTTTTGGTATGTACTATGATCGTTTTTTTTTTTTTTTTTTTTTTTTTTTTTTTTGTTTTGTTTTGTTTTGTTTTTGTTTTTTTTTTTTAATGTGCTGGTCTCGGAGATTTTCACATATCCCAGGAAGTTTTATCTTAGGTTAGTTTACATTTCTTTTCTCTGTGATGTTAATACCTCTTTGCCTTGAAAAAGACAGCCACTAAGGCACCCTGGGATTTGTACCTAATTGACCTTCAGTGTACAGTCAACTTCCAGTGAGATCATTCTAACTCCCTCTCCCATGTGTTATGGAGCCGTTTCCAAATCTAAGCTGTTCCAACAGATGTTAAGCTTTCAAATAGTAAAAACTGGAGATCTGATTCCATTTAAATACACGTTACTGATCCAAGACTTTTTAGTTCTCCAACAGCTGAAGTTTCTTTTCCACATTGTAGGTTTCCCAGAATAACATGATATAGATTTATGTTTCTCCTGGATAATCAAAGAATCTGTAGATTGTCAGAAAGAGCATCTTAGACATACTTCATGGTGCTTTCTGAGTGCGTGGGAGGTGAGGGTAGAAAAGGCGCTGCTGAGCTGACAAACCCCCGTAGACTCTTCCTGGCTCCCCCTTGTCTCATGTTTCCCACCTTCAGACTCCAGTTCAACATATCTATGGCAATAACACCTCCATCCTTTTTCACCTAGTTCTCTCATTTAACTGATTTTGAAGTTAAGGACACCAGGTTCCAAAGCCTTGTTTATCCTGCCTCTCTATAATACACACACAATCCAATGCTTTTAAAAGCTTTTTCTGCTGATAATGCAAGGTCACATACAGGGGCTTGAAATAACACATAAGGAAAGTTACAGAACTATAAGAACTCTTGAGCTCTTATTGAAATAGTTGTGGGCTTCATGGGGAATGGAGTTGGAGCTAAGCCTTGATCTGTTTTAACAACACCTATTCTCTCATTGACCTCCTTTAGTTCTTCTTGTAAATAGCCAACCATAGATTCCCTGGGTTAGCGGAAGGATTAAACAATCAGCCTTCTAGCTACTATAGATTCAAATGAGCAGGATTTTCAGATTCTCACTTCTTTTAGAGCTTGCTTTCTAATCTTGTATCTGGGTGTGGGATATCTCTCTAAAGAGTTCCCAGTGATTCCTCCAAGTAGCTTTATGTCCTGTAAGCAACTTGCAGGCATCCTGCTTCCCCAAAGCAAATTCATCAGCAGGTTTTCTTAAGGTTGGCTCCCAGCTTGGGCAAAGTTGGACTTGTCCTAGCTAGCATCTGGACCCTGCTCTCTTCTCAAGACGGAGCCTATGTGGCTACTTGCCCCCATAATTTCCATAGGCAGATTCTTCTACTTATTTCAAAGTCTGGATCCCATCCACTTCTTTCGCCAAATTTCTCTTTCCCAACTTAGAGCCTCTAGTTTTCAGTACATTTGCAGAGGTGCATGATATTCTGGCTGTTCATCAAGTTTTGACTTCTAACCACTTAGCCAGGATATTATTGTGTGGAAGAAAAAGTTGGAATTGGGGAAACTGAGTTTCAAACCCTAGACCTGGAAGTTTTCTGACCCTTCTTTCTTCTCATCTGTAAAGTAACATAATTTGGCTAAATGACTCTTTTAACTCTATCATCTTTGATCTTTGATAATCTTTGATAAGCTCTACTAATGTAGAGCTTATCCACTAGGCAAGAGACTTTTATAGAATCCTCTCACTATAATTTCATAATCACATTACTTTAAACATGTAGCATCAATAATGGTTTCTATCCAAGGAATGGAATGGGTCTTTCTCTTATAGTTCTCCACATATGATTTTTAGAACTAATGCCTAATAGCATAAATTGTCAAGTATGTTGTAGATGTGATTATTAAACACTCCTGGGTCACTAAATGTCCACTAAGGTCTCTTTCACCTTTGAAATACTGTAATTATAAAATTGAGCATTCTTTCCATGTATTTTCAATAGGATATAAGTTCCTTGAGGACAGAGGCCCATCTCTCTCTCTCTCTTTTTTTTTTTTCCTATGACAGACTCTAACATGGTGCTAAATAAATGATTATTAATTGATTGATTGATTCTGGTTATGTACTGTTTCTGTTGGCAGCTATATCCTCATATAATTTTTACTATTTTAAAGTGAAAATATCAGGAAGAAAATTGTGTAGAAATTATGTGTGTAAGTATGACTTATTAATATGAATTATAATGACTATTGGAAAGGTTAGGAAATGGAAATATGTCAAATTCAGCATTTACAAGACTCAGGAAGTTCTTGTGTATATATATATATATATATATATATATATATATATATATATATATATATATATATATATATATATATATATATATTACAACATAAAATTGTGAAGTCTTATTGATTGACAGATTGCTTTTTCATCATCCATTTCCTTATGTTCCTAAATAAATTCAGAACCCTAGGAATTGAGATATCCAGAGAGAAATAACCAAATATACCACTCAGTCAGTTTTCAGTTGGCCTTAAAACTTATAGTGCGTTCTGTGTTTCACAAGCAGAAGTTAGGACAAAAATTAGAGTAAACCTGAACGTAGGTGTAAAACTAGTTGTTGCTACATATATCTTTTGGCCTGTTGGCAAGTGTTTAATATTTGGCATGCTATTTAATATAATGTCCTTCATAAAAACTGGCATAGGAATCACTTAAAAATGAAGTGTGTTTGTATTAGTAATAAAGCAAATGACTTCCAGGCCAAACACCTTGAATTTTCTGTGATAACCAGGGCCTTTTGATTATTGAGGACAATTTTGTCTATATATAAACTCTGTAGAGAAATAAATGGAGAAAATGCCAGCCCAAGACTTCTTAGCTTCAAAAGCAAAAATTTCTCTAATAAGGTAGATCCAATCAAGTCAAATTCAAGAGTCAATGGTTTCAAAATTTGTTTGTTTATTCCATGTTATTTGAACACACAAGACCTTTTGACTGTTCCTGGTCTTTTTTCCCCATTCCTCAGAGCCACAATCACTAAACTGTGTCTAACAAACCTGACAGCTCACTTTTACACTCAAAATAAAACAGAATAGGGGCCGCTAGGGGGCGCAGTGGATAGAGCACCAGCCTTGAATTCAGGAGGACCCGAGTTCAAATCTGGTCTCAGACACTTAACACTTCCTAGCTGTGTGACCCTGGGCAAGTCACTTAACCCCAGCCTCAGAAAAAGAAAAATAAATAAATAGATAGATAGATAAATAAATAAATAAAATAGAATATACTGTTTAACTGAGTAAAAACAAAAGTCCCTCATGCTTCTCCTTAATTAATTTGCTGTCTATAATTTCAGAGATGGGATTGTTTGTTTTCCCAGGAAATCTATGTGTATGCCACATTGAAACTTCTAGTTGATTCCAGTAAAGGGGCCAGGCTTTCCCTTAATATGAGAAATCACTCCCTCTTCTGTTAGCTTGTTAATTCACTCAGAATCTCACTAACATATTGATTTTACTTTCTCCTTTTATGCAGTGTTTCTACTATTATTCAGGAGAGCCATACCCAGCATGTTAAGCTATGGGTCATTTGAGATTAGCCAAAGAAATTTGGTAAACTCTTCCCCAAAGGAACATTTTTATAGCTACTGCTATCAGTAGGAACTTGAAATAACTAATGAAGTTAGCTAAACATAGCACTTGAGCGGCAGGAAAATTTATTTGCCGCCAGACCAAATCAGAGTATAACAATTTTGCTCAATGAAGTAGTATGATAGATTTGAACTTTCACTTCCAGAACCTTTCATCAGAAATTATATCAGTGAAGATCTGAGTTCAAATGTGATGTCATACACTCTAAGAGCTTGAAAGAAAGTTGGAGATCACGAAAACTTTCTTTTCATTGTCCTTCCCCTTTCCATTCACCATTTTCAGGTGATGAAGCTGAAGCTTGTTTGTGAATGTTAAATAAGTTGTTCATTGTCACATTGAGAAGAAATGACAGGTTCAGGATTTAAGCTAATCAGACTTAGCTGCCCAAAATGGTAGATAAAACAAGCTAACACTATCATTGGTTCATGGATTTGGAGCTAAAAGAGACCTCAGACCCTCTAATTCTATGTTTGAGGAAGCTTTGGCCCTAAGAGGTTAACTCACTCAACCCAAAGTCCTTTAGAGAGTAAGTAAGTAGCAGATTCCAGATTAAGTCCCACTGTACTCTCTAACCTCTGTATAGTAGCCAGAACTGGAGAGACTGATGATAGTTCTAGAGTGTCAGGACACAACTGAAAACTTTCAGCCCTGAGAAATGAAAGAAGGGCTACCCTTATTCTGATTGGCCCCATTGGACAGCATCAGGAGCAATTGATTGAAGTTACAGAAGCAGGCTCAGCCTAGGAAACAAGCCACATAACAACTAGAGGCACAGATTTGGGGGCTACTTTTGGAAGTAACAGATTCGCTGGAGGTCTTCAAACCACAAAGTGGTGATTTTATAGGAGATGGACTTGTTGAGCTAACATTAACCTTATAGTTTTGTGATTCTTTGGTCTTAAAAATTGTGATCCTGAGTTCAAGAGGCAGGCTGCGGTCTTCAATCACGTGAGAATATCTTTACCCTGGAATCAGTTCATTGAAGCATGCTACCATAACACGATTAAATACAGACTGAAGCATGTTATTTTTCACTTTCATTTTTTTCTTTTAATTTAGTCTTCTTGTTCCAAATGACTAGTATAGAAATGTTTTATATAATTGCATAAATTTTTATTTTAAAAAATTAAAGGAAGAAAAAGAAACAGCTTACTGTCCCAACTTTGCTCTGTGAGCTTTGATAAAATTATAATTTTGCAATTCTGTTATTACATGGTTTATGTAATAACTATCCCTTAAAATATTTTATAGTTGTTTGCATATATGTATTTTGTATTTTGGGGTTCTAGGAGGCACAATGATTAGAGTGCTTGGGCTGAATTTAAGAAGACACTTACTAGATGAGTGATTCTGGGCAAGTCATTTCATCCTATTTGGCTCAGCCTCCTCATCTGAAAAATGAGCTGGAGAAGGAAATTGCCAACCACTCCAGTATTTATGCCTAGAAAATCCCGAATGGGTTCCCAAAGAGTCAGTCATCACTTAAATGAGTAAATAACAATAGTATTTTCAATTGTCTTTGAAATGTACATTTACATACATGTATATTAGTACTAAGTTAATAAACACCTTAGGGGCAAAGATAATGTATTATTTACTCAGCATGAGGCATAATGTCTTGCACAAAAAAAGTTCAACCAACATTTATTGAATTGAATTGAACTGTGACATTAGATGAGTTACTGAACATCTTGGAGCCCCAGTTCCTTTTCTTTGAAGGTAAAGAGAGAAATATTAATGCTATATCAGGAGTCCTTAATTTTTTTTTTTTTTTTTCATTTTGGAATCCTCTGGCTGCTAATTGATCCTGTGGACTCCTAAGAGTAATGTTTTTAAATGCACAAAATGAAATATTTAGGATTTCAAAAGAAATCATATATAATGAAATTACAGTTATCAAAAAAAAAATATATATATATATACATATATATATATATATTTTTAAGTTTGTGGATCCCTGGTTAAAAACCTCTGTACTAAGTGATTCCTTCAAGCTCAAATTCACAGCTTGTTGGCAGTGAATATCTCTTGAAAATTAACTGTGTGCCATAGACAGCAAATAAATCATGACTGTTTTCTAATTAAACTAAGTTTCTGTGAATTGGAAGAATTAATTTCTCACCTCCCACTTAAAAAACATATGAAACAATTGCATTTTCCCACACAGGATAGCCTGGACAGCCATGTTGTAGCAGAGGAAATACTCAATGCATTTGTCATCATTATTTTTGGCATCTCTCTCCATGAGAGCCCTTTTTAAGTTTCTAGTTTCAGGAATCCATTTCTTACTCATGTGCACAATTGCAAACAAAAGGGCATGTGATTTAACATTTGGAGTTTAAATTGCACTTATGGTAATGAATTGGAAAGTATTACATTTCCTTCAAAAATATTACTCATTCAAGTTTGAAAAATGATTCTTAATATCTTTTAATAAAAAATTCATATTGAAAATGTAATTGTATGACATTCAGTCATTTGCTTCTTAATTTGGTTTGTTAAAGGAAAACATCAAATTATACCTTTAAAAGTAAGAGGATACTTTGATGAATTGAAGAGATTGAAAGGACAACAATGACTAAGAGAAAAGTACTAGGCCAGCCTTTTGTCTTTCTACAAGATTGTACAAACTACTTTAGATAGATGAAAATCCACTGGAACTTCATATTAACATGAAGCCATTCAGTGAAGAAATCCGTACAATTATATGCCATTTTGGATCTCCAACATAATGTTGCAGTAAGATGCCAGTTGGTATTTTTGCTATTTTAAAAAGGAGAAAATTATTTTACCTATCTCTGAATCTTTGCATGAGACAGCTATAAGTAGCTCAATGAATAAATTACTGTACTTAAGAGTCAGGAAGATCTGAATTCACATGTATCTTTATATACTAAGATACTTAATATTTATATAACTCTGAACAAGTCACTTAACTGTTGTCAACCTCAAGTTTTTTCATCTGTAAAATAGAGCTCATCATAGAACTTACCTTTTAGGTTTCTTGTGAGAAACAAATAAGACAGAATGTGCTTAATATAGTTCCTGGCACATTGTAGGTGCTTAATAAATGTTTATTTTTTCTTGTTAGATTTAGTTGTTAATTCACTTAAACATTTCTTAAGTATCTTGTGTTCATTGTACTCTTCTAGGTGTTAAAAATAAAAGAAATAATTACATACACACTTCTGACTTCAAGGAGCTTGCTACTAGTAGGGAATTATGACGTGTGTGTGCACATGTGTGTGTGTGCATGTCCATATATATGTGAACACAAAAATATCAGGCAAAATTTGGTAAGGACAAAGAAAAGATTGAATTCAACCTCTATTAGAAATATGAGAATAGAAAGAAATAAGGAAGACCTCATAAAGGAATTTACACCTCAGCTAATTATAATAAGAACTGGACCTGGACAGAAAGGAATAATTTCCACATATGGAAGTGTTGGAATATGAAAGAGAATTTTTAACGATATGAAGGAAGGAAAAGGGAAGATTAGAGAATGGTGAGAAGCACGTAGATAGGAAGATGGGGGAGTAGAATGAAATAAATAGAAAAAGCTAGATTGGAACCAAACTGTGGAGAGCTATGAATGCTGACCTAAGAAATTTATCTTTTTTTTGGTAAGCAATGGAGTTTTTGGAGGTAGTAAGTGGGGTGATTAGACTTTTAAGAAGATGAGAGAAAGAACTCAGAAAACTCATTTAGGAAGTCCTTAAAATTGTCTGGGCCAAAGGTAATGAAGGTCTGAACTACAGTCCTGGCAGTTACAAGTTAAGGAAATCTTAGTTAATGGACTTTAGCAGTTGATTAGATGTAGGAGTTGATGGAGAAAGATAAGTCAAAATTGATCCTAAGATTCAGAGGAGAAAAAAGGATGTGTCATCAACCAAAATAGGAGAGGTCATTTTGTGAAGTTGAGGTTCCTGGCCAGACTTCAGAATCAGTGCCCCAACCATACCCCGGCTGCCTTCAGGCTTCTGGGGGCCTCAGCTCCAGCTTCAGGACCCAAGCCACTGCTCTCTCTGCAGGTAGCACTAACCTTTTGATTGCCAATTTGAGTGACCTTTTTTCCCTTCTCATCCCTCTTGAACATTTGATACTGTTAACCTCTATCTCCTCCAGGATATTCTCTCTTCTCTGAGTTTATGTGACACTGCTTAATTCTCCTATTTATCTGGCCATTTTTATCTCCATCTTTTCTGAATCTTCATCTTTGTCCTGTCCCTTACTTGTAGCTGTGCTCCCCAAGACTCTTCCAGGTTCTGTTCTATTTTTTTCTATCTACTAGCTTATTTGGCAATCTTAACTTTTCCTTGGATTTAGTGATCTCTGTGGAGATAATTCTAAGATCTGTATATCCAGTTTAGGACTCTCTCCTGAGCTACAATTCCCCAACTGAAAAGGGAATCATCTGTGAATACAGAAAAGAAATTTGGTGGGGGGAAGGGAACCCACTGGTTTGGAGACAGTACAGAGCCAACACTACAGGCTCAGCATGATTCATAAGATTGATTGCCTTTAAGAATGTGTATAATGTCAACTCTTTTCCACATGGAAGAGGAGGTAGTCATTACTTCTACACTTAACTCCAGTTTGTACTTAAAAGTTTTGTTTTCTGATTTACTCTCTTATTTGATCCAACAGTGATCTGAATTCACTAAAGCAATACTCTTAACCCACCTGATGTAGAAAAATCAATTGTACTAAATTGTCAGCATATGGTTTTAATTTTTTTTTAAAGCAGAGTCTTATTCAGCAGTCTAGAAAATCCAGTCTTGTCCTCTAGAGAAGTTGGGAGAGCTATAGTTTTGGCTTCCTTCCTAAAGAATTTTCTGAAATCTTCAGAGTTCTCTGTTATTGGGCCTTTTCCTTTTTTATGCCCTGCTTTGCTTTTTCCTTTCCAGGTCTTGCTGTGAATCCTTGCTCACTGGAATCCCTTCTAAGTTTCATAACATATAACATGGAGAGAGGTTGGCTTATATGACCTTTAAGGTCCTTCTAGGTCTAAATCGTTGATACTCATATTCAACAAAGTGAACTATGGAAAGTGTTACCTGGAGAATTGGGGGAATTGTTAAGTGGTCTTTAGACCTGGGCAAAGAACCAAAGAGCAGATGCTGATCTGTGTTGAATCATTCAGGCTACATTCTAGGGACTGTTTTTGTTTTTTCAGCCAGGCCACAGTAATTCAGACACACTCGATAAAGTATGAGGGGAGGTGGGTCTATCTGCCCACCTGGTCAATTAAAAGGCTTTCATTTGAGGGCACATGGTATGACTCCATTCCCCTGTCTCCTCTCTCACCTGAACTTCACTTTCATGTAGCAGCCACTTGTATTATTTAGGTACCCAGCAGCCACCCAACAATCTAGACCACCTTTGGAGTGAGTAAAATAGTGCAGATGGCCTGACAAAGAACAGGTGGTCTATGAATTATGTCCAGTAACTGAAAAGTTCTTGCTACCTTACTCTTTGGAACCATATTGGTGTAATATACTCTGAACTCAGCACCAACAAATCAGATGAAAAGAGGGGAGGGTCTAGGAAAGAGTAGGAAATTATTCAGTGATGAAATCCAGTCATTTGGAGAGAGCCTTGCTATTGAAAGGAGTGATGAAACTGAGAATCCTCATTTGGGTTGCCTTTCTCCTTAAGGTTTCTTTAATTCCCAGGCATGGAGCTGCTTCTGTTGAATGTACTGAATTCTTTCCTATTGGGTTTTGGGGGAAGATTTATGACAGAGACCATCCATTTTTGAATCTCTTGTTACCTGCTATCATATAGGTTTAATAGTTTATATTTTTGTGTGTTAAATATAGTTTGGATGCTGATGAATTTCACTGTTTTTTTTTTTTTTCCCCTTACTCTCAAATTCCATGATTTATGTTTTTCTTGCCTGCATTTTACAAATGTGTTTGGAAAGACTAAACATGTTTCCATGGTATAAGTAAATTCTTAATACAGTATGTTTAGACACTATTCCACTAACAATTCCAAAGCCTCATGGCTTGTAGGACAACGTATATGCTCTCAGGGGACATATGAAGAGCCATGACCAGCCAGCTGTCATGTTTCATCTCAGCTTTACCCAAGAATCTTCTATAATGAGAATTTGCTGAAATTTCTGCGCAGTGTTAGTCTAAGCCCACAGAGAAGTCTAATATATGATGTTACAACTTGTAATGGAGATCAAATGAGGACATGTTTCTGTCACTGAGTACAGCAGATATTGTGAACTATTCAGTTAAGTGCCTGTATTACTAGAGTACCAAATGCTTCTTGACAGAACTGATATTTTAGAACCCTATTTTTCTTTCTAGTAAATTCATTAAAGGATAGGGTTTTTTAATTTTTATTTTTTTTCCATCTCTCAGCTTACTTCTCCCTCTATATTTTTACCATCCTCTTTCCTTTTTATCTATCTATCTATTTATTTATTAGTGCTTATCATTATTCTTTTACATTTCTATTCCCTCTCTGTTCTTTTTGGAAAATACAACTAGAATAAACTGGATGATGGATAGCAAAATTATTTTGATATATTTATTACATTCTTTTGAATATATTTCATTACCTTTTGCCACCCAACCTATGAATTTTTCCTTCTAACAATACACGTAAGGTATATATACTCCAACAAGTTATCTATCCATCTTTCACATTTTAATGGACTCTTCAAGGCATCATTATCTGTTTTAGAAAATGTTATTATCCAAGATTGTCCAGCAGTCACATACATCTTTTATCTAAATAATGATTTCAGATAAGGCTCAGAGTTACATCATTGTGAAAGCCCCTGTGTCCCTTCCTTTCACTCTTTCTCATGTGTTTCAGTAAGAACATATATATATAGCCACAAATTTTCTAGTCAAACTTCTGTGAATTTTTGCCTCATTTGACCTGCTGCTGCAGTTGAACTGTTCTACCTAATGGAGACCTCAGTTCTGTTTTGGAAAATTTAATATTATTTTATTTTCAGTTCCTAATTCTTTCTCCTTCCTTGCCTGAGAAGGCAAGAAAAAAATATTACAAATCAGGTTCAGTTTTTAAAGACATGATATATTATTTTTAAATTTCCTCTCCCATATATCTCAACCAATCTAGCTGCTCTTCTTTCTCATTATAGATTTTATCACATTCTCTTGTACATTGTAATTTAAATATTATGTATTTTAAAATATGAATAGGGCCCTCATTGAATGTTTTAAAAATTATAAAAATTTACATCTGCTTAAAAAAATTAGAAGACACAAGGACTAAATTTAATTTAATTTAATAATTTCTGATCTGTTTAGAGTTTAGAAGGACAAGTTTTACAGGAAAAATTAGTTTTAAAGAGTTGAGTTAGAAAAACAGGTTTTTCTATTATAATATATGAGTTTCTAAAAAGGTCAATCAGTGATTCAATAAACAAGAATTTATTAAGTCCCTCTTTTATTCAAGTTAGTATGCTGCTTCTGAAGAATTTAATTTATTCTTACTCTTTTAGTTTCCTCCTCTTTTCTCTGCCAAGAAGTATGACTTTTACACATCATTTTTTTTTTTTTAGAAAAATATTCCATTACTTTCATATACTATAACTTCTTTAGCCATTCCCCAATTGATGGGCATCTACTGATTTTCCAGTTTTTTGTCACCACAAAAAGAGCTGCCACAAATATTTTTGTACATGTAAGTCTTTTTCCCTCCATTATGATTTCCTTGGGATATAGACTCAGTAGTGGTACTGCAGGATCGAAAGGGTATGCCCTTTTTTTTTTTTTTTTTTTTTTTTTTCTGAGGCAGTTGGGGTTACACTGCTGGGAAGTGTTAAGTGACTGAAACCAAATTTGAACTCGGGTCCTCCTGACTTCAGGGTTGGTATTCTATCCACTGCCCAACTAGCTACCCTCAGGGTATGTACATTTTATAGCCCATTGGGCATAATTCTAGTTGTTGGATCTTTTCTCTGAGAGGTGTGATATGGTACCTAAGAATTGTTGTAATTTGCATTTCTCTAATCAATAGTGATTTAGAGTATTTTTCCATATGTCTATAGATGGCTTTAATTTCTTCAAATGAAAATTGTTCATATCCTTTGATCATTTATCAATTGGGGAATGACTTGTATGCTTATAAATTTGACCCAGTTCTTTTTTATATTTTAGAAATGAGGCCTTTATCAGAAATATTGGCTGTAAGTTTTCCCCCCAACTTTGTACTTCCCTTTTAATCTTGTTTATATTGGTTTTGTTTGTACAGAATTTTTTTTTAATTTACTGTAATCAAAGTTGTTCATTTTGCTTTTTATAATGTTCTCTAGATTTAAAAAAAACTTTTTTTGGTCATAAAATCTTCCCTTTTCCAAAGATCTGATAGGTAAACTATCTCTTGCTGGTTATAAAACTTTGATCCCCATCATAAGTAAATAGAATGCCTAGTTCCCTTTGATGAGATCAAATCCCCTGACCTACATCTTCAAGTGCTAAAAGAACAGCTTCCTTGTGACATCTTCAGTTCTAACCCATGGGAACCCTTGATTCAGAAAGTAGAACCCTTGCTTTATCTTACCATACCCAGGCCATTTTTACCCAGCTGTTGCCACCCAACATGCACATTTAGCTTTTCCCCATTGTAGTTCCTTTATATGTTGTTTTACTCTGTTAGATTATGAATTCTTTTTGGACGGGAGCTGTCATGTTTGCTTGTAGCTGTATACCCAGTGCTTAGTACAGTGGCTTAGCACAGAGTAAATGCTTAATAAATACTTACTCATTCATACATATGATTACTCCATCACTATGTATTGACAGAGTTGAAAGATTGTGGAAAGTGAGAGAGTGTGGGAGAAAGGTAAATGCCCTAATTTTCAAAAAAGGGAGGAAATAGTATACAAATTACTCAGCAGTGAGTTTGATTTTAATTCTTAGGAAAATTCTAGAATAGATCATTAAAATGATGGTGAAAGAACATCTAACAAAGGAAAGCGGGCTTACAAGCAACCACTTCCACTTCAAACATTAGTCATGCCAGACTAACAGTTCTTTTTTTTTTTTTTTTTTTTTTGGACAAAATTATTAAAAAAAGAGATGGTCTATCGGAGGAAGCATTAGATACAGTTTATCCCATTTTTAGCAAAGCATATAATTCTTTCATATAATTCTTGGAGAAATGTGGACTGAACAATAATAATAAAATTAAATGGCTTTGGAACTTAAAATTTTAAAATATAAAATCAGAGTAGTTAGTGATTTAATATCATCTTAGAATTGTTTCTATTGGAGTACTTCAAGGATTTTTGCATGACTCTATGCTATTTTACCAGTGACACATATAGATATACATGGCATACTCACCAAATGACTAGATAATACAAGGCTGGGAATGATAGTGAACATTGGCTATCAGGATCCAAGAAGAGTTTGCAAGCTGGAGTATCGATCTACTGATCAAAAAAAAAAATCTAATTTAATAGGAATATATATGAAGTCTTACACTGAAGTTTAAAAAAAATTAACTTCACAAGTACTGAATTGGGGAGGAATGGCTAGATAAGACAAGACATCTTTCATTTTTGGAGGAAAATAAAAGATTGGGGGAGGGGTTCATAGTGGACTGCACATTCAATAATGAGTCAGTTATGTGTTTTATATAGCAATTAGAAAACTAATGTAATCTTGAATTGCATTAATAGGTCACAGGAGGTGAGGTGATGGTTCCACTGTACTCTGCCATGGCCACATAGTATATGAAATCACTGTATTCCTTTATGGATGCCACAGTTTAAGAAACTCAACAATAGCCTGGAAAGCATCCAAAGAAACCAACCATGATAGCTAAGTGGCTCGAGTATGTGTTATGTAAGGATTTGGGTATATTTAGCTTGGGAAAGAAAAGAAGTGGGGAGAGCATGATGGATGTCTTCAAGTATTTTAAAGGCTGCCATAGGAGAGAGGAGACAAATTGTATTTGTTCTTTTTTCTCTGAAAGGACAAACCCAGTAACAGGACGTGGAAGAAATAAATTTAGGCCTGATGTCAGGCAAGCTTCCTAACAATTAGAGCTGCCTAAAAATAAAATTCTTCAGAATTTTCACCTTCTTCAGAAAATGGTAAGATCCCCAGTCATTTGGAGGAATGGCCACTTGAGTCCATTATAGGAGGGATTATTTGGAGTATCCTTTGGACTAGATGGCTGGTACTGATGAGGTAATAGGGAACCTCAAAATGATGAGGTAACTTGAACCAAATCATGAGGTAAATACCTAATAATGAGGTATATACCTCAATAGGATTAAGTGAGATCTTGTGGCAGGATTCGGGGTACAAGGAGTCACATGGAGCTCCCCTGCAACCCCCTTAGGATTTGGCTCAAGGATACAAAGTTAAGTCAGGTCTAGTGGTGGCGAGAGTCCCCTGTAAATGAATTTACAGGCCGAAAATCTAGATGGGTAAAAGATGTTTATTGCCAGGTTTGGAAGCAAGGTTAAGGTCTGGTTAGTAAAAGGCATTAGATAGAGGAAGATAAACGCCGAAAGTGGCAGGGACAGAGAATCTCTGATGCAAGCATCTTAGCTGCCATCTTTCAAATCTCTGAACCCCAGATGATTCTAGCTTTGCTCCTTTTATCTGCTTGAAGAAGTAATGGGCAGAGCTCAGGTTAATTCCTTGAAGGCCAGATTTTTGTTGGGCTTTATCCAAGCCAGCTCAGATCTGGTGGGGGGGTCTGGGAACAGCCCAAACTGGCTTTGACCAGATCTTGTATCAAAGGGGGCTGAAAACCCAAACCATTTGGGGACTGGGTACAGCCCAAACTGGATCAGATACAGATCTTTTCCCTTAGGAATATCTTGTCCCAAAGGTAGATTAGACAAGGAATCTTAAAGGGGCTACGCCCGCTACAGTACCATTCTATCCAACTTTCATGTAAGTCTCTCCAAGCCTCTCTGTATTTCTCCTGTTGGTCATTTCTTATAGAACAGTAATATTCCATAACATTCATATACCATAGTTTACCCAACCATTCTCCAATTGATGGACATCCATTCATCTTCCAGCTTCTAGCCACTATGAAAAGGGCTGCCACAAACATTTTGGCACATACGGTCCCTTTCCCTTCTTTAGTATTTCCTTGGGATATAAGCCCAGTAGTAGTATGGCTGGGTCAAAGGGTATGCACATTTTGATAACTTTTTGGGCATAATTCCAGATTGCTCTCCAGAATGGTTGGATTCTTTCACAACTCCACCAACAATGCATCAGTGTCCCAGTTTTCCCACAACCCCTCCAACATTCATCGTTATTTGTTCCTGTCATTTTAGCCAATCTGACAGGTGTGTAATGATACCTCAGAGTTGTCTTAATTTGCATTTCTCTGATCAATAGTGATTTGGAACACTCTTTCATATGAGTGGAAATAGTTTTAATTTCATCATCTGAAAATTGTCTGTTCATATCCTTTGACCATTTATCAATTGGAGAATGGCTTGATTTCTTATAAATTAAAGTCAATTCTCTGTATATTTTGGAGATGAGGCCTTTATCAGAACCTTTAACTGTAAAAATTTTTTCCCAATTTGTTACTTCCCTTCTAATCTTGTTTGCATTAGTTTTGTTTGTGCAGAAACTTTTTAATTTGGTGTAATCAAAATGTTCTATTTTGTGATCAATAATGGTCTCTAGTTCTCCCTTGGACACAAACTCCTTCCTCCTCCACAAGTCTGAGAGGTAAACCATCCCATGTTCCTCCAATTTATTTATGATTTCGTTCTTTATGCCTAAATCTTGGACCCATTTTGATCTAATCTTAGTATGTAGTGTTAAATGTGGGTCCATGCCTAGTTTCTGCCATACTAATTTCCAGTTTTCCCAGCAGTTTTTGTCAAATAATGAATTCTTATCCCAAAATTTGGGATCTTTGGGTTTGTCAAAGATTAGATTGCTATTTTTATTCACTATCTTGTCCTGTGAACCTAACCTATTCCACTGATCAACTAGTCTATTTCTTAGCCAATACCAAATGGTTTTGGTGACTGTTGCTTTATAATATAGCTTTAAATCAGGTACACTTAGACCACCTTCCTCTGACTTTTTTTTCATTAGTTCCCTTGCAATTCTCGACTTTTTCTTCTTCCATATGAATTTTGTTGTTATTTTTCCTAGGTCATTAAAATAGTTTCTTGGGAGTCTGATTGGTATAGCACTAAATAAATAGATTAGTTTGGGGAGTATTGTCATCTTTATTATATTCGCTCGGCCTATCCAAGAACATTGAATGTCTTTCCAATTATTTAAATCTGACTTTATTTTTGTGGCAAGTGTTTTGTAATTTTGCTCATATAATTCCTGACTCTCCTTTGGTAGATATATTCCCAAATATTTGATAGTATCGACTGTTATTTTGAATGGAATCTATCCAACTTTCAAATCATGATTCTACATTTTACTATATGCCTGATAGATGCCTTGGGTTGTTTTTGGCCTCCTGTACTTGGATGTCTTGAATGGGATTATCTTTAAAAAAAGAAGCAGACAAAATAATCTAGGATAATCTGCTAGTGCCAGGCACTCTAAGTGCTGGTGGAGCCAAAAGTGGCAAAAGACAATCCTTGCTTTTGAGGAGCTCACAGTCTAAAGGGAGAAATAGCCTACCAACAAATATATACAAAGAAGCTCTTTACAGGATCAATAGCAAATAATTTACAGAGGGTAGCACTATAATTACGAGGGTTTGGTAAAGGCTTCCTGTAGACTGGGATTTTAATTGGGATTTAAAAGAAGCCAGTAACAACTAGAGAAAATGCTCAGAGCTGAGAGATAAATGTATTGTTTATGGGATATCCAGGAAGGCAGTGTCACTGAATTGAGAAGTATATATCAGAGAGTTAGGGTAAGAAGACTAGCAAGGGCTTGGAAATCCAAACAGAGGACTTTTTTTTATTTGATCCCTGAGGTGATAGGAAACCACTAGAGTTTATTGAAAGCGGTGAAGGGAGAAGGAGGAGTATTAGGCAGAAGATGTGAAATGGGAGAAAGAATGTAAATCATGAATTGATATTTTAACATTTTTGATATGTGTTGAAGATTTTTGTGCCAAGCATTTTAAATCTTTACTTGTAGAAGCAATACGAACTTGATAGAGCGTAATACTTTTTAAAAATGTCAAATGTGATAAAATTCGAGGCAGATTTCAAATCTATTATCTTCTGATCCAAGAGTAGAGTTTATTCCCTGTTTAAAATGCTGTATCATCAGGTGTCTTGTGCTGCCCACTAAACCTTTGGAGTTGGTACTAGATAAAAGAGCTTACATTTAGCAAGTTCACAAGTGTGTTAAGATTACATAATGCCTATTAACCTTTAAATGTAAGCAGTGATTGCAGTTTATAGTTTCTTTGGGTTTGTAATTTCCAATTTTAGAGTGTGTTGTAGCTTTTTGTACCTAGGTCATAATTTGACCAGTGCTTACAGATGAGCTCATAGGATGAAAATCACAAGCCACCAGTGGGCAGTGGAACAAGCTGGTCAAGTTCATGCTTGTGTTCTGTTATAGAAAGCTTTTGGAAAGAAAAAAAAAAAAAAAAGGATGCTCTTCAATTTAAGGCGAGGCTAACCAAGTTATGGTATATGATTATGATGGAATACTGTGCTATCAAAAGTGATCTCAGAAAAATAGAAAAAATTGCATGAAATAATAAAGAATTAAATGAACAAAACCAAGAGGACACTGTATACAGTAACAGTAAAATTGTTTTTAAGAATGACTTATAAGTCATTTTAACTATTTTAAATAGCCATATTAATTAACTACAAAGGTATTTGAAGAAAAATACTAGAGAAAACTAATAAACAAAAGTATGTGGGAGAATAATTTTACACATATATACCTATTTGTGTCTAATGGTAGTTGGGGAAGGTAGAAGCAAAAAGAAGAAAGAAAAAAATAGGTAAAAATAAAATTAATTTTTAAAAATAGAAAGAAAGAAATCATAGGCCATGACTGCATATGTTTTAGTCATAAGCCTTAATGAGGCATCATCATCTGGTCTTTTCCAACAAAAAAATTTACTCAGTTATTTACCACACACTTTATCAACAAAAAGATTCAGTAATTTCACCTAGGAAGGGACACAGAACTCTAATTTTTGTTGCAATAGAAAAACAGTTAAGAATATATGAAAATCTGGTGAGATGCAAGCAATTGATTCTGGGAAGTTTTCGTGGTAATAAAAGACACATTAACAGCTGAACACATTTCTGCAATGGTAGTTGATTTTCTGAGGCCATGAAGAAGGTTTCTATATTTGCCATGTTTTCCTCTTTGGATGTTATCTTTGTGATAGTGATCTCTTGCTCCCTGTTTTATAACTACACATTAATCACTCTTTCTACTGTGGCAAAAGTCATGGAACTCAGGAGGCTCTGGAAAATATCATTAGGAATAAACAATTTTTTCATTGTTTTAGAGTATTTCACATCTTTAATGTAAGTTTTTATCACCTTTGTTTCACAATAGAAATACTCTGTGATTATATGTTATCTTTCATCAAAACTCAAAGTTGCTTTATGAACTCATTCATTATTAACCTTTTTACAAACCAGAGGACAATTTAGTCTTCATTTGAAGGATAAAGATGAGCTGTAGAGAGCACAATAAAACCCAGAAGACTAATGCCTGCCTCTGTTGAATGGACTAGACTAGATTATAGGTTTAGAGCTGAAAATGATGTCAGATATAATCTTGCTTAACCTCATCATTGTGTAGATGATGAGATTGAGACCCAGGAACAATGCCTCTTTTTATTTTTGATGGATTTGGAAGGTTTTTGTGAGAATTCCTCTTAATGATTGCCTATCCATTTAGAAATTGAGCCTTTTCCTTGTAGATATTAGCTCTTCAAATGAAGAAATAAATAACATAAGGAATTAGGGTTCAGTTTAGTCATGTGATGTAGGATAAGTCACTCAACCTCTTATGAATTCCTCCCAACATTACAATTTGTGAATATATAATATGTGGAGACAATGTCTGATTTGCTCCCTGTACATACAGTATAATACACCTTTTTTTGTTCTGTAGGAAAACCATACACAGGCATTTATCCATCTGTCTCTGATTCACTTGAACCCATAAGCAGATGTGACCTGTCATCAGGCATGCTGCCTAGCCAAGGCAAACTTTCAGGGTCAAGATTCTCTGTCTTTTTGTAGTGGAATCAGTAGCCTTCCTCTTCATCTTCCCATCTGCTTTGGAATGGAGAGGCCATAAAAATCTGTTGCTCTTTACCCTGGTCTTCTCCCTTTGGCCAAACTAAAAGACCGAAAAAGAGACCCAAATCAGAAATGGTGACAAGGAGAAGCAGGGAGAAGAAAATAAGTAGAAGCAAAACATGTCCCTGAGAAATGTTCACATGTTGTTATCACATCCAAACAGACATAGTAGTCTGGTTTTGCTCTTTTAATTCTTCTTTATTTCATGCAAGTCTTTCAGTTTTTCTGAGATCATTTCTGGTAACATAGTATTCCATCACAATCATATATAACATAACTTGTTTAGCCTCTCCCTAAATTGAAGTGCATCCCTTTTTTCCCAAAAATCCCCCAGGTTTTTTTGGCACACTTTAGTTGGCTTACCTATATTTGGTAGTCTTGAACTTACATAGAGTGGATGATGAAGAGTGTTTTAGATTGTCTATTTTGAAGTCTGTGTTGCTTTTCTTGTTGACAGTCTTAGGCAAAATGATACTTAGATCTTGAAGGGAAACATACATACCATTGTTGTTGTTATTATGGTGTGCCATTCATTTATTCAATGAGCATTTTTTAATTCCACTCTATGTATCATCTTGATAAAAATTGAGTCTGGCAATATGTATTTTAAATAAGAAGGGTCCCTGCTATTATGAAAGTTACAGTTGAAAAGGAGAATAAGATAAAAGAAAAGATAACTGGATTATACAATATTTCACAATAGATACATTAGAAAATGTCAGGTCAAAAGGAAGTTTCTCCTAGTTTTTCACCCAAGTTGTTATTTTAAAAAATCAACAAGACCTCAGAAGCTTTGGGCATACATTTTCTTTAATGAAGGTCATAAACATTTATTTAGTTGAACATGACTGAATACAACAAGAAACTTTAGGAAGAACACTGCATGATAACATCTGTCTAATCCAAGGGACCAGAGTTTCCCTGGAAAATGTCTGCTTTTGCTGTAACTGAAGCCTCATAAAAAATGCGTCATTTAGGAGCGTGAGAAATTCTCCAGAATTCAAAAACAAAAATGACATACTAGATGGTTCATTTGTCATAGTTGATCTGTGGGATTTTGGTTTCTATGTTGCTATCAGATAGAATGTGTTACATGCCTCAAGATGTCCAGAAGCAAGTTTTGACTCTTCACTCTATTTATGTTCACAGCCAAATGGAGAATTGGGATGTGACATTTGCCCATCTCTGCCATTATTCATCTGTCATTTGGACTTTTTCATGTGGAAGATCTTTGCTTCTGTCTTTTTAAAATTTTATGCTTGAGGAATGTGTGTTTGTGCGTTTTCTTTTAAGATGTCACAAATCCACATACTGCTTTTCAATTTAGCTGCTATTGCTCTATTTTAGCCTCCTTCTCTCTTCATAGAGTAACTTTGCTTCTCTGTGTCTAGCTTTTCCAATATATCCTACACACTGATACCAAAGTGTTTCTAAAGCACACTTCAGACTATGTCACTTCCCATGTCAAGAAAACCACTTAATGTTTCTCAATTACCTTTTGAATAAGGTCCAAACTCTTTGACCCCAGCTTACCTTTCCACCTGTATATTCTACTGCTCCTTCACATTAAATCCTACACTTCAGTTAACTTAAGTCACTCTCCATTTCCTAAATAAGTATTATACTTACCTGCTTTTATATCTTTGTACACATTATTCCTAAAACCCCAAAATCTCTCTTTCCTGGGTTTCTGTCCTTGACTGTCACATTCAGTTCAGTTCAAGCATTTATAAAGCACTTTCTGTGTACTGGAGACTCCTCTAGGGGAATAAATGACATAAATGATAAGAACCCATTCCTTTAGGAGCTTCAATTCTTTTGTAACAGAAATAATCTCTCCTTCTTCTGTATTTCTCTAGTCCCTTTTTAAAAGATATCTTTTGTTGTATCCATCCATCCATCACCTCAGATTGTAGGAACAATCTAATAGTTCTTGAGGAAAAAGGGAAGCATGTTCTTATTCATTTTGCATCCCTTATACCTTCTAGCAGTCTTGCAACTACTTAGGTAATCAGTAAATTTTTATTTAATTGAATTAATAAAGTTATACCTCCAATTATCATCATTCACTATTCCTCAACTCAGTATCCATGACCTCAACAATAAATCAAATGTGAAATAAAAACTGACTAGCATGCATATATATATGGGACAAGTTCACTATTTCTTTTTTTAAACAAAATCAAGTTATTCAGTAGTTTTTCTAAAGAACTAGAGCACCAATCCAAATTTGAGAATCATGAACGACTTTTTCTTAATGTGCCAGTCTTTTTATTCCATTATATTCATGAAGTGTCTACATCCTTCACTGACACTGACCTGTTTTTATGTTCAGATTATTAAACTATGAAATTGTAAAATATCCTTTATATAGTCTAGATATAAAAACTATATTAAATGTGCTAGATTCTTATGACTGAAATATTTTTACAATTTTTACATATATTACAATAAATCTTTATAAAATGAGGTGAAAAAGTATATGCTTATCAATCACAGATTTCTTTATAAATGTAATAGCCAACATCTGATTGGAAGATTGGAACAGAACAGACTAACACATTCCCTCTTAAAAAAGTTAAAAGTTAACTTTTTTATGACAAACAGAATGATTGAAGTCTTAACATAAGTAGTTAACATCAATTTGATCCTCTTGGAATTTAAAATCATGTCAAATTCTTGGACTAAGATTACATGTCATTTTCTCTGGGTTTATAAAGGCTTCTTTGTTCATGCATGGTAATTCTCTGAATATAAAATTCTCAAGATGTAAACAACGGTATAGTAAGTGACCATAGTATGTCTCTAAGAACCTATATGTAAATTCATTAAGCCAAAATATTTTTATACTTGAGTTCTTCCTCCTGTCTATTTAAGTACGAGTCCCTGCCTCAAAACCCCAGTCCAGTTCCTCATTAGATATCCTATCCAGTTTGGATGCAAATAGTATATTTTCTTTCTCTTTCCTTTTTCTGAATGCTTTTGTTGGAATAAATTAATCTTCATGAATTGAGTCAGATGGTATCAATGGATGTTGTAATCAGATGAGAATAAATTATTTCATGTCTGGAATTATTTCAAATAGTCTGCTTCTAAATACAATTTTAGAAATATATTCAGTGTGATGCATTTACAGTATGGCACTTCACACATATGTGTAAAGTCAAATTGAATTGAAATCGGTTGCCTTGTCCAAAAGATATACTTAATGATTTTCATTTTTTTAAACAAATAAAATCTTGTATGATCAACACCTTATTAAACTGCAGTTAAGAATGAGATGAATTAGCCATCTCAGATTCTTAAAATATATATGGCTTTTTGCTTCCAAAGACTTGTTAATGTAGTTTGACTGCATGCAGAGCTGCGTGCTGCAAAGCTTAAAGGGAGCAATAAAACTATTTATAAACCCAGACACCTTTACAGGAGACCCGTTTCCTTGGTTTCACTTATGTAATCCTGCAAAACTATCAGCTGTAGGTAACCCAGGGAAGTAAACACAAGGAACTACTCAGTATCTTAGCTTTTCTGGACATTATGTGATTGAAAAGCAGCCAAGTCTAATGCAGCCTGAGAAGTGCTGACGTTTCAGTGGAGAAAATGAGGCTCAGAATAGCAGTGTCTCGGTGCCCTTCAGGAGCATTTAATCATTTGTAAGTTGGGCTCCCAGCTTCTTAGGCTCCTTCCTCTCTGCTCCCATCCCTTACTATTTCATTAGTATGGACAGTAACATCAGACGTGAGGATGTTCGAGCAACTTCTGCATTAGGGCTGGCTAGGGCACTTATAACAGTAGCATCAATAATTGTCTGTTTTGAGAAAAGTGCTACACAGGTCACCCCAAATCTAAAAGACCTTAACATGATTTACCATATTCCTTCTGTCCTTTTACCCTAAGGTGAATATCATATGTTTATATTTTTGGTTTTTTTTCCCCTGTGTCATTTATTTTCTAATCATTTATAATTATTAGAGCAATTTCTTCATCACATCCTTCTTTCTTCAGTCACTGGTACTGAAAAAGAAAGATTGGAAAGTCTGCATTGTTGAAATGAGCTTAAGGTGGCATTTAATGTGTGAACAACAATAAATCTGCTTGACTACTTTTTACTCTTCTTTCTCCCATTCAAGGACTTAGTCAGTCAAAGCCTCATATCACTGAACTTTTCCGTCACCTGAAATATTGATCTAGTTCTTATGAAACAGATAAATTTTTTTTGGTGGTATTAATAATGTTAATTTATCCAACTATATGGATGTAGGAATCCAGCAACTGCTGCTAGTACTCTTAATGAGATCACCAACCACACTCTCACTATGACACTGGCAATCAGCAACAGCATATGAAAGTAAAGAAGTCCTTTTCATCAGGATGAGCTTTGTAATGTGACTGCTGAGAAGTTGAACTCCATGATCCCTAAGGACCTTTTCAACCCTACATTATTAGCCCTGAATCTCGTATGTCCAGGAGGTTGGGATGGAGTGCCACTCTGGAATCAAACAGCCCTTAGTCTTAAATTCTGTCTGCCATCATTTGCTAGATGGAACCATTGGCAAAGTATCCAATATCTCAATATCTCTGATTCTGTTTTTTCCACCTCTCAAGTCAGGGTATTAATAATTCAGTATCTACTTGAGTGGATCCTGAGATCCAAACAAGATAATGTGTGTAACATGCTTCCAAAACTTACAACATTACAGAAATGTCAGCTTCATTTATTTTTTGAGTCAATAGGGGTTAAGTGACTTGCCCAGGGTCACACAGCTAGGAAGTGTTAAGTGTTTGAGGCCGGATTTGAACTCAGATCTTCCTGACTTCAGGGCCAGTGCTCTATCCATTGTGCCATCTAGCTGCTCCAGTGTCAGTTTTATTAATTATAATTACTGCTGTGGAAGAAAGGAGGGAAAAAAGATAGAGGTGAGATCTCAGTGGGCACAGAAGTTTAGCTCTATAGAATCAGGTTATATAGTGTGGCTTTCATCACTTTGTGGGTATCTCTGAGAAATTCTTTAGACTTTACATTTACATTAGATTTTGCCACAAGTTACTTGGGTTCAAGACAAGGAAAGGATACAGCGAAGGCAGGAGTATTGAAGTCACAAGGTCAGTGACAGTTGCATTCTTGAAAATACTTTTTACCCCTTCCTTATTCTCTTAGGCTTGGCTGTTTGAAACCAAAATAGAAAGTACTGGATAAATAAGCCTCCTGTTTTAGGGTTTAATTCTACATTTATCAAGTTTGACAGTGATAAATGGTACTAACAATGTACCCCTTCTCCAAAGGAGATTTGAGAGTTATGTTTCAATAAGGCAATATGTTTGCTAACTCTGAACTATTTAATTCTATTTTACATTTTAACTCCATCAAGAATATTTCACAGTGAGAAATTAGAGGACTACCCAAAATTGAGAAGTTGTTAAATATATCTGCAAGTAAGGTTAGTCTCCTAACTTTTCAGTCCTAAAAAGACCTGTGGTATGAATCACAAGAAGATAGCCATAATAGATCTACTCTAGTTTCTCTTTATATTTATCTTTATCAGTAAGAATCAAATTCACCAGGACAGTATATGTTGGGTTTTTGGGGTTTTTTTGTTTTGTTTTTATCTTGTTCACAAGGATAAAATGAGATACCTGTCAGAGCCTACTAAAATCTAAATAAATATATGTCATTTATAGCATTTCTTGAGTACCAATCTAGTAAACCTATCAAAAATTAAATGATTTAATTTTGTTTGTGATTTGTTCATAGCAAACTCATGGCGACTCTTACTCTTGCCATATTGCTTTATAAATATGTATAACATATTCATATAATAAAACAGTTTAAGATTTGGAAGACCTGCCTGATATTTTCCCCTTAAAAAAACAAACAAAAAAACAAACCAGTTGTCTAACTTCAGTCTTATAGGTATGTGTTACAGGACTTTAAACCAAGAAATGTGTGGACAAAGTAGCCATGAACAATGTAACTCTATTTCTGTATTCTGTGGGATTTGCTAGTGGTGCTAGATGGAGGCAAAAAAAAAATTCTATGCATTTATTCATTCAACAACTATTTTTCACATGCTTTATTCAAAATATTGTTCTAGGTGCTAAGGGAAACAAAGGTATGATCAAAACATGATCCTTGCTTTCTTTGAGTTTGATCTGAAACACTATTTGAGCTATATGCTTTTGGGGAAGAGAGGGGAAGAATGCTGTTGAGAGAGTACTTGAATTCATCAGTAATAAAATTAATAGAATATTGTTATTTACTCTGTCTTGATGGTGTCAGATGAATGTTAAAAGTGAATTGTGCCATATCTTGATGGATCTTCCTCCCCTTCTACCCACTCTTCTTTCCCAATTATGTTCCCTTCTTTCCCAATTATGTTCTATGTATCTATATATATGTACATATTGTCTCCTTTGATAAAACATAAGTAGTGATTGAAAGTAGTGATTTTCACTTTTTTTTTTTTTAATAAGAAATCTTCATTCAGCATTTACTAGGCACTCAGATGGTTAATATTGCTATTGATTAATGCTGCAAGCTTTTGGCCTTGTCTTGGTCAGTGATTTCATGTTCAAACTCCCAGTTGTGTTGTGATGGTATTGAACTGTGTCAGCAAGGTTCACCTACTGTGATTAATTTAATCCAGACTAGTTCTTTTTATATATCCCTCTTATGTCACACATCAAAACCTAATTGGTTTGTTTTCATGATATTAAATGAAGTAATCAACTATATAGTAATCAAATACAAGTTGGTATTTTTAAAAAAACTCAATGAGAAGAAAGTAAATAACATACCTTCTAGTCCCATTTTGTTTGTTGCTCTTTTAAGAGTTTAAAACAAACAAAGTATTTCTCTGCACTTCTACAGAGTTAATGATCTCAGTTAATAAACATTTTAAAAACATAGAGAGAAATGAGGAAGAATTACCAATTCCCAGAAAGAACTAGAGTTTTCTAAACACCAGAAGTACCAGAACAGTTACAGAGGTATCCATTCTTATTTCACTGTAGGTAGCCTTTTAAAGCCTATACTTCAATGACCAGATATCTCACATTAGTCAGTGAAGAAAGCTTTCTTCAAGAGAGGTAGAATGGTGTAATGGAAAAAAACGTGGACTAAGATGCAAAAAATTACAAGGTCAAATCCCAGCCCTATTTAGGACAAGTTACTTTCCCTTTCTAAGCCTCATTTTCCATAGAATCGATCATTTGACATGGGAGACCCTGGCCCAGGACTGCCCTTCATGGCATGCCCTCATCAGAAAAGGTGCTGGAATTTGTGAGCAAAGCAGAGTTGAATTAGCCCAAAAGAAACGTGAGATATGCAAAGTTAGGGAAGCACCCCAAATGTTCATGGGGACTATTTGTGTCTGACCTGTGGAGGAGCATTCTAAGCTGGTGTTGGTCTGATCAGTCATAGTCAGATACAAAGTAAATTGACTTTCCTAATTTGTAAAATTTATATAAAATGTATCTGAGGTTCCTTTCAGCTCTAAATCAGTGTAATATTTATTGGACTAGATTTTGTAAGACGATCTTCATAGGGCTACTGTATGGACCTGAGCCTCAATTAATTTTTATTTATATTTCCTTTATTAAGTTGTGACCCTTTTGCCTCTTTACCTTGATGGTAGACTTTCATAATTCCCTGTAAATCCAGCTCTAGGGCTTCCCCCTATTTTCCTCATTCCATGTATAGGTAAAATATCTGGCTGACTTTAAGGACATTTTAGGTGGTTTTAATCTCCTTCCCTATGATCCTTTTCAGCTGATCAATCTAGTCACAAGTGATGAGAGGGACACATGTTAGCAGCTGCGGTTAAGAGGGTTTTGACCCAGGCTGTATTGGAGGAGAGACAGATTTACTCTGAGGGAGGGCTTCCATGGTGACTACTACCCTTGAAGTCGGGCTCACATTCCTGGACTAAGCCACTGTGCACCTGCTGCACTCAGCCCAAATGTCCCCATCTGGCCAGGTTCTGAAGGATCTTCCAAAGATCCTTCCCTTGATGTGTGTTCTCTCAGCCTCTTCCTTCAGTTTCCTGACCTGGGCTTCTTGCAGTCATATTTCCTCAGTAAAGTACTTAGATGCTACTTCTTTTGTTTACATCAATTCAATCTTTACATTCTACCCATTTAATGACTTCATCAGTTTCAATGGATCCCACAATTACCTTCTTAATGAAGATGATTCCCCTATATGTGTATTGAGCCCCAATCTCTTTCCTGAACACTAACTACACTTGTTTTACAAACTGCCTTTTGGGCATCTCAAATTCATTCTCTAGCACACTTTCCAGACACATTTCCAGGACAGAATTCATTTTTTTTCTTTTCTCTAAACCCTCCCCTTGGCCTAACTTTCTTATTAATTGCTAGGTTCAGAGCCTCAGGGTCATTCTCTTCTGTCTTGTCAAACCTCGGCCAGTCTTCCCTCTCATTGCTCATGAATGATCTCTTTTCTCCTCTCATGTCACCTGCGGCACCTGCAGCATCCTTCATCTGAACTATTTCAGTAGACTTCAGATTTGTCTCCCAAAGGCTGGGAGACAAATCTGAAATCTACTGAAATAGTTTCAAAATCCTTTCTCAGCAGCCAAAGTGATTTTCCAGAAGCCCAGTCCAAGACGCTTAGTAAACTGCAATGTTATGTTCACCACCAAATAGAAAATGCCCTGGGAGGCTTCTAGGGTCCTCCACCATCTGGCCCCTTCCTCCTTTTCAAGTCTTCTCACGTTTTACTCTCCTTGACTCATTCTTCATTGTAGCTACACTGGTCCAATTACTCTTCCTTACCATGATCCTCTGTCCCCTAGCTCCCATTGCATTAGCTGAAATGTTTTCTTTATTTCTCCTCTCTTCCTAACTGCGTAATCCTTTTCCTCACCATATTGCATCCCCTTATCCCACTCTCACATGCTGGCCATCTGAGATGACCTTCCATCTATGCTTGGTCGTCTCATATTCATATAATTAAATTTAAGCCTGTTGTTCCCTTCCACCCCCACCCCCCATTTGAATGTCAGGTTCTTGAAGGCAGGAACTGTAATTTTTGCTTTTTGCATGCCCAGAGTTCATCACAGTGCCTAGCAATAGTAAGCAACTTAAAAAATATATTAACCCATTGTCTGACTAAAGTTCCTTTTGTTTTTCATGAGCTTTTTGTTTTTATCATCCCAGGCTTTATCTTTATTCACCAGTGGTCATATACATATATCCATGACTTCTTATTGTTTCCCTCCAATGTTCTCATGGCTAGATTTTTCATCACCCCACTGATTATCCAGTAACATATAGAGAAACCTGCCCGTCACTTAGCTTCATATTCACAAAGCAAAATTTTTGTTTGTTTGTTTTTGCCAGAAGAGACATTTATTTAGGAGGTTACAGATAAAATGAAGAGGTGAAATAGGCAGAACTGATAGATATGAAATAGATTTGGGAGAACAATAGGGTTATCAAGGAAAGGAGTTTGGAAGAATCTATTAAAGGAATATGCCCTGAAATCTGAGTATGCCATTGACTGGCAGGTTTAATCCATAGAGGAATTTAGTAGATTCACCAAAGTTAGCTATAATAGGGAGAAAGATGCCATGAGGAAGGAGAGAGTACTTTATGTTGAACCTAATCCTTAGGTCCTCGGACTTAGCAAAGATTCTTGTATTGAATGTAGGGCATGTGTCTCAGAAATTCTGAGTGGTGTTTGGAATGAAATGTAGGCTTTCACGTTCATTTGCACGTGAAATCTTTTGTATGTGTATGTGTATTTTTCATGTTAAACACACTTTTTGTAAAGCATTCCTCCTCAGTTGTTTGCATTAGAGATTATGGTTTGCCATTTAGTCATCTCCCAGATGGATGATCCTAACAGTGTCTTGGCAGGCTGTCCCTATTTCTCTGTGTGTTACAGGCTGTTTGGAATCCCATTGGGGCTCGAGTTTTTTCACCTCTAGTGGTCAGATGCTTTCTCTGGCTTTGCCTATTCCTGTAAGAAAAAGGCAAATTTTATTGCTGATATTTGAAATCTGATATTTCATGTTTTTCTCTCTATTTGCTTGCCTTAATGTGGATTTACATACTCATATTCTATACTTTTCTGATTCACTTGACCTGTTTGTCATCTCATTCTGTTTAATTTAGAGACCTTGAAACAACTTGTCAGCAACCTAGCACTAAGCTATGACTATAACAAAGGAACATTGCCCAAATATGAAAAACTTGACTTTTAGCATTCAATATATCTCATAATCATCTCACCAAATACTATAATTGTCATTATTATTCAACATTTAGACATGCAAAATGCCTTACTATCCTTCTCAAATCACATCTCCTAACTCTCTAGTCCTCTGATGCTTGTTTTGCTGCCTTTCCTCAGGAAATATTTCCCTTTTTATGTTATTCCCATTTTTACTCAGCCAAATAAACTAAAAATTATAAGGAACAGGGCTAGCCTGAAGAAAAACAGGAAAATGCTTCCCAGAAGGTCCTTTCCTCTTTGGTATTCCCTTCCTCCAATTCTCCATTGCACTCAAGTTTTCCCTTTCTTTCTCCTTTCTCTGGATCCCATCCTGCAATAGCCTCGACAGAGTGATGTAATGAAAGCCTTGTATAAACTTAGGGTGCTATAGAAATGTGAGTTAGTATTGGTTTTTTCATTTACCTCAAGGTCTCAATGAGTGATAATCCCTGGATGTGTCACTGCCCCCTTCTGCTCCCAGTGAGAGCTGATTTTAACAGTAAATTAAAGTGATGAAACCCTAAGGATGAGATTTCAGGAGTCTGCCAGCAAAGTAGAAGACTGAAAAGGAGCACAGGGATTTTCCTGATGCCTCAGAAAACATAATGCAAGCACCACCCCATAAAGTTCAACCTTAGAGCACAGACTTTGCAGACCTTGATTACCTTGGTAATTCTTGTTCCTGAGAACTAATCCAGTAGACTTTCATAATTAACACAAGGACATTTTTTCCCTCTTTCTCCAATTTTCCTTTCCCTCTCTTACTACTCTTACCATGAAGCCCCAATGGCAAGCCTCCTTCCTGAACTTTCCTTCTCCTGGAGCATACTTGCCTCCCTGGGTTCAGATATCTGTAAAATTCCTAATGAACTTTCCCCTCTTTTCTTCTGTCATTGTTAATTAAATTCCTACTTCTAACATCCACACTGGAATTGCATATAAAATATTTCTAGTTGAATGATATTTCTATTCTAAATTAGGGTCAACATACTATAGTATTTATTGGGTCAGATATGGCCTACTCCCTTGTGTGTGTGTGTGTATGTGTGTGTGTTTGTGTGTGCGTGTGCGCTCTACCACTTGAGAATGGTTTTTATATTTTTAATTGTTTGGAAGATCAAAAGAAGAATAATCTTTTGTGACATTTGAAAATTATATGAAATTTTAATTTCATCATCCATAAAAGTTTTTTTTTTTTTTTTTTTTTTTTTTTTTTTTTTTTTTTTTTTTGGAACACAGCCACATTCATTCATTTACACATTGTCTCTGGCTGCTTTTATGCTCTAGTGGCAGAGTTGAGAAGTTATGACAGACCATATGTGGTACTGTCATCAATTTGCACTAGGTCTCTGTAGTGATACAGTTAGAACTTGACAGCATCTTCAGTGCCAAGCATATTGCCTTGCCATGACATTTTTTTTTAATTACCAGTGCATACCCATTATGTCAAAACAAGAAAGAAAAAAAAAGGACTTTGAATATCACACTTCTAAGGCACAGTGGAATGTGGATTATTTTGTTATTGAAAAGCAACTTGTTTGTTACACAGTGTGCTAGAAGAATATAACATAAGACAACATTACTGGACTGTCTTCACCATGATATTCCCAACTCACAGGAAAGCAATGGTCAGAAAAATGAGAAAATTAAAATGGAATATCTCATCACAGCAGAATTTGAAAAAAATAAAAAATTAAAATGAGACTGCAACCATCCTAAGTTCCCTGGTGGCTTATTTGTTAGCCAAGAAAGGAAAGCCATTTACCAGTGGTGAATTGATTAAATCATGTTTGATTGCAATAGCCTAAGAAATTTTTCCAGAGAAAATATTTATTTAAGACTATTGACCTTTAAGCTCAATTAAAATCACATACTAATGGATTGATATCAGTGTTTGGCAGTACATATCTGGGTGAAAAGGCGTTTTCAGAGATGAAATATAAAATTTCATTACAGATAAGCATTAAAAAATGATCATTTTCAACTACTTTTGATAAGGGGCACCAACTGTGAACTCCAATAAAGCAAAATGTTATTTCTACGTTCCCCCCAAAAAAGAATTCCACTCTTCATTATTAAATCTGTATTACCAAAAATGTACTCAGTTATTGTTATTAGTATATTTTTAATTTCATTAAATTTTGTGGAAATTTGTTTTCTCTCATTAGATAAATGCCTACATAATATATCTAATTTTGCTTCTGTCCACAAAGCCCAAAATATTTACTGTCTGATCCTTTATAGAAAATGTTTACTGACACTGCCTTCTAAACTATTCTATAACCACAGCTTTTCTTCGTGGGGAATCAGTTTTCTTCATTCTGCTCTCCTCTTACACAACTAGGTCTCCCTTTCAACTACCTGGGTTCTCTGGATGAAACTTATTGGTTCATTCCATTCTAAAATGCCTCATTTACTCTTTTTTTTTTTTTTTAAGTCTTTTGGGGACTTGTTTTTCTTTTTCATTTTAATAAAGTTTTATTTTTCAACTACATGTTAAAGATGAGTTTTCAACCATTTTTGTAAGATTTTGAATTCCAAATTTTTCTCTCCTTCCCTAGACTCTTCCTCCCCTAGATAGTAAGCAATCTGATATAGAAAATTACATGGAAACTCATGTATTTAAAAGGAAGAGCAGATTGTACATAATAAATTTGTAATTTCATGTGCAAAAAAATAAAATAAAATGCCTTAATTTAAGGCAGTCCTGTTGCACTTTCATTGTCAGTCCTCCTCAAACTTAGTTTATAGAGATGTTAAGTAATTCTGTCTGAATAACATAGATTACAATAAATTTTTAGTCCTCTGCCTGGACACAAATCAGTCAAGTTTCCTATTCAGAAGGAATCCCCTGAATTCAGCTCGAGGCATCCTACTCTTTTTTAATATATTTTCTAGTTGTGTCAATCCTCATGGCCCATGTCATTATTGTTGGAAAAAGGAGTTAGGGAAGCCATTTAAAATATGGAATCTCTAGTATGAATCATTCTCTCCTATAGCTTAAAATCACATTATTTTCATCACAGCCAAGTCATGTTAAAAATCCTAATTCAGATTTACAGCTGGAAGGGACTTTAGAGACTGCACCAACTCCCTATTTTACAGAAGAGGAAAATCAAGGCCCAGTGAGGTGAAATCAGTAAGTGCCCAGGGTCACATTAGGTAGAAAGTGCTAAAAACCAGATCCCTTGATTCCAAAGGTAATGCATCACACTTGGTCTCCAGTCTTCCCTCAGTGTTGTGGCCTCTCACTATCTCATCCTGGCTATTTAGGATTGGGGAGGGGCCAGTTATCAGCAAGCTCTAACCATTCTGGATACATTTAAGTTAATGATTTCTGCAGGTGGCTTTGCTATATGAGAAGACCTAGTCTGATCTTAAGCTGTCATCTGGATTCAGAGTTAATCCAAGAAAGCAGTAAAAATTAGTAATATGTATTAAATGTCTCTGATCCATGTGTTTCCCATTAACTGCCATTCTATGCTTTGGGACACACCAAAAAAAAAAAGGAAAAACCAACAACAGAAACTCATTTCAATTGTGTTTAGGGAGTGGGGTGAGGGGAAGGAACCTCATATCCAAAAGGAAATGATTGACAAGGTCTCTTGAAATTTGAGTTCACTTACATGCTCCTTTCAAAATGACAGCATATTAACAAGTTGTCTTTGTCTTTTCCATCTCCCTGGTTGAAAAAAGAAAGTACCTGTTCCAAATAACTCAGCAAATTAGAGGAAGGCAAATTTAATTTTTTTAAAGATAAAGCAAATCATCTGATGAGATATTAGAAATTCGAGAATTAGAAAATCTGGTTAGATTTACATTTTTGTTATTCAGATGAGGAATAATTTAGTGATGGTCTTCAAGTATGTAGGATTAACTAAGATAATAGTAGTATCTAGCTGTTCCCTATTTCCAGTAACAATGAAACAGAAGAAATTGACAAATAATAATAAAGATGAAAACTAATAATGCTTGTTAGTATTAGGATAGGTTTCCAGTTTAAAATATTAGAAAGGTGTCTTTTATAGGTCTTTAGCAATAAAATAACTCATCTGCCCTAGACAGTCTTAAAGGCAGGGAGGAACCTGGATTGGCCAATTTCTTGAAAATCTTGAAAACTTTATGACTCTTATTTTGTGGTGTTTAACCTAAGTAGGAACTTTAGCTCTCTTTGTTTACGTTTTTCAAAGAGTAATGGGGATAGTAACACCTGTCTGATTGGTAAGATGTGGAATCTCCTCTGAATAGGCAGTTTTCTGATAATGAAAGAGTGTTGAAAATCTGGAAACTTGGGTCCCCATGCCAAGTCAGACACTAGCTGAATGTCTCTGGGTTAGTTTCCTCATTCATAAAGTGAAGGTCATAACATGTGTACTTCCTAATTGTGTTATTGTGAGAGAAATTGTAAAGCTTAAAGCACCACAGAGAAAATGGACTGCCCTTCTAGTTTCTAAGTAGCAAGAGACCAAACAACATGAATATTGGAGATTTGAGCCAGTGAGAGTGTACTTGGCAACAGTTCTGTAGCTGCAGAATTTAGAATTTAGGAAGCCCCGAGACATGGACTGTACTTCTGAGGAAGGTATTGGCGCCTTTTTTTTTCTACTAGAAGCTACTGCAACTCTCCATAAGCCCAAATATAAGGAAGAGGAAGGCAACAAGCATTTATTAAACTCCTTTCAAGTGCCTTGGCACTGTGCTAAGTATTTTACAAAATCTCACTTCGGAGGAGATTTATTAGTCCTCTGCAATCATGTTGGTCATTACACTGATTCTTTCAAAGTTGTTTGCCTTTACAGTATTTCTGTCATTTACATATTATTCTCTTGGTTCTGTTCACCTCACTGTTCATCAGTTCTTACAAGTCTTCCCAAGTTTCTCTAAAACCAATCCCCTTTATCATTTTTCACAACTCAAAAGTGTTCCATCATATTTAGATAATATAACTTGTTCATCCTTTCCCCAATTTGTGAGCTACCTCTAATTCTTTGCCATCTCAAAATAGCTATAAATATTTTTATACATCCTTAGAGTTTGTTTTGTTTAATATTAACTCTTCTCCCTTACTCTGTTTTTCTCCTTTTCTTCTTTACCTCCAATTTCTCTATTTTCATTTTAGTTAAAGCAACAATAGGATTCTGCTGAATTCAAATCCCTGTCAGCCATCTGGGAAGTTGAACTTCCCAGTGACATAACTACTGACTTTTATTTGGTCTGGGAGTTGTACCTTGGAAGGCTGCGGTCTAGGCTAGATACTGGAGCTGAGATTCCACTCCACTCCTGTGATATGAGCCATATTTCTGCAGCTTGCTTCTGAACTTCCCTCCTTTCTCAGTACACTCCCAGGACCTCTCTATCTTTGAGCACCACCCTCTGGCACAGGTTCCTTTCTCAGTCCATCCTATGTCTGTGACCCAGAATTAGGTAGTGGGTGACCAGATTTGCTGGGTTGCGTCTGTTCTCGATGTACCAACATAGGTCTGGTGGTGTCCAATATGTGTCTGAGAAGGCCTTTTGTACTGGTACACAGCCTCTCCCTCTATAGGAGTGCTCCATGAGCAGCATGCTTCTGGCTTCACTCCATTCCTGGTGTCCACAGACCTCTCTTGGCCTGGCTGACCTAAACAAAGGACTTTTTCAGGATTTTCCTATCAAGATTCAGTGCAATGTGTTTTCTAGGTCTGGCTGGAAGAATTTTGTGGACGGGAGCTTAATTACATTGCTTTTGGTTGCTTTGCCATCTTGCCTCCCAAGTATATATTTTTAATATTTTCATATATATATATTTAAGATCAAGAAAGAAAAGGGATTTCCTACTATTCTCTACATGATAGGACTTTCCATTTGGATATATTAATTTTGAAAATAAACTTTAGTTTTAACCTTAAAGTCCTTTAACAACTTTTCCTCTTTCCTCTCTTGGTGCCAGACATGAAAATATATTGAGAACCTTTGAAGTTGGAATTAAGTATTCTAGACTTAGAACATTGTTCAGTCAAGAAGGGAAGCTATATCTCCAGGAAAGAGGCTAAATTTGCTGTCAAAAGTTTTGAAGCTGTCACCACTCCTTTAGTTATTATCTTATCTTTTTATTCCTAATTGGGAGTGTTCTGATGAAAGAAGAAATTTCACTAATGAATGAGAAATTGTGAGATGACAACAAAGGTCTCTCTTCTCCACTCACATGTTACACTGATCTTCCTGATAGTTGTGGGTGTTTTTCAAGATCCCCCTTTCTCCTATTATCTCCTAATCTCTAATTATATATTTTGCCATTTTATACCAAATGAAGTTCAAGTATTCCCAATTCACATGCTGTCTTATCCATGAAGCCTTCCTTATTCTCCCAGGTCAATAACAATCTTTCCTCTTTGACCCCATATAGGACTTTGCTTTGACCCTCTGTAATGTGCTTTATTTCCCCAGATTTCTCTTTATACACTCTTTATGTTTCAGCCAAAACAATGACAAAACCCACAGATAACGATAACATTATATAGTAAGCATTAGGGATTCAAAGAGACATAAGATAGTCTGCCTTCAAGGAGCTCACTACCAAGGGCATCAAAAAAAGCTGAGAGGAGAGGAAGGTTACCCAGCCTGGGGGCATTCCTTCACCAGGACAGGGAATGATCTGAAGAGGTGTGCTCTCATGGCTGTCCTGCAGGATAATGAATTTCTAGAGATAGTGAAATTTGGGTCAGCTGGATGGGAAATGATAAGGTGAATTCCCAAGTGACCTCCTTAAATGGCAGAGGATTAGAAAGGAGCTCTCCAGTGTCCACCTGCTGCCCCCTACAATCAAAGGAAGAATGGGGCCCCAAGGGCAGAGGATGCTGAGGAAGTATGACTTTCATGATTGATTTTTATCTTGCAAAATTACAAGTATCTGGTGAGCATGAAATCCAGGAGGTCAGTTAGATGGGAAATGGTCATCCCTAGACCAGTATTTTTTCTTCGATACCCTTCTGTCTCCCATTTACAGTAATACACAGAAGTACTGTGTATTAAATTTTGGCTGTGCCATTGAAGCACTTGCAGAAATTGAAATTGTAAAGTGGTTATGAATCATAACTGTGATGGCATGTTAGGGATAAGATTAAAATTTCAATAGCTGGCAAAAGTCCTCCACATCCACGACAGTATATCTTTTTAGTTTCTTTACATCCTTGGTGCTATAAACTCAGCACAAAATTATGAATTCCAATAATTATCTTCTTCATTCTTTCTTATCTGCAGAGAATGTAATCAATGGACAAGATTATGAAGTGATGATGCAGATTGACTGTGAAGTGATGGACACCAGAATCCTCCACATCAAGAGTTCTGCTGTTCCTCCCTACCTCCGAGATCATCAGAGGAATCAGACCAGCAGCTACTTTGGCTCTCCACCATCTGCGCCAGAGGCAACAGCCCACGTTGTCAGTGCTATCACTGAATCCTTGCAGTAGGCAGCTGATGGGCTTGCTGCCACAGACTTCCCCAGCCGAGTCTAGAACTCAGCCAAACTAGATTGGTGATGGACTGTGTGTCAGACAGGTGCATCTTGCCTCCGTCTTTTTGACAGGCAATCTAGTATTGCCCAGTGATCTAATTCAGAGTCTACCTATGGGAATGATAGAGGGAGCAAAGGAGGAATGCTTTTGTTTTCCAACAGACTTCCTACAAATACAGGTGGTGCTTGTTTTTTTTTTTTTTTTTTTTTAATTCTCAAATGGACAGCCCTGGCAAGATTTCTCAAGAGGCAACTTCAATCCTTGGTTCCTCTATCATTGCCCTTCAGATCTATTTGTACTTTCTGGATTGTACTTGCCATTCAATCCCTATCTTGTGTTTAAGAGGGATCTCCTTTTTTCACATCAGCTTCTTCCACATCCCTCCCTGAGGCATGCCTAGTGTTGCTACGCTTGATTTAGTGACACATTAATCATTTTTATTTAAAGCAAAAACAAAGCTTGGAGGTCAAAGCATTTGGGCAGTTCTAATTTTTTAATTTGTTTTTATGAAATTGCCCCTTCTAGGGCTGGTGTTTATCCAACTGACAGGTCTCAAAACCCAACAAGTGAAAGTACTAGGCTACTATGAAGCTGTATTGAAAACACTCAAAACAGCATTGCTTTTGACCCAATCTTAAGGGTAAGCAGAAGAGCCCTCAATTGGTGACATTTAACCTTAATATAGAATTTTTCATTCACATCTCACATTCACTATTTAATAGGTCTGATGCTATGCTTAAAAGTTGCTTAACATTGCATGGATGATATGATGGGGAACATAGAAAACATGCTGATTTGAGAAGATGACATTTCTCACTAATAATTTCTCACTAATAATTTGAGAATGAGAGTATAGGAGTACTACTGTACAGAAGTGCAGGAAAGTTTAATGTGGAAAATGGAGGAAGAAATAGCTAAAGTAATAAAAGTTATTAAAGCTGTGAAAATATTGTGGGGCCTCTTTGAAATAAAGACTTAGCTTTATTAAATTAATTCACAAGGAGTATTTGCATGTGCTCTGATCTTCTCTTCAATGATATCTTTATAGCTTCTCAAGGCCTGCAGAAAAATACCTCATTGTATTTTTTGGGAAAGGTTGTTGCATGGGGGGTTGGGGGGAGTGTTCTTTCTGTGTATTGCACTGATAGCAGATCCAGCTGATAAGTATTGGTGTAGCTTATAACTAGGCAAGCCAGAAACTATTTCTTCTGAAAATTAATAGATTGTTTGCTCATTTTGGGAAAAAGCAGACATATTTGCTAGGGAAGTCCATTTAGCAACGTAGGAACAGTTTTCACATTCGCTGTGGAGGAGACATGACAGAATTAGATCTTTTTTTACTTCCCTAAAAAGGACTACTGTTTTCATTTGCATTCCACTTGAATTGTATTTCAGTAAATTTGAAAAATGAAAAGGAACATTGTCCACATGGTATCTCCCAGATCATGTAGATTTGTTATTCATATATTTCTTATTCCAATTACTTAAAACAGTTATCTTCCTCTAGCCTTTCTTATGATATTGTCTAGACCCTTTAACCTCAATACGGATAAAACATTTGCTGATTCTCAGATTCAGTTTTTCTTTGTTAGATTTTATCCCATTCCTCTTAGGCCATCCCAGTACATTTTTTTTTCCTCCTTGCAAGGAGAGGAAAAACAAAAATTCTATCAAGCCTTAATGTTTATTTTTTTCTATTTGTGGTGTTATCTTCATGTTTGTGAAATTGGGTTCAACTCAAGATTTTGAAATCTTGCTAATATTTCTAACCCTCTGCAAAGCAAGGCGCCTCTCTAAGCAAATGCCATTCCCCTGAAGTTAGATGATCACTATGGGAAATCAGCCTAACTTGCCTGAAAAAGAAATACATGTACCAAGAAGGAATTTTGAGACTTTAAAGGTTAGTTAACCTTTCTGTTCTTTATAACCTCAAATCACTTTAAATCAGGACAACCTAGTCTCTTGCTGAATATTCTTTCAATCGTTCTGCATATTTATCAAGAAGATAAATATGGAAAAGCCCTGAGTGTTCCTTGCTGAATACTGTGTACTTTGATGATGGGAGAAAGCATATGCTATAAGCTTGAAATGTTAGATTGGTCAGCTCAAGAAAATTCTTCTCTTAGCACATTTCCTTTGTGTCTCTTTATGTGAGCTAATTCAGATTGTCTAGTTTTGATTACTCTGGGGAGGTGATTTAGAAATTCCCACACTGTAATTCTCTGGAGGATTTGAAGTTAGATAATTCTGTCATCAGTTTTTATAATCAAATACTTTAAGCTTTGAGTAGTCCTAACAGGACCTACCAGAATCTTCCATCTCTTTGCAATGATCTCTAAACTTGGCAAAAAGAAACCGTTCATTTAATGGGCTTCTTTTTTTTCTTCCCCAAATCTTTGGTTTCATCTCTGTGTGATTGTTCCAGCTTTTCTTGAGCTCTCTGTCCTAATTCATTAAGCAAATTCCCCAACTCATAATCTAAGTCCTTTCCTGGGTGGGACATACGTAGGAATTAGCCACAACTTTGTGGCAGTGTGGTGATGGACATGTGGGAGTTTATAAGTAGATAGGTCTGAATATCCATGTTGTATGAATCACTGATAATGGTGGAGGAACCACATACTTATGTCTCAGTCTCTCTGTCCATTTGCCTTATGGCAGTCAGCTCTTCACACACCGAATCCCTCTAGATGAACTCATAAGTCACAGCCTGACTGCCAAAAATTTATACCTCCAAAACTTGTTTTTGGAGGAATTTGAAGGACAACCTTCAGATTTATCTCCCAGATTGCTACACTGTTTTCTTAAACTACTTAAGTCCATTGTTTGATAGTAGTTTCCCTTTGAATATTTGAATGAACTTATGAGACAAAATGACTGGCACGCATTTCTGTTCAGGAAATGAAAAATAACTGTGTACGTGAATGAAACCAGACCACAGCATCACCATTGGAGCATTGCAAAAGAAGAGTGTGCAATGTTAACTTTTTTCTTTTTTTTGCAAATTCTTTTAATGGCTCGCTTAAGAGATGCACAGACCCCAGCAGGACTTAGTTGGACATATTGTGTGACCTTGCACTTTGCCTTTCAGCCAAGAAAGAATGGCTGACTGGCAATGGAAGCAGACAATGGAAACTTTGAAGGGAAGGATTTCTCTGCACAGTTTAGACAGAATAAAAGTAAAACAGATGTTCCATCACACTGACAACTGAATCAGGTGATGAAGGGGCTTTGGGCAGTTTCTCCCATGACTAGGTTAATGCATTCTGCATCAGGCCTGGAAATGGGCTCTGCTGTGTCTGAAAGTGCATACGTGTCCAACTCGAAGTAGCACCTTAGTTTTAAATAGCTCCTTTCCAAAACTAGCAGTTTGAGAAAGTGATCCCTTTCTCAGCAAACAGATTGTTCAAATGTTTGCATTCTGAAAGGTTTTTGTGGGCTGGGGGAGGAGGTGTCTAATTGCAACATCTTCTGCTGTCTTTTCTTGATTACTACCAGCTCCATCTTCCACTGGCAGGGTTCTTTTTTTCACTTTAGCAAAAAATATAAAAGGTGTTTGAAATCAAACACAGCAATATTATGAGTCACTCTTCAGTGTTGAGAACAAAAAATTTCTTGGAAATAGATGAGGAACTTTGGATCCAGGCTGATTTTCAGTCCATTTTATTAGAGACACAATAATGTTATTAAATGACATTAAAAATGTTAATGATTTGATTCCTCCTGTCCTGTGCATGCATACTTATAGGCAAAATTGGGAATCTGATATTTTAAAGTCCTTTCCTATGTTACTTAAACTCATTAAAACTAGATTTGTGTCAAGCTCTTCCCTTACATGCCATTTTCTGATTCCTGTCATTGCACTAAATTGATATGATGAAATTTGACAAGCATCTGCTGTGGTAACCAGGTCTGTACTTCCATATTTGATCTTCTCAGAACTGCATGGAGAATAGTTTTCAACCAATGCCCAATAGTGAGTGAGAAAGTACTTACTATGCCAAGAAATCTCTCTTTTCATAACTAATTTTGGAAGTGTCCAATTTTCTATTATTGGAGATGGAGTAAAGGAAACAGTGTACAGATGGAGTCCTCCTTTCTTCTGTGTGACATCATGAAATCTGTCTACCCATGAGCACCTCATTCTTCTTTTACAAGGGCTTATTATCTATAGAGGCTTCCTTTAATAGAATGAGATATGTATAGGATCTGAATTTGCTATTAAACCATTTCAATAAATTATCCATTCTTTCTGACTGCTGAAACTGTTATAATGCTACAGCCATCTCTGTTGACCACCTGTTTTGTTTCCTTTACAGTAGGCAGCCTATTGACTATTTACCTAATGTACATTAACATTTGGCAACAATGAGGATCAGGATTGTCATTTGTCTCGGTCTGGAATTGTTTTGTTTAAAAAAAAATCAAGGCAGAGCAAAAAAAAAAAAAAAAAAAAAATCAGGGTGGCCAAGTGTAGCTTTTGCTTAAAAAGCATGAAGGGAGTGAGACCTAAGAGAGACTGGAGTTCCAACTTCTAATTGCCAATGGGGAGGGGGGGGGTGTGTGTGGTAGAAATCGCAAAGTTTGGGTTTGTTTTTTTGTTTGTTTTTTGTTTTTTTTAAGTATGTTAGTTTTAAACACAACTTCAAGGAAATAAGGGATGATATTGTCTTATCTTTAAAAAGCTGGTGTAAATTGCAAATTAGAAACATTTGGGGTCACTAGATTTTATGTGGCCCTCTCTGCTATCTTGTCACCCAACAAGAACAATCCCCATTTCTGAAGAGAATAGTAAAGCTATCTCATGATAATTCATCTTTGTATGTACTGTATATGCTGTGTCTGAGATCTGTCAAATTAGCACACATTTGCTTGCCATCCACTGGTTTGTTTATCATTCACACTTCAAAAGAAGTTTGTTTTATGTATTTTTAAAGAAAAGTAGGTTTAAGATAAAAAGAATAAATTTGACATAATTTAATCACTTTTGATAATCACTGTGCTAGACTCCCCGATGATGTCAGTGGCTCTCAATTAAATAAAACATTTTGAGTAAGAATGGAAGTGTCAGCACAGAGATAACCCACTAATTTATTGCTTTAGGGGTAGATGTTATTCAGGTGATCATCTCCAGACTGATTCTATGTTTTCAGAATTTGCTCCTCTTCTAGGAACCAAGGCTTGATTTTTAAAAGATGTGTGAGTCAGTTTGCTGATGAGAAACAAGCCTGTCCTTATTTTCTAAATATTTACTAAAATTACCCATGGTGAAATTATGAATTTGTAGTTTCCCCTTAGTGTTTGTGCAGAATAAAAGCAAGCAATGAATCCCCCATAGTTGGAGACTACCATGCCATCCTGAATATAGGAATGTTGGTTTCTAGTTCTCATCACATTGGCAGCTCCAGTTGGCCTAGATCCAGCTGTTTCATTTGACTAGCTTGAGTTTTCCAATAGAGGAAATGAACAAGCTCTTCCTGGAAGAGATAAATACCTGAGAGTTTGTAAGAGATGCTATTTCACCAGGATCATATCTTTAAGATTATATCCACATTGCAGAATTAATTTGCATTAAAGATGAGGATGGGAAAAGAGAAGACAATATTTTCTCCTTTGATATTTATGTGGGATCACAATTCACAAAGGAAACAAATGACAATATGTATTTAATGCTTTCCAAGAAGTCTTTATAATGCTATACCTGTTCTTTATTTGAAATAAAGAATTTTTAATTTTCATGCTTAGTTGTTTTTTTTCCCTTTACATAGAAATAAGTAGAAGATCCAAAATAAATAAATACTTAGTATTAAGTGAGTTAGAGATGAAAAAAAGAAATATGAGATGATTTTGTGGTCTGTTGCTATTTAGATTAAACTATTTTTTCCTAGTTAAGTAAAATTTTCCATTATGAGGCCCCATTAAGTTAAAATGATATTTCATCAGAAGTGGAAAACTTATACAAAGAACAAGGGTCAGAGGTTCCTTGTTGAACCAAGGTCGGGACTAAGGAGGAGGTCTATGGCCTGGGTGGGAGTGACCACACTTGGCCAAAGCAATGGCCCAGGGCAAGGGGCTGGGGCACAGCTTATGACCTCAAGCCAGCCTCCAACTTCTGAATCCTAGCAGCAAGAATGTGAAATTGAAAAGGGGTTGGGGATGGGAGTGGGGAGTTAACGCCACTCCTAAGCAGGACACCATGCTCAAAGCTTGTTCAATGACTCACAGACCCGGAATCCTTACTACGTCACATGTTATATCAATTATTAGAAATAATTAGCTCCTGAAGACAAATGAATTTTATTTCACCTTCAACACCTAGCAAGTATGTTTCTTGTAAAAAGCACCTAATTGGTGTTGAATTGAATTAAATTAATAGCATAAGTTTGATGGTAGCAAAGTGTCTGTCTGTTAAGGAAAAAACCAAGCTATCACTTTCATGGATCCTCATTTAGCCCATCTTCCCTTGGAACAGAGTGAGAATTCTGGTCAGTGGAAGAAGCTGGGCCACACAGGGACAAAGAAGTTCTCAGTAGTGCTTGAGGTTGGTAAGGTCATATGTCAGCCAAAGCCATGCCTTTGTCATCTCCACAGAACATGGCTGCACAATTTGTTGTTGGCCCCAAGGCACAGAGTGATGCATTCCATCGCATTAGCTCTGGATTTATTTCATTTCTGGGATTACTGGCTCTGAGGAGCTGTGTGCTGCCTCCTCTGAGTCTCAAAAGCTCAAGAAGACAGTGAGACAGAAACAGCAGTTCCCTTGCCTGCTTCAAGATTATTGCTATCTAGCCAGGCTGTTCCCAGCAATGCCCTAACACTGTCTCCATGACCCAAAGGGAATTTGGAATATATTCATCAGCATCCTAATTTAGGCCACATGGTCAGGGAGAGGCTAAAATCTTTAGCCTTTAAAAAAAAATGACTGGCAGAAGTGATTTTGGAACCATTGTCAGTGATATTTAAAAGAATATGAAAAATGAGAATGGAGAAGGGCAACAGATGTCCCCATTATTTAAAAAAAAAAAAAGTCAAGAATGGTTTACAAACCATAGGCTAGTGAACTTGATTTCAATTCCTGAGAAAAAAAGTTTTGGTTGGTGAAAGGAAGTGATTATTACAAAGAATCAATCAGTTCTTCATCAAGAAAAGAAAATGATGATTACAAAGAGCCAATCAGTTCTTCAACAAGACCAAGTGATACTAGTTTTTTAAGCACTCGATTAGAGAATGAGAAGAGGTAGAGATGCTTAATCAGATTTTAGAAAAGCTTTTGATTAAATATCTCCTACAGTTGTGGGGATGTTGTTTGGCCTTCCTTCTTGAAGAGGATCAAGGCTAGGAGGGTGCTATCTGGACTTGTGGGTGAATTGAATTAAAGTAAGGCAGAGTTGTGCAAAGTCATCAGTCTCACTCCTCCACATTTAGAATCCACTGGCAAGACGAAAGTCAAAACAACTTGTCATGGCCCCTGTGCAGAAGAAACTAGATAAGGATTAGATGACAGTTCAAATTCAGGTTGAATGGCTGCCTTAAAGTCAACATAGCAATTCTCTAATAGAGGTACACCATGCTCTGTGCTTACTTCTAGACTATTGAACATTTTTCTCAATAATTTGGATAAAGACATAGATGGTATGCTCATCAAATTTGTAGATGATCCCAAACTGGACAAATGGTTTACTTAGTGAATAACAGAATTAGCATCCAAGAAGATTTTGACAGGCTAGAGCAGAAGTGAACAAACTGAAGTCAAGGAGACTGTTCTCTATGAATTTGTGTATTTTTAGCAGTTAAAAATGAAATTGTACTTAAAATGTAAAATCTATCCTTAATTCATTGAATATATCCCTCTTCTGTGGTTTGCCTATCCCTGGGTTAGAGCACTGGACTGAAAATTCAATAAGGAGAAATGTAGTGTTGCATTTGAATACAAAAAAAGTCAACTTCACAAGTATATGGAAGATCTATGGATAGGTAGCAGTTGATATGAAAAAGATCTGCGTGTTTTTAGCAAACTTCAAGTTCAATATGTTAGCAGTGCGATGTGGCAGGCAAAAAAAGCTGATGCAATCTTTGGCTGTGTTACGAGGGTCACAGCTTCCAGGAGTATGAAGGTCTGCATTTGTCAGTCCTCATCTGGAGCATCCTATTCAATTCTGGACACAATGGTATAAGAAAAATATAGTAAGAAGTTAAAGTCTTCAGAGGAGGATAACCAAGATGTTGGTGGTCCTTGAATCCATGACATATGAGGATCATTTGGAAGAACTGGGCACGGATAAAAGAACACTAAAGGCATCTGCAAGTGTTTCAAAGGCTGCCATATGGAAAAGAGAATTAGACTTGTTTTATTTGTCTCCAAAGGCAGAAATAGGATGGGTGGAAGTTATAAAAAAGGCAAACTTAGACCTGGGATCAGGAAAAAATTTCCCAACGATTTGAGGTGTCCAAAAGTAGAATAGGCTGACTGAGTCCCTTCCTCAAAGGTCTTCATGGGTCTACTTCTCAGGGATGTTATACCAGGTTTTCCTTTGGGTATATGGATTGGACCAGTTAGCGACTAAGATCCCTTCCAAATCTCAAATTTTGTGACTCCAAGGATTTTAGGGTTAGAAGGAGGTTCAGAGTCCATCTAGCCCAATCTAAACTTCAACAAGAGGCCGTTCTATGATCTACCTAGTAAGTGGTCATCCAGCCTTTTTGCTTGAAGACATCCAATGTGAGAGAACCTACTACCTCTAGTGATGTCTATTCCACCTTAGGATAGCTCAGTTTGTTAGAGAATATTCCTGACCTAATGAATAAAAGTTCCTCTATTTTCAAGGCGTTTACATTTATACTGGAGGAAAAGAAGAAATTTAATGTACACAAAATGTATACAAAGCCACAAGAAGCGATTTCAGGAGGAACAAAACAGTAAAATCTGGGAGGTAAGTTAGCAAAACCCTCACAAAGGAAATGACTCCTGATCTATGCTTTTGAAAGTAGCTGGGTATTCCATGAGACAGAGGAGGGGAAGAAATACATTTCGGGCATTGGGACAGCAAGATGATTCGCACTGGGCCTGAAGTTCTGATGTCAAATCCTGGGCAAGTCATTTGCTCAGTTTGCCTCAGTTTCTTCATTTATAAAATGAGTTGGAGAAGAAAATGGCAAATCACTCCAGTGTCTCTGCCAAGAAAGTCCTATTGAGGTCATGAAGAGTCCTACACAACTGAATAACAACAATAATAAGGGATACTATGAAGCAGAAGGGATGAGGGAATGCATTTTAAGCACAGGGAACTGTTTGTGCAAAGATACTCGGGCAGGAGATAGCTAGAAGAATTCCCATATGGGGAATATGTAGGGAAACATTCATGTTAAAACACACCAACTTGACTGGAATGGCAAGTAAAAAGTGGGAAAGTAATATGAAATAATTCTAGAAAGCTAGGTGGGAATCAGATCGTAGAAGCCATTAATTTAAGTTAACTTTTGTTAAGCACTTATTATGGGCAGTTCACTATCAGATAAGCCATTATCACTTTCTTCTTGGAGTTTCTAGCCTACTTAGGATAACTTGGACCACATAGATAACTATTATACAAAATTGCCATGTGCTAAGTGAAGTCCAACAGGAAAAAAGTCATTATCTACTTGGGGGAGATACAAGATCCAGGAAGGTTTTAAACTGGAGATGACATTCATTCCCTGGGGCTTTATCATGTTCCTCACTGTTCAGAATATAGGTTTTACTTTGCAAATTATCTCTGTGGCAAGCATACTCTGTATCCCATTCAATTTCATATTGACAAACAGATTTAGCAGTAGATGCCTTCTCTTCTTGGGCTTTAAAGATAAGAAGAATTCCAATAGGGAGAGATTAGAAAAGGTCATTTGAAACACAGGCCATTAGCAAGAGTGCAAAGTCAATGGTGGAGGAGGACAAGGATTCTGAGAGGCAGGAGGAGAGAACCCAGGAGCCTCAGAGTTGAAGATGTTATAATAGATAGCAGCCTTAGACCTACAAACATTTAGCATCCTAGGAAACTGCAATTGGGAAGTCATCTGTAGCCATTATAGAAAAGGAAAGCCTTTCAATAGTAGCAAAAATTAGTTACACCTGTCAGGTTCAGTTGTAGCTCAGCTCCTGAGTCGGGATCTGATCAGAATCCATTTTTCTCTTTTCCAACCAAAGCCATAACTTGGGTGGGGTGACTTGGGCTTTGCCACAGGGAACAGAATTGAGAATGGATGAAGAACATTTAGATTCCTTCAGTATAGCAGCAATAGAACCTGATATCTAAATTGCAAGAAAAAAAATAATTAAAATGGAAAGCTAATGTGGCTCAGTCATTTCCAATATGACCCCATTTGGATTTTTCTTGGCAGAGGTCCTAGAATGGCTTGCCATTTCCTTCTCCAGCTCATTTTTACAGATGAGAAACTGAGGCAAACAGGCTTAAGTGACTTGCTCAGGAAGATGGGTTGTCCTAATTCACTCCCAATTCTACCTTGAAGATGAGTTTCATGCTGCTTTGTCTAGGTGTGATATGTGTTGCTCCAAGATTTTCCCATAGTAGTAGAAGCATCTGAAATTGAACTAGAACAGAATGATACTCCTATCTATGGCACCCAAAAGAACCTTTTCTGACCATGGCATCTGCCCATTTGCATTCTTCACAGCCCTGATGAGCCCATCCCAATCTCTGGCTCAATGGGAGTGGTTTTGGCTATAGACTTTATATTCCTTCATGACATAAGGAAGGAGCCCTTTTAGGACTAGAATCATACAACCATATCCCAGAAATTCAGAGTTGAAGGGATACACAGGGGCAGGAGAAAAATGCATTTGTATAATTATGCCAGCTTAGTGGATTAAATAATGACTGGGATAGAAAGTAGCAGGGGGATGGGAGCAAGGAAAAGTGTTGGAGACGTTCACAGAGATGATGTCAGACATTCCTTTGAGATGTTAAAACTGGGAAAGTGTATGAAAATAGCCAGGGAGATGGAACTTTCCATGCAAGGGCACATTCCTGGAAGGGAAGAGAGAGAGAGAGAGAAAGACAAAGAGATGGGCCTGGTGTACAAAGGGAGAAAGAAAGGGAACCCAAATCTGTGGTTGCTGGACTCAACAGAAGCTGGGGAAAAAGAATCAGTCTATTCCAAAAGACAGAAGGTGCTCCTGCCAATCAATAAATAAACATTTGTTAAGTGCATATTAAGAGCTAGGAATGGCGTTAAGTGCTAGAAATAGAAAAAGAAACAAAAGACAGTCTTTCTCTAATGAGTGAGACAACATGCAAACAATATATAGGATATATATACATATATGTGAATGTATACATATATATATATATATAATTTGAGAAATAATTCAAAGAGGTAAAGAGGAGTTCTGGAAGGCTTCCTGTAGAAAGCAAGGTTTTAGTTGTTGTATCCTTCCTCCTCAAAGAAGACCATGATATCAGGGAGGAGATTCCATGATTTGTAAGTGAATCACATGGACCAGGTTCAATCTTATAGGAGGTAGACTGGACCCCAAAGGATGGGGAACAGACTTTATTCTCTCTGAACTTACCCCTTACTTCAGAGTAATCCTGGGGGGATTTCTTAAACAAAGCTTAGGTATAACTTATTGATAGGGATTTCACACATAGCAGAGCAGTTCTATCACAATAATCTGTTGAAAGACAGACTTTGAAGCAACTTTTGTATTTAATGTAATTGTTGTGAGGATCAAATGAGCCAATATTTATAGAAAGCATATAGCATATTGCCTTATGTATAGTAGGTACTATATAAATGGTTGTTCTTTTATTTCTAACATTCTCCAAAAGTGTGTATAACAGAGCTTTTTAGAAAAAAGTATTCAACATATAACATGAGCCACAAGTATCATAAATACATATCCAGCCATAGTTTATTGGTGATTCATTCAGTCAACTCTATGTGACTCCATTTGGGGTTTTCTTGGCATAGATAATGGAATAGTTTGCCATTTCCTTCTGCATCTCATTTTCAGAGATAACAGTATACTGACTTGCTCAGGATCACACAGCTAATAAGTGTCTGAGGCTGGGTTTGAACTCAGGGAGAGGAGTCTTTCTGACTCAGTCCCATCACTCTATGCATTATGGTGCCCCACCCACTGTGTCACCTAGCTGCCCATTAGCCATGGTACAATGATTTGTTTCTTCCATTTCAGAAAATGCTTAAAACATAAATGACCCCAAAGCACACATTAACAAATATGGAAAAACACAAAAGAACTCATGCAAATGGAATAACTGCAACTGCTTAACAGATGTCAAATTTACTTTGAGGCTATCCTGAGCAGTCAACTCACACCTTCCAGATCTCCCAGCTAGTATTGTTGGTTTGACTTCTTCAAGAAGCTCTCTTTTCACTGAGGAGCAGAAGCCCAAATCTTGATCTCAGCTATCCATGAGGTGCTGGAAACATCCATCTTTCAGAATCAATGGTATCTGACATAAGCTCAGAGAAGGAAACAGAAATCAGTAGGCAATAACCAAGCTCCCTCAGGATGCTGGGTTGGAAGCAGAAGAAAGAAATCCCTTCTGCTCTTTTCTTCTTCACTCTCTTATTAGAAATCAAAGAAAGAAAAAAATAAGAGAGGCTGCCTCAAGGAGACTGAGCAATTTCTTCTAGGAGTGAGTGTATCTTCCTGGCTCAGTCACCAGCCATCTTCAACACAATCCTTTCATCACAGGAACCAGCAGAAAGGAGGAAACAAAGCAAGAGTCTTTCAGGAAGGGTACATAGGACACGATCCATAAAAACTATCAGGGAACATGTAGAACTGCATGTCATACAGCAAATAAAGGGTTCACCTGATTTTACCCATTATAGCATCTGGATACAAACCCTGTCTCAGCTGATTATTTGTGTTCGGCAAATTTATCTTCATTTTGTTGGGACTTTGGATTCCTCACCTCTGAAATGAAAGTATTGGACCAGAGGTCTTCTAAAGTCTTTCCAAGCATAAATCTGTGATTTTATGGTTCCCAAACCCATGAGCCTCCCATTCTTTTGGTTCAAGTTGAACACTACTGCCTCTGCAGGTACACTCTTTCCTAGGTTCCCACACACACATACACACAACTGGAGAATTAGTCAGGAAAGGTATTGCCTCTGGTCTAAGCTTCCTTTTGATATTCTCAGACTTCTTGAACTCCAGTCCCTTCCTGGGCTAAGAGATGATACTATCTGGCTCTGCAAGTTCCCTCTAATCACATTTTTATAAGGTTTACAAAATGCTTTACAAATATCCCATTTGATTCTCAAAACAGCCCTGAAAAGTAGCTGCTATCATTATCACTCCTATTTTGCAGATGAAGAAACTGGGGGTTGGAGACATCAAGTGATCTAACATGAATTCATGTCTGAAGCAGAACTTAAATTCAGTTCTTTATGACTTCCAAGTCCATAACTGTACTACTGTGCAATTTAACTGCCTCTGTACCTTGGGTTTTTCCACAACTTGATTATAAGGCAAAAAAGAGGCTGTTTCTAGGCTCATCCTTTTTCTCCATCTGAATAATTCTCTCTGAATCTAGGATAGACTGACACTCTCACAAGGACCAATTCATTGTTTCTTTATTATGGGATGTAGAGGGTCACAGATAATGAGGAACCATGGATGAGGTATAAGACCTTCCAGCCCAGCTAGGGAACCTATCGACATGCCCCTTAGGGGCATCTAGGACTTCCTGAGAAGTCAGGGGTATGACAACCTGTGTTGTAAATTAAACTAGGGTTATACTAAGTGGCAAAGAGATCTCTACACACAATAACAAGTTGTTTGTGTGGTCCTGCATGCACAGTATATAATTAGTGCATGTGCAGTGTGCTATAGTTATATAAAGGTATTAAAGCATATAAGGCTGAGGGAATTTTGAATAAACAAATTCCATGTTTGATAATCCATGTGAGTTCTACCCCTTCACTCCTCACTCATGATCAGGATTCAGGCTGGTACCGAAATCCTCAGTGAGTAGATCCAGATATTACAAGCAGAGTCACCATCTTCTGAGCTTATTATCCAGTCTGCTTGGATGATTATGAACAATCTTCTTCCTTTACATAAAAAGGTTCATCCAACTTCCCAATAAGCAATGTGATTGTGATGGATTATTTTTGCAGAACCACTGTCCAGGAAAAGTTGTCTGTTCTTTCTACTACCTAATATGAAGTGACTTTCTATCCATCAGTCTCTTATATATTCCTGGCACCCTGAGATTTCTTAAAAGAACTCTGTCACTGACTAAATATTATGGTATCTGCACAGTGTGCAAGTATAGAGACAAGCCTGTAGGGAATGTGGGTGTGAATAGGGCTCATCTGCGAAGACAACTAGCTGATGCCTCCTGTTCTATAGTTCTATAAGAGTCATCGATGTTTCTGTGCTCTGCCCCACTGGTCTTAGTCTCATGGTCTCTAAAGAATAATGCTATCAGCTTCTGCTGGACCCCACTCCCAGGCTCTGCTCCTTCCTGCAATCTTCATAAGTTTCTAACTTAATTCATTTCCTGGGCTAGGAAACCATTAACACTCTTTAGAAAGTGTGGGGACCTTTATCTGGCTTTACAATCCAAGTGGAACCCTGTGAAGGAACTATATAGAACAACTTCTTTCTCCAAGGAACAGACTGCATTAGGAAATCTGTCTCCAAAAGATGCACTACCAGGAATTTTTTAACTCATGAACTCTGGAATTTAAACTTATCCACAAGACAATTCTCATAATTGGTTCTTCTCTAGAGATCTCCTTGTTTTGAGATGCTAAAAAACTAAATCCTGATATGAAATTTCTAGGGAATTTAGCTTCTTCCTTTCTCTACACAAAATGATGAAATGACCTGTAATTCTCTTCTCAGACTGCAAATATCTCCTATGTCAATGTGCTTCTGCCATATCACCACTACTGCTAGAGTTGGGGGTGGAGTGAATGAATACCTGCCTCCCACCATTGTATTCTTGAAGAGGTATGTAAGGGAAAAAGAAAAGAGAAAGGTATTCTGGTAAATGTTCAACAATTACTCTACCCTATCAAAAAAAATAAGGGGCTTAAGACACTCCATTAATTTAATCTGCATTATTTGTGTTTTCTCCATCTCTTTCTTAAAGCTAGATAATCAGCAAATCAATAAATGAAAACTAATGTCCTATTATCTCACCAAGCTGAAGGAAGAACTTATTCAATATGATCAGCAATTGACAATGGTTCATTATTATATTATCATTATAATCAAGGTATCCCTTGATTCACCTCCTTTTCATACGTTAGATGCAAGGTACTTTATAAACATTAAAGCTACATAAGTGTCAGTTATTATTATTCTTTTTATAACAGTAGTCAATTACAAAAATAACAATGAAAGAGGGTCATTCTAGAATTTTTTTAGTATTGAGATTTCACATGGAAAGTCAGAAAGAGTTACAGACAAGCAGGATGGTTTTGCAAGCTACTTGTTTATCTCATTTCTCAATTATAAAAAGAACTGATTCAAATTTATAAGAATGAAGATCATTCCCCAATTGATAGAGTATAAGAACAGGCAGTTTTCAGATGAAGAACAATGCTATCTATAATCATGTGAAAAGAGTTCTAAATCATTATTAATTAGAAAAATATAAATTAAAGCAACTCTGAGGTGCCACCTCACACATATCAGATTGACTAATATGACAGAAAAGGAAAATAATAAATGTTGGAGGGGATGTAGGAAAACTGGGCCTACATTGCATTGTTGGTGGACTTGTGAACTGATCCAACTATTTTATTATTTTCTTTTTTTTTTTCATTTAATTTAGTATTTTATTCTCTTCCGAATTATGTGTAAAAACAATTTTTAACAATCATTGAAAAAACTTTGAGTTCCAGATTCTCTCCCCTTCCCTAGTCTCTACCTCCATTGAGAATGCAAGCAATTCTATATGTTATATATGTATAGTCATACAAAACATTTCCATAATAGTCATATTGTGAAAGAAAATATAGGCAAAAAAAATCCCTCAAGAAATATAAAGTTAAGGGACAGCTAAGTAGTGTAGTGGATAGAGCACCAACCCTGAAGTCAGGAGGACCTGAGTTCAAATCTGATTTCAAACAGTTAACACTCCCTATCTGTGTGACCTTGGACAAGTCACACAATCCCAATTGCCTCAGCAAAAATATATGTTATATATACATAGTATTTTTTCATCATAAGTGCCTCAGAATTGTCTTGAATCATTGTATTGCTGAAAATAGTTACATCATTCACAACTGATTGTCTTATATTATTACTGTTACTTTGTACACAGTACATCTCATTTTGCATCAACTCATGGAAGTCTTTCCAGGTTTTTCTGAGAGAATTCTACTCATTATTTCTCGTGGCACAATAGTGATCCAATCCATTCTAGAGAACAATTTAGGGCTATGCCTAAAGGGCACTCAAACTGTGCATATCCTTTTATCCAGCAATATCACTACTAGGTCTTTGTCCTAAAGAAATCTTAAAAGGGGGGAAAGGAAAATATTGGTAGCAGCTCTTTTTGTGGTAGCTAAGAATTGGAAATAGAAGCAATGTCCATCACTTGAGGAATCACTGAACAAATTGGGTATATAAATGTAATAAAAGACTATTGTGCTATGAGAAATGAAGAGCAGCATGATTTCATAAAAACCTGGACTTACATGAACTGATGCTGAGTAGAGTGAGCAGAACTAAGAGAATATTGTACACCATAAAAGCAACATTGTATGGAGGATCAATTTTAAAACATTTAACTCTTCTCAGCAGTACAATGACAATTCCAAAAGACTCATGATGGAAAATGCTATCTACATCCAGAATGCAGATAATATTTTAATTTTTTCATTGTTTTTCCTTTTCCAAGCTGTAATTTTTTTTGAAAATTGTTTCTTCTTTCAGAACATGACTAATATAGAAATAGGTTTTATATGATTGAATATATATATAAAATCTATATCAAATTGCTTACTGTCTTCAGGAAGGGGAGATAAAGAAAGGAGGGAGAAAATTTAGAACTCAAAATTTCATAAAAAGATTTTATACATGTATTTTGGTAAAATAAAATACTACTAAAATATATTAATTGAAAGAAAAAAGTTACTTGTTGAATTTATCATATATTTTAAAAAGAAAAGCAAACTGAATAATAGAGATCTACAGCTTCATATACAATCCTCTTTTCCTTTATTAAGAAATGCTTGTTCTAGTGTTTATTAAAGTCAGAATTTTCTAAACACACCAATAAATCAAAGGAAAAAAACACTATGACAATGATTAAAAAGAGAATGCCAGGGGTGATTTGAAAGAAAATTTAACCCCCCCCAAAAAACTCTCAAGAAAAAGAAAAAGTATTTTTGTGCATTTAGGCCCTTTCCCCTTGTGATCTCTTTGAGACACAGACCTAGATATTGCTGGATTAAAGAATATGCACAGTTTGAATGTCCCTTGGACATAATTCCAATTTGTTCTTTAGAATGGATTGGATCACTATTGTGCTATAAGCAGTGATGAATAGGATTCTCTCAGAAAAACCTGGAAAGATGTCTATGAACTGATGCAAAATAAAATGGAGTTCCATTTAAAAGAGTACCAAATCAAAGCAGATTGAGCCATTTAATAGAACACTATTTTTATATGAGTTTGTATTTCTATAGAATTTATTATTTCAAAATACTTTCATATGCATAATTTGATTGGATCCTTATGATAAGCTGGGTGGGCAGATACTCTGAGGAGTGACTACCATTTTGCAGAGGAGAGAAATTGAGATTTAGCATGAGGATTCAGGGACCTGACTCTCTCCATGCTATGCTATTTATATTTCAACCTGCATCCTTCTCAGTAAATAAAGGTCCTGGGCTCTGGGGTTTGCCCCTGGGCTCTGATTGGTGAACATACCATACCACTCCCTAGCCATCTATATGCCATTGTAAAGGGCCATAGAGAGTGGGGAACTCTGGGTGAGGTATAAGACCCTTTAGTTAAGTAAAAGGAACCCTGCCGACAGTCTGGTTTGGCTCTCCATCCTCCCTAAGAGCTCTCGTCCTTCCTGAGAAGTCAGGGGGCATGGCGACCTGTGTTGTAATTAAAACAAGTGACAGAGACATCTACACACAATAATAGCAAGTTGATTATGTGATCCCACATGCACATTATATAAATTAGCAATGCACAGTATACTATAGTTACATAAGGGTATTAGGATATATAAAGCTGAGAGAATTTGGAATAAATGGACTCCATGTTTGACCATCCACGTGAGTCCTACCTCTTCACTCCTCACCTACGATCAAGTACTTGGGCTCCTACCTGAGGTTCTACAGAGAACTAGTCTGGACATTACACACCGAAATGCCAAAAGCACTTCTATTGAAGCCATTCACTGTAGCTCTGAGAACAATATTCATGTTAAAGAAGGACAGAGCAATCAATCCCATTTCTCTTCACCATTCTGTTCGAATTCTCTGTCCAGAATACTCTGCCCTGGCTACCATTCCCCTGGCAGTATCATCTTCACTATTAGATAAGCTGCAGAAAGATAGAGACTGTTTTTGTAGCCACAACACTTCACACAGTTCCTCAAACATAGTAAATATTTAATAAATACTGACTAGGGACATCCAGTTCAGTGGGTAACCTACCAGCTGTAGCCTATAACATTCCCAACACTCCCAGCAGGAGTTTAAAATATAATTGAGAAAATTTTAAGAAAAATACATAAAAATATAATAAAAAATAACATTAAGAAAGATAAGTTCCATTTTTGACATGTTGGCTTTAAGAAGCTTGTCTTGTAACACATCCAGTTTGAAATGTGCAAAAGGCAGCGGGAGATGAGAGACTGGAGAAAAGTTGAAGTTGAATAAATAGATCATGGGAGCTGAGGAGGTCAATTTTAAAACTAAGTCAATAGGAATTGATTAGTGGTCATTTCTGTTTTGAGTTTGACATGACTGATCTAATCCAACTCACTCATTTTACAATATAGAGAATGGGGGAAGTTCACAGACTTGCCCAGACTCCCACCGACTGTAGAATGGCAGATTCAAAATGAGTCTTTTGATTACTTTCCCAGGGCTTTTTGCTCTCCATAGACAGTCTTAGAAAAATAATAAAAAGTGGTTAGCAGAACTGGTTTCTGGGACATTTCCCAATTTAAGCTGCATTGTTGCCCAGCAACCCACCTCCTGGGGGAAGCTCAGCTGTGGCTTAATCTTTCTCAGCATTCCCATTAAACTGTGATAAACTATGACATGGCAACTTGAGCTGTGAGACTTTTCCTCTCCTCTCTCTAACTTGTCTTTCTTTCCACTATATATAGTTTCTTCCTTGACTAGACTTTCCCTACCCCCAGCCCTGTGAGAAACATGACCCCACTCTGGAGCAAAAAGAGCCTCAGAGCTGAAGTGCATATCACTCTGACTTATTGGGGAGAGGAGGAGAAAAGAGAGATGCCATCTTGGGGACGTGGAACAACCAACATCCCTATCTCTTGCCAGGCATCAGTGGGCGTAATAGCTTGCTTGGCCATCGTGCTGTCATCCCACAGGGCATGCTTCAACCAGTGTAAAGGTCACTCTGAAGGCCCTCTGTCCCTGTGGAGTAGAGAGGCAGGAGTGGTCCCTCTTATTAAACAGTAGTGTCCTTTGTGAGACTATGAAACTCAGAGGTTAGGGAAGGGGAAGAGTAGGAGGCTGAAAGGGCTGGAGAAGGAGTTTTCATTGTCTCTAGGGAATGTCTCTCCTCCACACTAGGACTTGAATACTCATCAAATTTATGGTGATTAGTTCTTGACCTGCACCATACAATTATCTGGTCAAAGGCTGGTCGGGATGTTGTAATAGAGGGGCTGCCAGAGTGTGGGTCAACGGAGCTTTTCAAGATCAGCAGGGCCCAGAGAATTGGTGAAGAAGATAATGAAAGACTAAGTCTCTACCTTCCAGATGTAATGAGGAAGTGATAATATAGAGATAGCTGATGTATCTACTACATCAAGAGTGGTCAATAAGCATTTATTATACAAACACGGATTATGTTCCAGGCACTTGCTAAGCATTAGAAATGCAGATGAAGGCAAAAATTGTCCTTTCCTTCATGCAAAATATATACTGGATAAATTGGAAGTAATCCTCAGGGGGAAGACACTACTTTTCAGGGGAAACCAGGCTTTTTTTTTAGAAGACACTACAGTTCAGGGAGTATCAGGCTTTTTTTTAAGTTGGGATTTGCAAGAAGCTAAGGAAGATAAGGCAAAGATGAGGAGAAAGAGCATTCCAAGCATGGGGAATAGCCTTTAAGAATGTGTATAATGGAGAGATAGAATGTCTTAAGCAAAGAACAGTAGAGTCCAGTTTCATTTGATCATAGAGTACATGAATGGGAGAAAGGTATAAAAAGATCAAAGAGGTGAGAAAGTTCTTGTTATAAAGAACTTCAAAAGCTAAATAGAAGATTTAAAATTTCATCCTGGAGGTAATAGGAAGCCAATGAAGTTTACTGAAAGATGGGATGGCATGATTAAACTTTCACTTTAGGAAGATCATGTTTATAGTTGAGTGGAGGAAGGACTGGAATGAGCAAAGACTTCAGCAGACAGACCAACTAGAAGGGGACTGTGATAATCTATGTGGGGCCTGATTAAGGTGATGGCAGCTTCACAGGAGTGAGTATAACACAGAAATATTGTGAAGGTGACAGGATTGGGCAAAGAGATTGAAGTGGGTGAGGGAGAACAGAAAGAGAATGAGGAATCAAGGATGGCACCTAGGATGTACTGGGAGGATAGGGGTGCCCTTCATAATAATAGAGAAGTGAGGAGGAAGGGAGAATTTTTGGGGAAAGACAATAAGTTTGGATTTTGACACATCGAGTTTTAGAGGTCAATGGACAAACCATTCTGGAGAAGAATTTGAAACTATGCCCAAAGGGCTGCAAAACTGTGCTTACCTTTTGATCCAGCAGTGCCATTGCTGGGTCTGTATCCCAAAGAGATGAAAAAAAGGGAAAATTATGTGCAAAAATATTTGTAGCTGCTCTTTTTGTAGTGGCAAGGAATTGGAAACTGAGTAAATGACCTTCAATTGGGAAATGGCTAAATAAGTTATGGTATACAAAAGTAATGGAATATTATTGTTCTATAAGAAATGATGAACAGGAAAAAAGCTTGGAAAGACTTCTATGAACTGATGCTTAAAGAAGTGAGCAGAACCAAGAGAATATTGTACACAGCAACAGCAAGATTGTATGATAATTAACTATGACAGATTTAGCTCTTTCCAGCAAGTCAATGATCCTAGGCAATTCCAATAGATTTTGGATGGAAAATGCTATCTGCATCCAGAAAGAGAACTATGGAGACTGATTGAAGTATAGTATATTTACCTTATTTCCTTCTTTTTTTTTTCTTTCTTATAGTTTTCCCTTTTTGTTCTGATTTTTCTTCCCCAAACTGACTCATATGGAAATATGTAAAAAAAAAAACCCGAATGTACATATATATAACCTTAAAAATAAAATTAAAAAAAGAGAAGTCAATGGAACAGTCACTTTGAGGCCTTTGGACACGAGAGACTGGAAGTCAGGAGAAAGATTAGAGCTAGATAAATAGATTTGAGAATCATCTTCATAGAGAAGATAGTTGAATCCATGAGAACTAATGAGATCAATACATGAAATTGTATGAGGAAGAAGGCCCAGCACAAAGCCTTGGGGATATTCCCAGTGGCTCCCAGGTACAACTTGGATGAAAGTTCAACAAAGAAGATTGAAAAAGATCAGTTAGACAGCTAAGAGAAGCAGGAGAGAGGGCTGTCTTGAATACCTAGAAAGAAGAGGGCCAGCAACAATATCACAGGCTACAGAAAGGTCAAGATAATTGAGAATTGAAAAAATTAGATTTAGCAGATAAGAGATTATAATCTGGAAATTCACCTTAACCTCTGGATAGAGAAAAAAAAATCCCTTTCCACTAAATGGGCTTCTTCCAACCAAACATATTTCCTGATTCTCCTATTTGTTAATGTCCCTCCTTCAATTCAATAATGACTATTTTTAAAACCTATAATATATTTACTTTTCTGTGGAACAATAAATTAGTTGAGAACCGGAACTTTTATCTTAGTTTCTCCAATGCCTAACATAATAAATGCTTGTGGATTGATTGAGCAAGCATATGGGATTCCCTTCCCCCATATAGATTGTAAACTCCTTGAGGGCAGGGACTATTTGATTTCCATTTTTGTTTCCTTGGTGCTAACTGCCTATACATAGTAGGCACTTAATAAATGTTTATTGGCTTGTGGTCATCTGCTTTTTTCCTAGCAGTTTCCATTTCCTGCTAGGATAGCCATTCACTATTGTTTTTGTTGCTGTTGAGCCATTTCAACTGTGTCCAACTATTCAAAAGTTTTCTTGGCAAAGATAAATATTAGGTTTTTTTGTTTTTTTCTCCAGATCATTTTACAGATGAAGAAATTGAGACAAACAGAATTAAGTGACTTGCCCAGAGTCACACAGCTAGTGAGTGAGTATCTGAGGCTATATTTGAACTCAGGTTTTCCTGACAGCAGGAAGTAGTAGACCTTTCTTTAATACTTTGAGCTAAGTACTGCCTGAAAGGCAGTTTTGAATTAGAAAGGTTTGATTGGGCTGCATAAACTGAGATCTGAAGGCTGCTAGAACCACCAGAGAGTAACTGAAGCACCTTGTAAGGGAGCAGGTACAAAATCTGGTGGGAAAAATGAGTTATTATCCTTTCCTTATTCTGAGGCTTCTTGCAGCCAAGAGCTGGCAATCTTGACATTACTTTTAGCTTAGTCTTTTTTTTTTTTTTTTAATTAATTAATTAATTAATTTTTTACAAAAAATTTGTGCATAGGTAATTTTTCAGCATTGACAATTGCAAAACCTTTTGTTCCAACTTTTCCCTTCCTTCCCCCCACTCACTCCCCCAGATGGCAGGTTGACCAATACATGTTAAATATGTTAAAGTATAAGTTAAATACAATATATGTATACTTGTCCAAACAGTTATTTTTTAGCTTAGTGTTTATGAGACTAAATGGAAAGAGTTCTGAGTTTGAAGATAGAGGAACTGAGTTCAAATCTCATTTCTGTCACTTGTTGCCTGGGTGACTTCAGAGAAATACCTTAAACTTTCTCTTCTTCATTTCTTTATGGAGAAAATGAGGGAGTTGAACTGTTTCTTTCACTCCACAGCTCTTCCTGTTGTAGTAAGTGAAAATGAGGGGAACAGGGAAAAGAGTCTGCCAGAATCTTTGCAGCAGGGACACAGCTGGGGTGAAGCAGGGATTTTCTTCTGAGACATAATCTTCTGTACAAGAAGGACAATGGTCTAGTTTGTGGCCCCTTGGTGGCCTCCTGCTGCCATATTAGTGCAAGGAGACCCTCTGTTTCTGTAGGATACTAAAGGTGCCAGCCAGCCTGCATAGCATCAATTGAAAAAACTGGCCAGTGATGAGCTAAGTGTCTCAGGCTTGACCTTTGCTGGGTGTCTGGACTGACATTTCTAAGGCTATTATCCCTCCCTTAAGACATGTCTTCATCAGACATTGGGCAACTGCCAATGGTCTACAATTGCTCTAAATGCTTTTCGGGTCAAATCCATAGGATCTGGCCCAGTGTGGGACACATAACAGATAATAAACAAATACCTGTTGATGGATTAATTATAGTGAATTCTGAGAGGCTGCCCAGATTCTTAAGTCATATGGTAACTTTCCCTGTCTACAAATGGTCATTTGAACCTACAATAATAGACATATTCCTGAAAATGTATAAATCAAATCTTACTTTAAAGAATTATAGGACTTCAAGCTGGCCTAGCTCTCAGAATTGCTGGGGTCTCTACCTACCCCAAATTACTTTGTGTATATTTTGTATATATTTCTATATATTGGAGCTAACTAAAATCCCATCCTCAAAGACGTGGATTGTGTTCTGTCCATACAATGTTCCCCATGGACACTTAAGGGGCCTATTTCTGGGCATATATTATGGAGGGTCCTGCTCCAATTTTAGATCAGGCACGGGTATTCTATGTTTTGTTTTGTTTTGTTTTGTTTTGTTTTACAGTAAAGAACGTCTTTTTGATTGGCCAAGTCAGACACTGAATTTTCATAAAAGATTCCTATGGAGGCAACTCAATTTCCTTTTCTTGTCTGGCCATGTTGTAGTAAGAAGTGTGAACTGCTCTGGCAGAGGAGCTCTAGAAACACTTTCTCCCCCCACACCACCATGAATCTGGTGAATTCATGGCCTACTAAGCAAGCTTATGTTTGGAGTGAGATCTTCTCCTGTTTGTGACATCTCAAAAGGTCTGATTAATTGCCAAAAGTTATTCAGGGAATAATCAGCAGAGCTGGTTTTTGGACTCATTTCTAATACCAAATCCATTATTCTTTTTTTTTTTTTTTTTTTTTTTTTTTTTTTTACTTAAGAGTATTTTTTTCCAATTACATGTAAAGATAGTTTTCACTATTCATTTTTGTAAGGTGTTGAGTTCTAAATTTTTCTTCCTCCCTGATCCTGACAGCAAGCAATCTGATATAGCAAATCCCATTCCTCTTTCTACTACCTTGTAAGCAGAACTCACCATTTAAAAGAATATGAAACTGAATCATCCTATAAAGTACAATATCCAATTATAAATGTGGCCTAAGTTTAGAGATACACAGCCACAGTAACATCTTTTTCATTCTCCTCTCTTTTCCCCTCTCTGTCAAGTACATAATTACAACGACTTTTCAGCATTTCCCTTTCTTTCTCTTTCTTTATTGGATCTAGATTTTGTTTTCTCTTATATCTGTTAGTTTCCAGTGTCCCTTTTTCTTTCCATTTGATATGATATCTGTATGTTAGTTGGGAAATGAAATTAGGTTGATTGCTGAGGAATCAACTACACTTGCCTGGATGCAGCACTGAGCCCCCCTGCATGACCACACACAAAAGATTAATTTAATTCTTATAAAATGAAGCAGAGTCTGTGTACTTAAGGAGAGAAAGTCCGAAAAATGAGAGGGGTTTGTTTTATGTAACCCAGTTTTAGTCAGAAATCATCTGGCATTTCCATCATTATTACCCAGGGGTATGCTTGTAAATGTTTAATAACCAACTCCCAGGAAATAAAATGTAGATAAAATGGACTTTCCTCCCTCATAAACTGGCATTTATTATTTAATTTCTTTTCTTTCTTTCTTTTTTTATTTCTGAGGCAATTGGGGTTAAATGACTTGGACTTGCCCTTGCCAGGGATCACACAGCTAGGAAGTGCTAAATGTTAAATGTCTGAGGTCAGATTTGAACTCAGGTCCTCCTGACTTCAGGGATGGTGCTCTATACACTGCACTACCTAACTGTCCCAGTTATTTAATTTCAAGGACAGGTTATGAAGGGAGTGAGACACACATTCAGACAAATTGTTAGAATGGAGCCAAAGGGGTCAGGGAAGAGGGAGGAGATAGAGCGACCAGAGCCTTTCATCTATGTCTGTTCTTGCAGGGTTTGACCCTCATTTCTTAACCTCCATCCAGGGCACACAATGAAGCACATAATAAAATGAAGTCCCAGAAGGTACAGTTTTAGGAAAACATTAAGGGGTGGCCAAAGTTATACATTCAATCAAAGGTGGGGGCTGTGATTCCCCTTGGATTAGCAATACTGCTGCCTTTTATGGAAATGAAATATAGAAGTTTAATAAGTTCCATCCCATGTATTTTAGCTCTTATAAACATTCTTGTAATTAAACTCTTTGTGCAAAATAATTCTTTCATCACCTCCCTAACATCTTGTTTGCTATTTACATTCATTCTGTGTCAACCAGGGCCCAAATAACAACCAACTGGGGCTTGGCCTGAGACCTATAATTGGCCAGTTAATGAGAGTCAGAGTGATTTGAGTTTAAGTCTTGGTCCTTAAGAAAGAAATCTAACTAGTAAACTCCAAGATCTCTTGGGATGTCTCAACATTTAAAAAAAAATGTTCTATATTTCTTTTGTATAGAGCACTTGCAGATAAAGATCTTGTACCTTATGTGGAAAGAAGGAAAGAAAGAGAAAGGAAGGAAGGAAAGAAGGAAGGAAGGAAGGAAGGAAGGAAGGAAGGAAGGAAGGAAGGAAGGAAGGAAGGAAGGAAGGAAGGAAGGAAGGAAGGAAGGAAGGAAGGAAGGAAGGAAAGAAGGAAGGAAAGAAGGAAGAGAAAGAGAAAAAGAAAATCCTTCCCAGACTAATTATTTTTAACTAGGTAAAAGGTACCATTTTCTGCCTTATTTCTTACCTTGCCTTTTATCAGTGGTTGGACATTGCCTCTATCAAACTGAGACTTTAAAGATTTTAGTTTCTAAAGACCAAGGTTTCTTATTGCATCCAGGGTCATCTCCAGTTGTCCTGATCAGTATCTTGTCACTGGGTCCAATCTTTACCAGGAGCACACTTATATTCTGACCCTTCAGAAGGAGTTAAAGGGCCATATCAAAAGATCTGTCATTAATGGTTGATAGCAGGAAGACTCATCTTCATGAGTTCAAATCTAGCCCCAGACATTTATTATGTGACTTTGGGTAAGCCACTTAACCCTGGCTGCCTCAGCACCTTTATAAAATGATCTAGAGAAGGAAAAGGCAATACTACTCCAATATCTATGCCAAGAAACCACAAATGGAGTCTTGAAAAGACAGACACATTTGAAGAATAAACAACCATCAACATAAATTTGGAGCAAAATCTCTAAGGGGTAGTCAGTAAAGTCTTTTGTAATTAGTGATATGGACTTTTGAATAGATGACGCAAAACCAGAGAATGTAGTTGACAAGTTTAATGACGGTCAAGATCCAACAGTGTCTTAATTAGGACTTTTAGGTCTCTTTCAACTTTAAATCCACATTCCCATGAACAGTTGATTACATCCAGGCCTACAGCCAAACTAAACAAGGTTAGGTTACTACATTGCCATAGAAGAATCCATCTCATATTGATTCTTTTCATAAGATTAATTGTTTGTCATATATGCCTTGTGTTTTTTCCTATTCTCATAGCTTTAAACAAGTTTGTCCATAGTTATACAGCTATTAAGAATTTCAAGTGGAATCCAAATTTAGCTTCCTCCTAAATCTGAGTCTAACACTCTTTCCTCTACATCATTACTACTGAAAGTTGAGAAGATTTTGGACAATCCTTCAGAAAATTTTTGAATGACCCAGTAGTAAATTCAAACCTTGAAAAAGACCTTAGGATTTATAGTAAAAGGACCTTTTGGGTCTAGTCTTTGTCAATCACTATTTATGGAATCATATCTTTGATTCTAGACTTCTTCCATTATAACTGAGGGGGCAGTAGACTTGAAGACCTTCAAGGACTCTCTCAAAGCGTGAAATTAAGGACCCAATTACTATATGGCTTTGCTGGCTATCCTGTACTATCCAGAGGTCTCTGTTTGGATTACCTCCTTTCCTTCTAACAAAGTCTTCATTTCCCCATAGATGAGAGAACAAGACCCATTCCACCTCAGCAAGTGGAAAAAAATCCTTCCCTCTGAGTTTCTGTATACAGGAAAATATCTTGGAGCAAAGCACAGGTGATGTTTGGGAATAGCACCACTAAAGTTAATAGCAGCATGGTCAGTGACTTCCATTCCCTAAGGATTGACACCACTTTCAAGTCCCCCAAGACACTGATTTGGTTTTGAAAGTGAGTTCTCTTTGGGAATCAATGTAAAGTTTTCTATTCATTCACCAAATATTAAATACCTAATAATAACAGGAGACATTTTAAAAGCATGTTATACACATATTTCATTATTCATGTCTTTCAGAATAAAAAAATAAATATTATCATTTTTCATTTTTATAGAAGGAGAAACCAAGACAGAAGGAAAATGACTTGAACATAATCTCTTAGCTGGGGAGTCTTATGAGTAAGAAGTGAATCAAATATCTCCTGAAACAGGGTGCATGGACAACCCCTCACTTTGACATGCATGCATGGTGAGGGCTACAAAGATGTATATGAGTAAGTCCCTGCCTGTAAGAAGCTTATAAGTAAATAGTACAGATAACTACAATATGACAAAAATACTTAACATCATTTTAATTTTATTTTTATTACTATCTTTTGTTTTTAACCTTCATGACTAAACACATACTTCTCTACTTTCCCACATATGGATTTATGCCTTATAAAAAAGAATTTTAAAAGAGAGAGACAGAAAAAAAATGCAGATCGGCAAAACTAAGAAGCTTATGATCCAAATTCAACAATATAGGCAGCCTTCCAGACCCGTATTCTTCATGTCTTGAAAGATAGTGATCGAGACAGAGACATTTCCTTATCTCTTCTCAGGGACCAACCTTAGTCGTTATAATTATACCACATTCAGTTTGTTGTTATTGTTAGCCTTTTCATTTGCATTGCTGTATTTGTTATATGTCATTTTCCTGCTTCTGTTTACTTCACTCTGAATCAGTTAATATCACTCTTTTCATCCTTCTGTAGATTATTCATATTGATTTTTATGACAATGATAGTCTATTCTATTCCTATCTCAATTTGTTTAGCCATTCTCCAGTGAATGGACATTTATTTTATTTCTAACTCTTTGTTATCATAATATTTTGGTGTATATGGAACCTTTCTTTCTGTTTTGGATTTGCCTTAGCAGTGTGCCTTTTTTATCCTCCTTCCAAATGCCCATTCTTAACTTTCAGCAATGACCCAAATGAGATGAGGACTAATTTCCTTACATGATCATCCTTGCTCCTTAGGTGCTTGTTAAAATGTTATGGGTTTTTTTCAATCAATATCTCTCTTTATAAAAAGAAAGTGATACCTTTAAAACACTAAGATGCCAAGTGAATTGGAATAAAGACACATTAATGAGCAAGTACTAGGTATATTTTGAGAAATGTGTTAGCTCACCATTTAATAATGTTCGCTTTGTGATTATCCAGTGTCAATATGGTCTTCACAATAGACTCATAAGATGATGGATGTTAACATGTTGTTATTGTTGTTCAGTTGTGTCCAGCTTTCCATGAACTCATTTGGGGTTTTCTTGATAGAGATACTGAAGTGGTTTGCAATTTCCTTCTCCAACTCATTTTACAGATGAGGAAACTATGGCAAATAGGGTTAAGTGTCTTGCTCAGGATCACACAGCTAGTAAATGTCTGAGTCTGAATTTGAACTCAGGTCTTTCTGATTCCAGAGCTGATATTCTATCCACTGCACACCTACCTGCCAATACAAAAAAACAAAAAAATGCAACCCAAGAAACAGGATAAAAGAAGTTAATTGAGCCAGTGGGATCAGAAATCAGGACTTTTTAATCCACACCTGTTAATTTGCATGAAGGAATAGTGAAGTCAGAGAGAAGATTTGGTGAATGAGAATAAACCCAGTCACAAGAGGTGACTTATAATCACATAAAATTATAAATTAATAATTATGGTAATATAAATGTATTATAATTTGTGGGTGGGTGTGTGATAGGGACCAGACATTTCATTTCATTGATATAGGAAATATCCTCTACCACAGCAGACTTGGCACCTTCTTTGCAAATTAGTTAATAAACATTTATTAATCATCTGCTATGTTCCAGGCACTGCACTTAAGACTGTGGATACAATGCAAAAAAGACAGTCCCTGCTCTCAATAGTGTCACAGAACTTTAGAGATTTTCCTAGGATTGCAAAGAGATTAGTAACTCTGTGTGTGTGTGTGTGTGTGTGCGTGCGTGTGCACGCGCGCACACGCATGGGGCATGCACACACCATGCAGTCATATAACCACAGGATGAAAAATAGAGATCAGATCCCAGAGTCAGAAAAATCTGCGTTTAAGACCTAGCCCTCATACATGACTCTGGCAAGTTTAAGCTTCTTAAGGAAAGCTTTCCTTTCTTCAAAAATGCTGCAGTGCTTGGTAGGTGCTTAATAAATGTTTGTTGACTTTACTTCTCAGTAATACCAGAAAACTCCCTAAAATTGCAGAGAAGATGAAAATCTACAGTCAAAGAGAAGGTAATTCAGAAGGAGATTAGACCTAAAATCAGAGCAGTAGATGAGATGGTCAGAGGGAAAGTAGAGAGAGAAGAACAGCAGGAACAGCAATGACAAATGCGAAAGCCTCCATCCATTCTTATTGTTCCCTCCCTTTCCCCACTTCCCCAGGCTGTACCATGTCACCCTTCTCTCTTGGTAATAATCCATGCTTTCATGTAAAATTCCTTTTTAAAGTAAGTTTTCTGGCGAGCCTATTGGTGCATAATAGTTGTGATTTATTGGTGCCTAATAAAATGTTTGTTGAAGGAATGAATGCATGAAGATATCTGGTGTGGAGGTAGTCAAGTTCCTGAGCTGGTGACTTAGAAATGTTGTTGATTCATCTAGTCTCTGGAAGTAGAGAATGTGTCCTTCTATTCCTCCTCATCTTTATTTTGATCTTAGAGTACCACCTCCAAATAGAACTGGGCAGCCAGGAAAAAGAGGGGGTCCTTGAGAGAAATTTTGGTGGTCTAGAAGTTTGAGAAGGATTGAATGTTCCTGATTCCTTAACCTACCATGTTTTGTTTTTGTTTTTTTTCTTGAAAAAAATTCTAGTAAAAGAAACATTTAATTTTTACTAGGTTTAATTTCATTTCCCCTCCAATGTCTCTCACTGTGGCCTGGCTCTGAAAACATTTCTCAGTTCTGTTTGGAAAAACTCTGCTTTGAAGGTAAAGGAAGTGGTAGGTCATGGGGGGAGGGTCTCCTGACCATGGATGTCTGAATCTCTGCCAAAGTTTCCAAACTCGATAGTCATTAGTGGCCTTAACTCACCTCATTTTATTGATTCTAACTCAACCAAGCTGCCACTAAGACAGAATTCATTTTGGGCTCTCCCAATTGTGGCCAGAAAGGAGAGCCTGAATTGGCAAACTTCACTGTGGAATGGTACTCCCGGCCTCATTCTCTAACTGTAAGTCACCCAGATATCTACTGCATCATACCTCAGAAGTACCTAAAGTACCTAAGTAGCTACAACTTTCTCTTGAAACTCAGCAGGGCTACAATCAATGTAGTAGCTGTAGGAGATTGGCCAATCCAGCCTTTTAGAGCTCCAGTTTACTCTATATGAAAGGAGCATTAATACCTGAACTGCCCATATTAAAGGTTCACTGGCATTGAATGCCTTCCCAAATGCCAAACTCTCTTTCCAGAATGATTACATACTCTTCCCCCTCATGGACTCTATTTCAACCAAGCTGGTCTGATTCCTGTTCTTCTGTGTCATTCCATCTCTCATTTCTTCTCTATCTCCTTATGCAGGTGCCCCCATCTCCACATTTGTAATACTCCTCTTTTTTTCTGCCCTGCTTCTTTCAACCCATACTTCTCTTTAAAACTCAACTCTCTCCACCTACAGGAGATCCCCAGTGCACTCCCCTTCTCCCACCAAAGATGCTTTGTATTCAACGGTTTATTTGTCTGTATACTCATTGTTTTCCCCAAGTAAAACATATATTCCTTGAAGGCAGAATTGTGTCCCCAATATGCAGCATAACAATTAGTACATAGTAGGTGTTTAGCACATGCTTGTTAAATTAGAAATGAGTTGAATGGAATTGAAAAAATTGTGAAATAATCTATGAAAATCTCTTTGTGATTTTAAAACTCCATATAACAACATAGTTTGTTATTATGTTGTTTTGGCCATTTGAGGAAGTCCAAATCAAACAAAAAGGCCCAAGCCAAGGCAGAGTCATGTGGATATTTATTTCTTGGCAATATGTACATACAAAAAGCTGATAAGAGGGAGTCTGGCCAAGGATGTGGAGAAATGAGATGGGTGCTATCCTGCATTCAATAGAAAAGTAACTAGGTGAATGTATGTGAGTGGCAGGGAGGACCAAGCAGGATACAGAGAGTGTCCAGCTGCTTCCTTGACAGGATGTGGGGTCAGTGGGGCAGTTCCACAATAGGCCTCCTGTCATTCTATGTCTCTGCCCAGTTCTGCCCTCCAGCCTCTGCGGCAGGTCATTTTCAACTTTTCCGGCTAGTGCTTTCTGAAACTGTCTAAGAAGGAGGATTTCACTATCTGAAAAAGGGGGGCTCTAGCATTTGCCTGATATATAAACATTTTTTCTTAACTTTCTGGTTTCAAGGCTAGCAATCTTCTTTGAATCCAGAAGCAGGAATATTTGGCTAGGTACCTATCAAAGCAAAGTCTCAGGGAGAAAGAAATGTGTGTGTGTGTGTGTGTGTGTGTGTGTGTGTGTGTGTGTGTGTGTGACCAAAAAGATGGGTATAGTGGTATAAATGGAGGGAATAGTACCAAAAAGCTAGAGCGGGAAGGCTGACATTTTCAAATGGTCCCCAACAGAGAAATCTTCAGTGTAGATTCTAGTTATGCTCAAGGCATCCATGTGAAGCTAATGATTCTATTCAGTGATGGGTGGTCAAGCAGGACCACAACTGTTTCCCTTATTAAGGATATCTACAATCACACAGACATCTACAACCAGCTATAGCCATAATAAACAACAAAAAAGTCAATTTCGGGGCATAGCTTTTATATCTTTTTTATTAAAAAAAGTATTTGTTGCAGGTTGGATTTTTTTTTAACTTTTTAAAACACAATCTTAAGTCTTCATGATTAAAAAAAAAAGCTCATTATTAATATATTTCATTTTGTTTTTTCTCCACTTGAACCTCTCTCTTCCTCTCCTCTTGCCTGATCCAGATGGGTTTTATTACCTAATGAAGGAATCCCTGTTTTTATAATCTGAGAATAAGAAATGGAAGATGGAGGGGTTAGGATTAGAGGAAGAGTGGTTACTGGTCAAATAGAACTGCACATTTGCACTTAAAAAAAAATAGAAGAGACCAGCACATATAAGGGATTGATCTACAATCCATGTTAAGAAAAAGACCCAAATTGTCATTTCACCCTTTGTACAAATTTGTACAAATAATAATAATCTTTCAGGCACACACTCACATACAAACACCCACGCACACACACAAACACACACACACACACAAAGGTGCTAGCGACCCCTTTTCTTCCCCAACTTGCATAGGAGGAGGTGTCAGTAGGCAAAGATCACATGGTAGGTGACCTGATGGCCATTGTCCCAGGCATACAGTAGGCGATCTTTGGGATTGTAGTCTATCTGGGTGGTATAAGAATATTCGTTCTCAAAGAGTAACCTTGGTACTATCTGGGTATTGGTGTGGGTGTCAAAGGCATAGGAGATGTTGGCATTGCGCTGGTTATAACTATCCACGGCATAGAGTACCCCGCAGATAACAAAGCAGTTCCCATAGAAGTTCCGCCGGAGGCCGGTCCTCCAAGTGGTCTCCTTCTGTGTGCTCAGGTCCACGGAGTTGAGCTTGCTAAGAACAATGACCTCCTGGCTGAAGCCCTCGTCATCCAGAGCTGGGTAGATAAGCCACAGGCCATTCTCATCGACTGCAAAGTCCACATCTGAGTGGCCCCGCCATCTCCAAGGTGTGGCTTCATCATAGGCTACATCATGGAGCATGGCCCATGCAGCCACATACCGTTGCTTCAGGTCATACTTGATGATATTGCGAGTAAAGGCACGGTTATAGTAAAAGGCCCCATTGTACACAACATGGCCTGTGCCGATCCAGCTATATGGAAGTTTGTAGGAGTTGCTCCAACGACCTATAGGTGAGGGCAGGAAGAGGCGATGATCAAATCAAAGGGGAGGAAGGATAATCAAGTAAGAGAAACAAGGCTGTTCTTCTCATCTCTGAGTGGCTCTTGGGGAGCCGAGTTCAGAGAGCGTGAGAAACAGATAACTCTAAGGCATGTAAGACCCCAAAAGGCTTGAGCAGGAACATCCCAACTTAGTATCTTTATCAACAGTTCCTCTTCAGCTTTTCCTCACTCAAAGAGACACTAATGCTAAAGTACATTTCCAATTGCCCCAATTTTCAAGGGATCCATACTGCTTACCCACATGACCAGGCTAAAGAACCCTCCTGACTTCATTGTATATTCTATTCTCTGACTAAGCCATGGTCTAAACTGAAGAAGGGATTGGACTCTCCCTCAGAGGAATCCCTTGGGGTGACTTAGGGCACATACCTTGTTTAAAGTTATCCAAGTTTCGGAACTCCACCAGAGTATTGCCGTAGTAATAATTAGTAACATAAATTCTCTCATCCTTGGCCAGGGGATCTTTCATCCAAGCCCCTTCATTCCTCCCATAAGTGTTCTGAGTAGTGGGACCAGTAATTGTGGAGAGGGTGTCTTTGCACCTTCCTATGAGAATCAAGAAAAAAAAATGTTAAGCAAACAATGAATAAGCCTCATGTGAGGAAGACTCAGTCCAGAAGCAACAAAGGAGGCTGACCACTCCATAAGGCTGACTACTTCATTACTATTGGGCAAGCCCCGAGGCTTTCCCTCATTGGCTAATTAATAAGCATCAGTATATTGCCTAATGGAGGGACTGCCTAGAGACCAAGGTGGATAGAATTGTTTATGGATAGGATGTAAAAATCACTCCTCAAAGAATATGATCTGTTCCTTTCATACATCTGGGGGAGGAATCCTGGACCTTGTGTCTGGGGCTGATGTAGGGACATTTAATCCCTAACCTTTTGGAACTCAAGTCATAGAATCCTGGAGCTCAATGGAATCTTTCAATGATTAAATGTCTACTGTGTACAGAGCACCATGCTAGGTACTGGGGAATTAGCTAAGATATAGCCCCCTCACCAGAGAGCTTTTATTTGGTCTAATGGGGGCTGAGGCACAAATGCATATGACTATGCTACACATTGTTATGTAAATGCAATATAATCATGCAAAAGAAAAGTCTATATGAGGCTTTCTGACATAGGGAATAGAGAGGGCTTCAAAGAAGCAGAATTTGAATTGGGCTTTATACCACAGGGAGAAATGCAGCAGAGAATACTCTAGAATACATGGAGGAGGATAAAGTGATAAGGTTGAAAAGGAGAGAGAAGGGGCCAAGATTGTCGAAAGCTTTGAATGATAGTTCAAAGGAATACAAAATTTACTTAATAGGAACTGTATAAAATTTTTATCAGAGAGATACCTATGTTGTCTGGTGTCTCCCAAACCAAATTATATTGGTGACTTTGGCTTGATTGTCCTTCTAGAAAGATAGTACTTCAGCTGAGGAAAGAGAAGGAAAAAGAGGAAGAGGAGGAGGAGGAGGAGAGGAAGAAGGAAGGGGAGGAAGATGAGGAAAAAGCAAAGCAGAAGGAAGAGGAGAAAGAGGAAGAAGAGAAGGAAGAAAGGATCAACTTAAGTATTGGTTTTAGAAAGAAAGGATTTTTCATGGTTTTTAAACTTCAATTTCAATTAACAATCATTTATTTTTTCTCCCTACCCCATTAGGAAAAGACAAAAATAAAAATAAAACTCTTAACAAAATATATAGTCAACCAACACACATTCTCTCATTGAACATGGTGTTAACATCTTTGTGGACTGATAACAATTTGCAGAGATTAGACAGCTATTTGCTAAGTGTTGATTGAATCCCACATGATTGATGGATCGGGGTAGCATCTGTTGAAATGCCCAGATAGTCCTAAGGGAGGGACAAGGAAAATAACTATGCTGAAAGTTTGTGCTAGTCTGGCCATATGTGCTTACTTCATAGCAGAACTCTAGACTGGTCATTAGAATAGGAAGAAGCTGTATTTGAAGGGGGGGTGGTTATATATGCTCAAGAGGCATGATATTGACTGTTGATTAGATTTAGGGCTAAAGCACTTCAAGAGACCAGCTATGTGCAGTTTTTCTCTCTCTAGTACATTGCGGTGGTAACCTCATGTTGCGGTGACCTCATAGTCAGCGAACAAGACTATATGCCAAGAAGAAGAGGAAACAGAGATAAGCTGAAGGCCTGATGGGGCCTATGAAGGGTGGGTGCCAAGGTCAGATGCCAGAGGCAGCAGGCTGTGTCTTGAAGTGGGTCTGGTGGCAGGGCTGGGCGTAGGCTTTTGGCGGTCTGAGGATCAATTTGTTGTATGAAGTTAAGCCATGTGATTGATTTAACAAATGCCATACTCACACAAATGAGCACAATCCCTTTTACTGGGCACTCACTTTTCTGGGCAACAAGCTAAACTTTTAAAGAGCTCATCTGAGATTTCCTTTGGAGCCTATAGGGTGGTTCTCCAAAATGCTCACAAGCAAAGTAAAAATTCGTGCTCTGGGAGTGGAATGGATTTTTATGCACAATTCAGTCATTCAGAGCCAAGTCTAGTAAAACATGCCAGTGATCATATTGGTGGTTCTACTTCAGGGTGCCCAATGAGGGCTATAACCAAGCACTTCTATCACTTACTGTCAAAGTGGCCTCGAGCAAAATCATGGCACCTCACTGGACCTCAGTCTCCTCATCCATAAAACAAAGGAATTAGCCAAGGTGACTTATAATGTCCCTTCCAGCTCTAAGCCTAAGATCCTATGACTAATAATTTCAGGAGTTCCAAAAACACAGTCTAATAATAATAGCTAGCAAGGTTTGCAAAGTGGTTTACAAATATGATTTCACTTGATCCTGTTATTTGAACTCAGAATATTCTGGTCCAATTCTCTAACCAGTGTATAACTGGAAGTAAGGGCAGCCTTACTAGAATCAGTGTTTAGTTGCTCAAGCTTATCAGAAGGCTTTCTAGGTAGATTTAATTGGATCTGAAATCAGGAAGACTTGAATTCAAATCCTGTCCTAGATACTTATTAGCTGTGTGACCATGTGCAAATCACTTAACAGTTGTCAACTTCAGTTTCCTCAACTATAAAATGGGGATAGTAACAGCCCCTACCACGTAACATTATTGTGAGGGTCAAATGAGATAAAATTTATAAAGTGCTCAGCATAGAACCTGACACGTAGTAGATGATTAATAAATGCTTGTTTTCTTCCTTCCAACACACCAACTTGGAAAGAATTATCATTCTCTTGAATGGACTTGGCCTGATATCATTGATGAAGAAAAAATTAAACCCAAGACTTAAGAGCCACATTTTATACTGACCTATGTCAAATTTTTTCCCCCCAGCTTAGCCATTCCATCTAGAGAAACAAAATTGACAGTCAGTGGCCTCCCCAATGTCTCAGAAATGGCAGTGAAAAGAATATTTGCTTGTCTGTGACAAAAGTGACTCAGAGTTTCAGGTCAGCTTTGGCAGATTCCATTAATGTGTTACCTCAGGGCACTCATTGGTCCCCAGTGAGTTGCTTTAAATTTCAAGCCACGAAAGCAGATTGTGCAAAGCTGGCCCTCCTCATCCACCCTGGAGGCCTGGGGCAGCTTGGAGGCTAGATCTATTTTCTGTCCCAGCTCCAGGATCACCAGGCCTGCAGGCCTGTTGGCCTGTTTCCCAAGCCTGGTGCTTATAGAGCCAGCACCAATAGCAGAGGCAGACCTTTGAGATTAGGGCAGTTTTAAAGTATTAGTGTTTAACATTCATTTGGGAAGCTATTAAAGCTTAAAGCTGAATTAAGACCTTCAGAAAACCTTATATAAAAATGTTTGCATTTATCTCTTTGAGTCTCACAACAACTAAGTATTTTTATCTCCTCACACTTTTCAGAAGAAACTGGAATTAATTTGACTTGTCTAGAGTCATATACTTGAGAAATGTCAGAAATAGGATTTGAACAAAATCTCTGACTCCAAATCTTGCACTTCATCAGCCACTGGCCATGCTGCATGCATGGAATTCCCTCCCTCCCTATCTTTACCTCATGGTTTTGTGGCTTCCTTTAAGAAGTCTCAACTAACATTCTCCCTTTCCTGAGCTTCCTTACTATATGCCTTTCCTTTATGCACTATCTCCAACGTGTCTTGAATTTATCTTGTTTGTACATTATTCCTCACATGTTGTTTCCCTCATTGGATTATAAGCTCCTTGAGGACAGGGATTGTCTTTTGCTCTTCTTTGTATCCCCAACACTTAGCACAGTGACTGGTACATAGTAGGTGCTTAATTAATGCTTGTTGTTGACCATTAAAACTCACTTTCCTTCCCTCTCCCCCCCTTTATTGCCTCTATATTTTTCCAACCAGGCTCAGTAGCTGTGTGCAAAGTCGTGTGTAAACAGCTTTGTGGGAGGTTTGTCAGGTCCAAGTTAGACTAAAACAGTCATGATTTTGCCTTTTAGAAACAGTCAGGGGATTGGTACAAAGGCCAGCAGCTCATTCTCTTACAGTTGAACTCATCCATTGTAACAATAAAATCAAGTCCCTGGCTAGACTCAGCCTTCAGAGCTTTGATGGAAAATAGCTCATTCACTGGCATTTGGAAGGATCTTTGCTGCCAATCAACAATTAGCTCAAACTTTGCATCCTCCCAAGCTCTGACCCGATCTGTCTGCAAGGGATGAATGGCCTCATCCAGGCACAGGCAAATGGAGACCCACCACTTTTTCTTCTCCCAATGTTCAGGCGCCACCAAGATTCTTGGTAAGAAATGAAACGCCCAGAATGCTTCTATGAGTTCCTTGATCTATCCCAATCAATCAAGCAAGGAAGCATTTATTGACCACCAATTACATGCTAAGTACAAAGCAGGAAAAGTCACTGAGGCATATCTTTTTGGACCAAGTCAATGTGGGAATTTATTGCTTGACTATATGTTTATAAGCAGTACTTTGTGTTTTGTGGTGGTGGTTGTTGTTTTCTCAGTGAAGAGAGAAGAGAGAGGAGGCCGAGGGAAAGGGAGAGGAAGGGAGAGAAAGGGGGAGAGAGGGAGGGGAGGAGGAAGGAAGAAAGGGAAGGAGAAGGAGAAGTAGAGAGAGAGAGAGGGGAGGGAGAGGGAGAAGAGGAGAGAAGGAGAAGGAGAGAGAGAGAGAAAGAGTCAGAGGGAGACAGAGACACATACACAGACAGAGAAAGAATAGAGGCAGAGGGAGGAAGAGAGAGAGAGAAAGGGAGAGGGAGGGAGGGAAGGAAGAAAGGAGGGAGAGGGAGAGGGAAAGCAAAAGGAAGAGGAAAAAGGAGAGGAAGGAGAGGGAGAGGGGGGAAGAAGGAGAAAAAGGGTTAGAAGTGAGAGATAGCAAATTTTCATTTAATGAAAAAATTAATTAATTACTTAAAAATAAAGTTCTTGAACTCATGGAAATTGTATTTTCTTGAGGGAGGGATTGGGAGTAGGTAGGAGAAGAAACTATATATATATATATATATATATATATATATATATATATATATATAAGTATATATAGACATACACATTCAAGGTAATTTTAGAAGAAAGGAGGATGGAATGCTTGAACTGAATCATTAAGTAAATAGTGGTGAAAGTAAGAAGGGAATGCATTCTAAGCTTAATGCAAGAGCACCAGTGTTATATATAAGACCCATAAGGATAGCCATTTGGCTGGACTATAAAGGAAGGAAAGAGAAATAAATATGTAATAAGGTTGAAGAGGTAGGCAGGAGCCATCTTGTGAATGGCTTTAAATGGTAATCTTTAAATGTTATATTCTAGGTAAGAGGAAGCCATTGGCATTTACTTACTGGAGGAATGGCACGGTCAAGTCTGTGTTTAAGCAAAATCATTCTGGCAGCCCTATATAGAATAGACCAAAGTACAGTGAGACCTGAACAAGGAAGATCTTGCCATAATTCAGGAGATGATGAGCTAAACTAGGGTGGTAGTTTGTGTGAGTTGAAGCAGGAGGAATACAGGAGAGATTATGGAGATAAGATTGATAAGATTTGGGAACCGATTGAAAAGATGGAATAGGAGAGAATGAGAAGTCATGGCAATATGGCAATATGGCAGTGCCTTGGACAGAAATATGGAAGTTGAGAGAAAGAGTAGCTCTGGGGGAAAGATGATGAGCTCTGTTTTAGACATACTGGGATGTCTACAGAACATCCTGTTTGAAGTGCCCAACAGGCAGTTAGTGGTGATGTGAGGCTGAAACACAGGAGAGAAATGATGAATAGAAAGACCTAAGAGTCATCTGCATAGATGAGAGAATTCAATTCATGGCAGGGATGGATGATCATTTTACCAACTGAGAAAGTGGAGAAAGAGAGAAGCTAAGATGTCCCAGAACAAAGCCTTGGAGTATACCCATGCTTAAGGGGGAGGACACTGATGAGGAATGAGCAAAAGTAGACTAAAAAGAAGAGTGGAGAGAAGAGGAGAAGCAGGAGAGAGAAACACCATTAAAAGCCAGAAGAGGGAGAAAGGGTATCCAGGCACTTGGTAGTATTAGGTGCTGCAGAGAGATCAAGGTATTGAGAAAAGTTCATTAGATTTGGCAACAAGAAACTTTGGAGAGAGTTCTGGGTTGTGACTCCCTGGGATGACCTGAACAGACTTTCCACATCATTCTTCACAACAAGGACTTGCTTAATGAATCCTTCTTCCTGGCAAGGTCCCATGATCTCTGATAGAAACTCAGCCAAAAGAATAAAGAAAGCTTCGAATGGTACTATCTAGGTCACAGCTGTTGTCAGCCTTGTAACAGAATTTTATTAACCAATCCCTTGGGTGTTTTCTGTACCTAAGACACCAAGTAGCTTAAAGAATATCTCAACATACAAGTCTTCCCTCCCGAAACACTAGACCAAGGGAAATATACACTAACATACTGATAATGGCACCACTCTACTTAGGACTGTGATACTCTACTTTGAAGATGTCTCCTTAGCTAGTCTTGTTCATCCTTCTGTCACAGAACTCAATTCTGCCATCATTGAAATTGGGTTAATTTAGGAAAACCAGACCCAAGGTTCTGGATTTCCCTATATTTTTATCTATTGCCTTTTAGATAACTTCAGCAAAAAGTAGACTAAGATGCTCTGTAAGATCTATTGGCAGCACTGACTGCTTCCATGGGCCCACAGCTACTCTGCCTCGCCTCCCTGATGGTGGTAACATGTTCCACATAAATAACCCCACAAGTAGGGCATCCCGATCACAGATGGGGATTGCCTCTTCTTACTAAAAAGCATCATCAGACCAATCTTCTTTCTCTCTTCTCTCAAGTCCAGAAGTGTCCATCCTGACAAAGCTAGAGAGGAGTTACAAGTTTAAAGCTAGGTAGTGCTGGTTTCCTGAAGCTACTCTGACCATCAATTACTGCCATCTCCCGATTCCTCCTTCAGGTCCCAATTCTTTCTGGTCCCCTTGATAAACAGGTTTGGTGGATGGATGGAAGGCAATTTTTTATTTTGAAGTTAGGAAAGCTGGGGCCAAAATAACACTTTAGAGTCCAGACATTCCTGCCAGAAAGTTAAAAATGAGGGTCATTTCAATTTTCTCATCCTTGGCAGCAATCTGGAATTTTGGAAAAGTAAAGAGAACATCCTTTCATCTTCAAGAGGAAGAAAATGTTTTGGGCTGGGACACAGAAAACAAAGGATGATGCTTCTCTAAGACTGTTTCAGAGAACAATCACATTAATTTTTACTTCATGGGCTCATTGGACCAAATATTTCAAAACTCTAGGAAAGAATTATTTTCTAATAGGAAAAGGAAAAAAAAGTCTAGGAAAGCACTATAAACCAAAACCACAGAATTTAGGCATTGGCAGGGACCTTTGGAATGATCTATTCCCATCTCCTCATTTCACAGATAAGAAAAGTGAAGCCCAGAAATTATTTGTCCAAGAATAAAAGCAGGATTAGCATCTAGGTATTTTGACTGGGAGGTCAGAATTCCATCACACCAAGCCAATTCAGTATCTCTTAGGTGAAGGTTACAAGATGTTTGAATTTTCAGAAGTTTTCAAAGATCTGACTTTGGGTTTGAAATTGAGCTTGGACAGTCACAGAGGCCACAATATATATCCGTGGAATTTGGTGTGGGAGTAGGTGGGAGTGGAGTAGAGATTCCTGAATATTGAGTTACTTAAGGAAGGTGATAGGGAAAATTCTGGGACCAATCTTGCCATTGTTACTGTTTTCTAAGGCACCATACAAAGCAAGTGATTGTATCACTTTTGTCTACCAACTATAGGTTAGGGTGCCAGGGCATAGTGGAAGGTTTGGATGCTTCTTTATCACATACTTCCTCCAGGAGTAGTCTGCTTTCCAATCTAGTGCGAGAAAGTGGAAAGATGGGGACTATTAAGTTTATACTTTTTAGGGACAATTTCAGTCTCTTCACTAAGCAAAAAGCTAGACAAAGTCTGTTTTCTTAACCCCAAGAATCCTTTTTCTCTAACCCCCCCTCCATTCTCACTCCATGCAAAGGCACCAGAAATTGTAGGTCTGGGAAACTGGGAAGGCATTGACCACGTGGCGAGCAGGGAGATTTGACTGCATTCTGCATTCCCTTCCCAGATCACATCCAAGTTTGGGGCTGCCGGCAGTTGTCAGAGAGAAGCAAGAACTAAGCGACAATTCCCACCCTTTCATAGCTTCTCCAGTCTGTCATTGTTTGTTTGACTAAAGTACTGTCTGGCGCCAATTTATGTTTGCTGCTAAAGTTAGCAAAAAAGTTATTTTATTTTGGGAGATTTGTAATATTGGGGGTGGGTGGGGTAGGAGGGAAAGGAATGATTAGAGACAGCCTGGAGTGTCACAAAGCCAGGTTTAAAATAAATGGAATATGGTGTCTCCATTTAAAAGCAGACCCATTAAAAAAACACATTTGAAATTGTCCTAGAAATGTCAAGGCTCATACTCAATGGTTAGCTACAGCATCACCAGATGTTAGAGCTGGGAACTGGACAGATCATCTCATTTTATAACTGCCAAGGCAAAACAGTAGATTGATTATTCTTGGGTTAAAATCACCGTCGCACAAGACGCTCCATCACCTGACTCCCAGACTTTTCATTGTCTGACCTTTTTTGGCCTGGAATTCACTCCTTTTTCATTTGTGCTTTCTGGTTTTTTTCAATTCTCAATTGAAATCCCATCTTCCATAATAAACCTTTCCTGGTCCTCCTTTACCTAAGTATCTTTCTTCTAGGGTAACCTCTAAACCTTCCCTGTCTTTATCTTCTTTTTATATGACTGTTTGCATGATACATCTTCTGTTAACCTGTGTACTCCTCAAGAGCACATCCACAAGAAACAAACTTTAATCCTAACCTATTTCTAATTCTAATCCTAGTAATACCATAACTCCATTTTCAGCTTGCAAAATGGTGTCTGTGCCTCAAATTTACCATCTCATAGAATTTGCCTCAAAGGACCTTTAGCAAAACTCAGCTTAAACTTTCCAGATTCTTTAGTTGTTTTAATGCCTTCCTCTCATTTGACATTATTTTGCATATATTTATTTATCCAGAAACACGCATTTACTTCATATCTATTTATTTCTCTGGGAACATGCATCTACTTTATATATTTATTTATCTGAAAACATTCATTCACTTTGCATATATTTATTTATCTGTAAAGATGCATCCACTTTGTCTTTATTTATCTGGATACATGCATTCATTTTGTACATATTTACCCAGAAACATGTATTCACTTTGTATACATTTATTTATCTGAAAAGATATGTCCACTTTGTCTGTAGTTATCTGGAATGCCCTACTTTGTCTATACTTATTTATCTGGATATACACATATACTTTGTATATTAATCATATATTTGTATATTAATGCATCTACTTTGTAAATATTTATTTATCTGGATACATGCATTCACTTTATATATATATATTTATCTGGAAGCATGTACTTGGTACATGTTTATTTATCTGAATACATGCATTTATCTACCTCTTTCTTCCCTCCCCTCAAAAAAATATAAGCTCCTAAAAGTATGTATTCTTTCTTTTCCCGATGCTTGATATAGTTCTTGACACAGGTAGGTGCTAGAGAATTGTTTGTGGAATGAATGAATCAATCTATGAATAGATGAATGAATGATTACAATGAAGAAACCACAGATCAAGGACTAATTCTTTTCAAAAGATTCTTTCCCCCTGATCTCCCTCTCTTCTTAGCTCCCTGACTCACATTTTCAGTTATCTGCTAGGCATTTCTACCTAGGTTATTTGGCTAATACCTCAAGTTGAGCATATTCAAAACTGAATTTATCATCTTCCCTTACTCTTACAATGCTAGCCCCCTCCTCTGAAACTTGCTCTTCTTTCTGCCTGCTCTATTATCACTAAAAGCACCAGCCAAGCTGCCCTCTAAGCCAACTCAATTCCTGATTCTGTATAACTTTTTTACTTTGTCCCAACTTGGGTCCTACTGCCTCTTCCCCCTCCACCTTCTCTGCTCTCCTGCTATATGTGGTCTTCTCCACATATATTAGAATATTATTATAGAATATAATACTATTATAGAATTAGAATATAAGCTTTTTGAGAGAGAACTGTTTTACTTTTTGCTGGCAACGTCACAAAACCTTGCCAATCAGGCTCAATATCTGAAGGTAATCTCTTCCTCTATCCAAACAGCTTTTGAATTCTAATCAATTCTAATTCCCACCTGTCCCTTCCTTTCTCTCCCAATTGCCACCATCCCAAGGCAGACCTTAAGTGAATTCAATTACTTTCTAGTTGGTCTCTTTGTCTCTAATTCTTCCCTATTCCAATTCATACTTCATACAACTGCCAGATTACTCTTCCTAATGCCTATGGAACCATAATTATATCACTCCTTAGCTTAAAATCCTTCCATAAGTCCCCATTGCCTACTGATTAAAGTCTTAACTCCATAATTTGGCACTCAAGACATTTTATAACATGGTTCCAACATACCTCTTCAGACTTATTTCCTTTTATTTTTCAAATGCTCTATACTTCTCTCAAACTAATGTACTCACCAGTGATCAAATCTGTTCCATCTTTCTCTGCTTTTGCTCACATCATCAGCTAATGCTGGGATGCCCCCAAATTCATTTCACCTTTTGAATCTTATTTGAAGTTCAGCTGAAATGTCACCTCCTCCCTGAAGCGTCCACTGATTCTTGAAGTTAGAAGGATGCTTTTCCTATTTTGGGCTCCTCATAGCACTTTCTCCGGATTGCTATTTTGCATTTTACTTATCTGCACAGGTGTTTTATTTCCCTGTTATCTCCCCATCTTATCTCCCTGTAAACTTGGGGAGGGCAGATACCATGTCTTTTTGTCCTTTATCACTTGGCACAGTACCTTGTACATTTTTTCTTTTGGCCTGAATTTATAATATTAACAATGTGGGAAATTCCTCATGTAGAATCTCCCTCTGTTTATCCATACTAACAACTCATTTCTAAAATGACCTTGCAAAACAGCCTGGGTTGTTGATATATTAAGTGACTTGCCCATAGTCATTTAACACAAATAAATGTCAGAGATGGGACTGGGGGCTAAGTGTTCCTGATTCCATACCTACTATCCCACTTTGTCTTTTATACTTCATATATCAAGAACTCAACAAATGTTTGTTGGATTAAAATGATCAAAAAAATCATCAGCATGTAGGGAACCGTTGTCCGAGATGAGTGTTTATAAATGATTGCTCAAAAAACAAAAACTTTCCAAAATTTCCTACAACAAATTGGATAACTCATGGGGGGGGAATCCCCCAAAATTTCTGTTTATTTATTTAATATCTTGAGTCTATCCACATAAGCAAGGTCTCATTTGCAATACCCCCTGAAGCCAGAATTACAATTCTGGCCCTGTACACCTAAATAAATATATAATATTATTAGATGATGGTGCCTGAAAAAAAAAAACTTATCTGTTTATTTAGCAATTTATTTATCAATGTTTGTTTATTTATTTATTTAAGAAGTAGCCTGCCTTCAAAGTTTCAGGCTTTAGGATAATGCAAATAGAGATTTCAGAATTCCTGCAAGATTGACACTTCATTAATTGGAATCAATGTCAGAAGATCTTGTTAATGCTAGAAATATCAAGGTGATATGGAGAGATAATATAGAGGGATAGTGGAGAGATACCCTGAATGGAAGTAGGATATGGGAGCAATGGAAAAGTCCCAAATCAGTCTGGACATCAACAAAGAAGACTTCAAAGTTAACATTATGATATTGTCACCCTGAGAGAGAGTTATTCCCTAGCAACCTTTTACCCCTTGCTACCAACATTCTGGATATTTGGGGAAGGAAAAAGTCAACTTTCTAAACATCTGGATGGATGAGACAGGATATGAATAGGATTTGGGAACTACCATTTTCCGACTTTAGTAACCAATCATACCACAATCTGTTTTCTATTATGTTCACCCTTCATTATCTACTAACAAAACTCTATATTTTTAAGTCCTAGATTGTCTACACTATATTACAGAGAGAAAAAGGGTGTTTTTATTCCTTGGTAAGAACATGGGATTAGGTGGAATTCTAGAAGGTTAGTATAGCTGTTAGCATTGCATGCAGTTATCAGGTCATTCTTCGAGCTTCTACAAACTAAAGTTTAGAGACTTTTAATGCAAGATTCCCATAATCAAGTTCCTACAATTCTCTGGCACAACCACTTCTGAGAGAATAGAAAGTTTTGATTTCTTCTCTTTCTGAGCTGGCTCAGCTTCCCCTTATTAAAATAACATGGTGTATTGTCCCTCCATCCCACTCCCAGACACTCACCATATTGATGAAGAACTTAATGCAGATACCCCATGGTTTTTAGCTGCATTACAACTCAGAACTCCTGATTTCAACAATCCACCAACCTCAGCTTCCCCAGTACCAAGGAATACAAGGTAGTACCACCAAGACTGGCTTTCTGCCTGTTTTTATCTATTCACTCCAGGAAGCCTTGGAAAGCAGAATCTGGTGAAAGTTTAGAACTGTTTTTAAAAATTTCTTCTTGTTGACTATGAAGTTCAGCTGCTGCCTCTCATAGTGACATAAAGCCCATTTATTTTATAAATAGAAACAATTCACCTTTTTTGGAACAGTGAAAATTAATTCCCATTCTTATATAACATGCAGAACTTCCACCCACATCAAGCTCATTAATCTGGCTCAGGAAGAGACAACTCACCAATCACATTCCTGATGTCATCTTCTTCCTCTGGGCTTAGAGTAGGGCTGGAGGGAGTTGTGCCTTTTCCAGCAGAAGCCGTGTCTACTCCAAGTGGGTCCTCGGTCCCTGTCCCGATGGTGGTAGGAGAAAGTGGGGCAATATGAGTGCTTGTTGCCATTACATCCATGGCAACTGTTGTAAAGGTCTCCGTGGTCAGTGGTTCCTGGATGGTGGTTTGTGCCACTGTGGTTGTTGGTACCTGGGAGGTCAGTTCACCAGTAACCCCAAGGATGTCATCTGGGGATTCTGTACTTGTAGGTACCACTGGGAGTTGGTTGCTTGAGGTGGCCAAAGGGGCCCTGGTGACTCCCACTGTAGATTCAGCAGAGGCTATAGGTGGGAATAAAGTGGCTGCCACTTTGACAGGTGTAGCCTGAGTGCCATAGTCTGTTGTTATGGCAGTACTGTGGGTGGTAGACAGGCCTCCCACTGTGGTCGGCTTACTGGTGGTACTAGTCAACAGGTCATCATGCCTCAAGAGCTGGTCTTCAATAAGCAAGTCCATGGAATTCTCACCACTGAAAAGCTCATCTTCTGCCAAAGAGACAACACAAGACTCATTTGTAACATGCTGAGTGGATTGATGTAATTTGGTTGTCATAAGAACACAAAGTACTTAGGAAACAGTAAGAAGTCTTTTCCTAACATGCTTCTATACCTTGGAGATGGCAACAGTTTGGGGGATTTCCACTGAAAGAAGGAGAAAATGCATAGGAAGAAGGTATTGTATTTCTAAGTATTTCATACTATCCCTTGCTACCATTCTTCTACTAATTGACCTCAACAAATTATAAAAATTAGCAGTGCTCCCTGCAGGTGGTAGAGATCTGTGCTTCCACAGAATCAGGGAGTATCTGAGCTGGAAGGGACCTAAGAAACCATCCTGAATCCTCTCATTTTACAGAAGAAGTGATGGAGGTTCAGAAAATTGAAGTGATCAAATCATGAAGTTCAAAATCATGCAGCCAATCACAGAGACACCTGAATATTTACAGCTAATTCACATCCAGCAATAGAGAAGGAATGTTGGCTTCTAAGAAGTCATAGCAATAGAAAAGCTGACATGAGGCAAATCTAAGAAGAAATCTATCTTTCTCATTATGAGTCCACTCATTGCTTTCCAACTAAACAGCCGGCCCCATTCCACCATTTTCTTTCCCATGGGAGACCCTGCTAGCCCCAACTCACGCTGCTCTTCGATGTCATTCTCTTCCTCAGAAACCTTGGCCTTGTAATAGGTGATGCCCCGTATGACAGTGGGTTTGGAGGCTGGCCGACCCCTTAAATGGATCTGCCTTTGGAGGGGCCTCCGTGGTGTCAGGGCCTCTGGAGGAGCAGGGGGCTGAAGAGGAAGGAGATCAATGGCGTTGACTTGTTGAGACACGGTTTCTTCTCGAAGAAACCGCTCTTCATACTGCTGCTTTGGAAAATAGAAGGGCACTCTTAGTTCACTTTTAGCCCAAACCAATAAGAAGGCTTGCTCAAAAGGATATCAAGGACAATAGTTGCTTAATTCTAACAGCTATGGGGTGGAATGGGAGGGAAAGTTAGCTTCAATTAGGAGTTTTCTCATCCATGAGGTTGGTGTGTCAGTCAGGGAGGTTGTACCAAACATAGTGAGACTCGTTGAGAAGAACACCAAAACATTGAACAGAAATAAACGTACCGGCAAATCCCATTGCAACTAATTCTGAAAAGCCACCTCATATTGATGACATTTTGTTTTCTGGACCCAATATTGCTTGAAGATAAATAGATTCATTTGTGGTTGGAACTTTTTGTTGTGTTTTGTTTTATAGAGATTTTCAGAATAATGATAATTATTACTATGTTGGTCTGTATACAGGCCATTACTCTCCCCCCCCTCCCCACCTTGATTAATGAGTTCCCATCTAGAAACTCCATTTGAGGAGTTTGTCCTCAGGGCCAGTCATGACACTTTTCCTCTCTAGCTTCACCCTTCTTTTCAGCACCTATTACACATTGTCTTCCCCCATCACACTGTAAACTCCTTGAAGGCAGGTTCTATCTTTCTTTTTGTTTGTATTTGTGTTCTAGCACTTAACATGGAGCCTGACCCAAATAAGCATTTAGAAGATGCATGTTCTCTCCCTTTCTCTTTCTCTCTCTCTCCCTTCCTCTTTCTCTTTCTCTCCCTTCTCTCACCATCATTTCTCTCTCTATCCACTATTTATATGCCTATGTCCATCTCTCTCTCTCCCTCTCTCATCCTCTTTTTCTTTATATGCCTATGTCCATCTCTCTCTCTCCCTCTCTCATCCTCTTTTTCCTTCCTTCCTTCCTTTCTTTCTTTCTTTCTTTCTTTCTTTCTTTCTTTCTTTCTTTCTTTCTTTCTTTCTTTCTTTCTTTCTTTCTTTCTTTCTTTCTTTCTTCTTTCTTTCTTTCTTTCTCTCTATGTATATTATCTATCCATTTCTTTCTATGTATTTATCTTTGTATAATCTACCTATTTCTATCTGTAATTATCTATCTCTCATCTATAAAGGAAATGAGATCTCTTTGGTAGACACTAAAAAATAACAGCAAATCTATGCCATACTCAGATTTCATACAAAAATGATCTTGGAGGGAAAGGGTGACTTAAATGAAAGTCAGTATCTCTATTGTTGTGAGATTTGAGTTGAAGCACTAAATTTGTAAATAAATTTCTTTGACCCTTCATTAACCGACTCATACCCTATAAGGGTTTACTTTATCTAGCCTAGAAATTCTGAGCCTGAGGGCCTTAAATTTGTTTTTTAAATTACAAAATGCAGTTTGCTCAAAATATATTTCAACATAAAACTGTTTTTCTTTGTAATCCCATGCATTTTATTTTATACATTTCAGAAATGCATTCTGGGAATGAGTCCCTGGGCCTTACCTAATTCCCAAAGGGATGTAGAATACAAAAGGGGCTAAGAATCCCTGCTTAGGAAGTATCAGATAATCTTAGAGACCTCAGAAATCACCGCCTATAGCTTAGAATTAGAAAGGACCTCAGAGATCACCTAGTCTAACTTCTTCATTTTGTAGATGAGGAAACTGAGGCCCAGAGCGTTAGGAGTTGGCCAAGATTCTGAAGACAGTAAATTTCAGAGTCAGAATTCAAATTCATAACCTTAGGTTACTATGTATTACAGTGAAAGAAAAACTGGGCCTGAGTTTAAATGTAGCCTTTCTGTGTGATCCTGGGTAAATCTCAATCTCCATTTGTCAGTTTTGCTATCTGTAAAATGGGGAAAATAATAGCCCTCACCTCCCAGGATTATTGTGAGGACTAAATAAGATTATATTTGTAAAGCACTTACCACAATACTTAGCACACAGTAGGCACTTAATAAATGCTTGCTGACTTTCTTCCTTTATCTCCAAAACCAACATTTGTGGGACTGCACCTCTGCTATATAAATGTAGACTATTAATGGGATCTTATTATTATCTGGTCTAATCCATTCATTTAGTGATATGGAAATTGAGTCCTAGAATGGGAAGTAATTAGCTAAAATTCATATGGCGAGTTATTATTAGCACCAGGACTAGATTATAGGTCCCTTGCCTCCTAGTCCAATGTGTTATGCCATTTCCTACCTGTATTGGATACTGTTTTCTGTTTATTCTTTTAGTCCATTCACCTATATGAATGGCAATCATTGAATATGGCATCATCTCTGAAAAAGAGACCGTGATATTCCTGGAGGTCAGTTGTGTTTGAAATCCTGTGCCATAAGAACAGGAGGTTGAACTCCCAGAATCAGGCTTTCTTACACGTTCTTTTCACAGAAAGAAAATATTTTGCATATAAAGAACCATAAAAGCATAGTATTTCATAATTGGAAGGGACTTCGGAGTGGTTCTAGCCCTACCCACTCCTGAAACATAAATTTCCTCTACCACATGCTCCCCAAAGTGTCACATGAACATCCTTGAAAATCTCTACTTCCATGAAGCCCATTATATGTTCTTGTTTTGGGCCACTATGAATGTACAAGGACAAAACTCTCCTGCTCTCTCAATCCACTTCATCTCCAGCTGCCCAGAATTGTCCCTAGGATGGCAGGTTAGAACAGTAAACCAATTAAGGAAGCAGCAGATTCCCAGTTCAGCCTAACCCACAAAGTAATCTCCCCATATCTTGCCAAGGGGATAGTGGTCAAATTTCTTTCAAACTGGTAATTCTAGCCCCTGATGATATTCACAAAGAGAACAAAGCTGTTTGGCTGAGGAGGGGGAATCTCCCCCACCACTTGACACTTACCCTAGAGACAAAAACATTCTCTAGTGTTGACCTACAAATTTTGGGCTGGAAATACTTTAGGTTTTCTCCATCCCACAAGCCTAGCCTCTTCCTACCATCATGAGAAACTTTGCTGGATGGCAAAACAGATGCTGGATGTCTTGAGAGATACACCCCTTTATTCATATGCAAATGCCCTGCTTGGGAATATTAATGGCTCTAGGTCCTGGGAAGTTGGGGATACTCCCCTAACTGGTTCCAGAGGCTACTTGCCTAAAACTCTAACTCTAACACCCCATTAGCTGTCTATGAGAAAACAACAACAGAAACAACAAAAACAAAAACACATCCAATAATAACTATTCCTACTGTGTGGGTACTCAACCAGGATTGTCCCTACAAGCTTGACTAATAAACACTCGTCCAAAAGAAAGCCAACAATCTCAAGGGCTCTTTCTTTTTCTGTCCAGAAGTAGTCTCTTGGAAATGGGACAAGAGGCCTTAGCCCACAGTCCTTTGGTTCTGAGGATGAGATGAATGTAATTGCTGGAGACTGGTTTCCTCCTGCATTGCAAAATCAAGTCGTCATGGCTTTGTGGTGACATCCATAAGGGATCTTTAATTCTAGGCTCACAGGAGTGGGTAGAAACTCTGGTCCCTTCCTCAGACATGTAGATAGACCAAGACCATCACTCTCTTTTTACCAGGAAACATATAATTTCCTTGAATTTGCTGGAGACAGGATAAGCTGCATAGCAGTAGTCCCCACCAAGCCGTGGTTTTTCCTTCATTAATCCTGCAGTCTGTTACATGACTTCAATTCCTGGCCCTACTCCTATTCCCCTCCCATCTACTCCATGGCCATTCAGGCAAGGAAATTTCCCAAATACAAGCCCCTGACAGAGTGTAGCTCACATTCTGAGAAGCTCTGCTACTTTGTGACTCTCAAATTAAGCAAAGAAATCCTTCCTACCTCCTCTGCCTCAGCTGCCCCCACTTCTTACTCACCAAAAAAGCCAAAGAGATGGCTGGTGAGATGAGAGGGAAGACTCCGCCTCTGTGCGTCCCTCACCACTTCCCTCATCTGTATCCCCCACCCCCTCTTCTATCCCAGTTTCTCTGGCTTGGGATGGATTGTGCTGACTTCAGCAGTCTGATGAATGGGGGTTTGAGAGGAGGAAATTTCACTTTGCTGAGCAAGGAAAAAAAGAGGGGTCTTTAAGTTTGGAGCGTCTGATTTGGTTTGCTGTTTGCCCTCAAGAAATCTGATCTGGTTTCCTCAACATACCACAGTATTTGTCATCAAGGCTAAGGAAAATGTCCCATAAGCTCAGTCCCTGCAAAATGTGGAGACACATTTCACAGGCACAAGGAACAGTCTTTTTCCTTAGGCAACTGGATGGAGCTAAGGAAACATTCTGACCAGGAGAAACTGATCTCTTTTGGTAGTTGTGGGAGTGGGTGGATCTCCACCTGAGTTTCAAAAGATACATCCCTTAGTTTTTCCAACACCACAGCAGTCTTGGACTGGGCAGTGTACTAGAGACATCTCTGCTGAAGATAATCTATATTGTGTGTTCTTGTTCTCTCTCCCCTTTGTTCCTTATTCTCCTGTAGTATCATATTCTTAAGGATTAGGTAGCGGTTTGTCTTCATGACCTTTTGTTTATATTTCAGTGACTCTCTTTCCCTCTCAGTAATCATATTTCATTCTGGTCCCCAGAACTCCCCACTACCTTATCTCAATGAGACAATGATTCCTGAGCAACAGACTGTACTCCCAATCTTCCCAGATAGTCTTGCATTTTCAGAAGCTACCTGCTTTATATCTTTTCCCTTAAGGCTTTATTTTTAAAAATTATAACATTTATATAAAATTATATATAATAGGTATATATTATATATATATATATATAAATTATAAAAAAAACAAGAATGAAGTAAATAGAGGTGGTCTGATGAACTAATTTAAACTAAAGTACAAAATGGTTGCATTGATTTAACATGATTCCAGATCACATATTTGGACTTGCCTCCAAACATTCAATGCCAGGACTTAAAGAAGTAAATTCAATCCAGCATTTTAGGGACCCATGGGAAAATGTTTTTGAATAATTGGGTTTTTCAGGGTCCTACAAGGCTGATCACATAGACAACTTTCTGTTGTATCCAGGCTTAGACTTTGGGGACAAGCATCAAAGACATGCAGTGATGTGGGCCCATACCTCAGGGAGAGCGTATGCTGCAGCAGCATCCCCCTGCAAGGCTGCCCGAAGGCCCGGAATGCTTCCTGGGCTGCCACTGGAGCAGTTGCCTTTGTCTCTCTTGTTCATTTCATTCCGAATATCTTCCATGTCCTCTTTGATCTGCTCATTTTCCTTGGTGAGATTTTTAGAAACTTCCTGGGAAAGTAGAAAAGAGAAGGCCCCTTTGAAAGGATCTGATGACAACAGGAAAACAGCTGTAGTAGCTAAGGAGTTCTGAGACCCATAAAATATTTGAACTAAGGTCAATCAGTCTAATCCCTTTGCCAAAGCAAGAATCCAACTACTTCTTTGTCTTCTTAATGTGGTACAAACTTCCCACAGAAACCTTGAAATCAATAATCAGTTCCCAAGTATCCAGGTGCCCACTATTTTTCTGGCATTGTGCTGGATGCTGACGCCAGGGCACAAGGCATAGTTTTCAGGGCAGGTCCATCTTAGCTTTAGAATAGCTGAATTGGAAGTAGGGGTGTGCTGAAGACAGTTCAAACTAGCTCAGAGAGCTGATTGTTAAAATTTCAGTGTGAGCATATATATTTTGGAAATCAGCAAATGCTACAAATCGGGGCTTGATTCATTACTTTGTTGATTGTCTAGACTTCAGAAAGTGATGCAAAAGAGGAGAATAATATAGATTAAATTTACAAATGTTTATGGGGGGGGGTGTTTCTAGAGAGCTGATTGTTAAACATTCACCAACACACCCTGCTTGGAAGGCACTCTAGGTAGTAAGTGACAGGATTAGCACCCTACTTGTGGGGATTTCTTGTCTAGCATTTTTATTACCCAAATGCAAAGCTGCTGCTCATACTTTCCAAGAGTATCTAGGCTTTTATAGACTTTAATGATAGGTCTATGTTACTCATAATCCACTGTAATAATAATAAAAAAAAGCAATTCACATTTTAAAAGCTCTTTCAAGATTTACAAGATCCTTTTATAAGAACCATGTGAGATAGGTAATCTGAGCACTACTTTTTCCACCTGAAACATGATGGTCAGGGAATGGGAGAGAGTGATTTTCCTCAAATTATATAGCTAGGAAATATCAGTGCTGGGACTCAAACTCAGCAAGGACTATGTCTTTATGGTGTGAATGGCCGCCATATTTGTTCCCAGTCAGCCTTACCTAGTCTTATATTTTTTAACAATATAAGAAAATTGTCCTCATTTGGATCCCACTTATTTGAAATTTGTGCTCATTTGGATTTCTGAACATTTCCTTACCACTAAGAAATAAGTGATTTGCTAAGCAATGTAAAGAAGGTTATCAGAAAGATATTTAATCTAAGAAAACGAATTTTTTTCAAGTACTTAAGAAGCAGGACCAAATATAGTCCTTTGAACAGAATAAGTATTTGAACGTTTGTTGAATTTTAATTTTAATAATTCAATTTTTAATTTTCATTTTATTAATTTTATTTCAAAAATTTTATTATTTAAATTTTATTATGATTTTAATTAAAAATAAGTTTATTAATTTAATAATTCAATCATTATTGCCTCTACACAAAGGCAATAATTACAATGATAATAACAATAATAATACAACAACTACCACTACCAGCAACAATATTAATACCCAATACACATTTAATACCTTAAAACTAGAAAAACACTTGAGGTGCATTACCTCAGAAGAGGAAGAACAGAAAAGAGACAACAAGGCTTAGTGAGTAAAGAGCATCCAGCATAACCTGGGTTTAACTTCCACCTCTACCCTATAAGATTTTAAGAGATTTTTAAACTCTCTGTACCACAGGAAATTCTCTCAGTTGCCCACTTGCAAAGGGATTTTCTACATGAGAGTTCCTATAGTACAGAGGCGCCAGGTCCAACCTCCAAATTCCAATATAGTGTACCACTAACAATTTGGGTTGTTGTTTTTACTTTTCATTTTTCAGTCATGTCTGACTCTTCATGACCCCATTGAGGTTTTCTTGTCATAGATCCTGGAGTGGCTAACAATGGCAGACCTTGAAGAGCATATTAGGCTAGCTAACATGAATAGCTCAGTGGCACAGTGGAAAGAATGCTGATCCTGGAATCAGGAAGTCTCATCTTCCTGAGTTCCAATCTACCTTCAGACGCTTATTAAGTGTCTGGGCAAGCCACTTCGTCCTGTTTGCCTCAGTCTCCTGATCTGTAAAATGAGCTAGAGAAAGAAATAGCAAATCACTCTAGTATCTTTGCCAAGAAAACCCCAAATGAGATCACAAAAAGTCAGATCCAATTGAAGAACAATAAAAACTTTTGCAGAGTATTTCACATATTTCATTTGTTTCTCATAATCTATGATTTGGGTGCTATTATTATTCCCATTTTACAGATAAGGAAACTGAGGCTCAAACAGGTTAATCAATTTGCTTGCCTAGAATAGTATAGAACCATACAATTAAAAAGAGATTGGAACCCAATTTTTCCTGATTTCAAGCTTGGCACTTTATCCACATGATTGCATTAGAAAGTGCAAGCTATCCCAACTGGAGTGAATGAGCATACACTCACAAAACCCACGATATCTACCTGGCTTTACATGAAAATATCAAAATATGCACCACATCACATGTCTCTGGTCATCTTCTAGCTATCATCTTGAGATCATTGCATGTACTGTCTCTCTTCCTTTTCCATCTTTTGCCCATGATCAAATCAACATTATGATTACTTCTGAAAAGCACACATTGGTCAATTTTTCTTTGGTTCTACTCTTCATTCCTATTGTTCCCTAGATGAAAACATCTTTCCCTCATCATGCTATCTCCTCCATTAAAATATCTTTGAGGGGGCAGCTAGGTGGTGCAGTGAATAGAGCACCAGCCCTGAAGTCAGGAGGACCTGGGTTCAAATCTGGTCTCAGACACTGAACACTTCCTAGCTGTGAGACTCTGTGCAAGTCAATTAACCCCAATTGCCTCAGCAAAAAAAAGATGTCTTTGAGGGAAGTTATTGCTTCAATTTTTTTGTTTTAGTTCCTGACAAAGTAATTAGCATGCATTGAGTGCTTAATAAATGCTTTCATTCACTCATTTGAATTCCAGACTTGTGAACTTGAGTAAGTCCCTATACCTGATATAATATTAGTAATATGCAAAAAGAGACAAAGTTTGTAAAGTGTTTGGTATAATGATTAGCACACAATAAGTGCTGAATAAACACTTATTTCCTTCTCTCCTTCTTTGGGCCCAAGCTTCTTCATTTGGAACATGAAATAATTGGGCTAAATGATCTTCAAGGTCCTTTTTCCCGATTTTTTCTGTGGTCCTAATACGTAAGCTAATTACAAATCTTGTTTACTACTCACTGAAATGATTCCTAAAAGACCTCTTGTTCTGGAAGAACTATACAAGCCTCACCTCAGACACTGAATGTGTTCTAAACTAAAACTGTCAACCAGTGGTCATTTCTTGAGCAAACTATTGTGTGGGAGGAACCAATACTTGATGTTAAGGGGTAGACAAAACAGGCTAAGACAAAGAGGAGCATCCTGGAGGACTTTACAGACTCAGCAGGGGAGGGAATGAAGAGATGACCCACAAAGAAGCCAGATAATGTCTGTAGGATAAGTTCCAAATGAAGGGTTCAGGTAGGTACAGGGTTTAGAGGAAGAAGAGGTCCCTTCAGATTGGGGTGGCCAGGGGGGGGTTTCAAAGAGTAGGTGAAGGCTGAAGAGGTTTTTGACAGGCTCATTTTAATGAGACTGTTTGGTAGAAAGAGTTCTAACCTCAGTTTGTTTAGCTGTAAAATGGGCTAAGAGATATGGATTGGATCACTTTTAAGGTCCCTTTCAGCTTTAAATCTAAGATCCTATGTTCCTTAGGAACTTAAATGAACTTCAGTTTCTTCGTTTGTAAAGTGAAGAGGGAAGTAAAAACTTTTTAGGGTTGTGGTAAGGATAAAATGGGTTAATTAATACATATAAAGTATAATTGTAAACATGTAGTCAGGAAGGTATGAGTGGAATGGCTTACATACTTCATGGGTTGCCTGAATCCTTTTTCAATTCAATTCAATAAAAATTTAGTGCCAGGGACATAGATCCTTCCAGGTTGTGCATGTGAACAATGAGGGTTCGATACTGCCCCAACCTTTCTTGTTATACACAGGCACATTACCCATTTGACTAAAAACTTTAGTTGGGGGGACAGCTAGGTGAATCGGTAGATAGAGAGCCAGAGCTGGAGTCAAGAAGCCTCATCTTCCCAAATTTAAATCTGGCCTCAGCCACTTACCAGCTCGATGACTCTGGGCAAGTCACTTAACCCTATCTGTCTCAGTTCCTCATCTTTCAAATAAGCTGGTAAAGGAAATGGCAAATCTCTCCAGTATCTTTGCCAAGAAAACCCCAAATGGGGTCATGAAGAGTCAGCTGTGACTGAATAACAACATTGTGCCAGGCATTAGCCTGAGCTACATTGCAGCTGTAACCAGCAATGAAATAAGAATGCCCAAGATGCAAAGAGTCTGGGATGCTAAGGAATCAATACAGTCCAATGGCAAACTCATATGGGCCTCAATCCAAAGGCAGAACTCACTGTATAGGCTTAGTGTATAGATTGCTACAGAGGAGCAAGACTCGGAGTAAGAAAGTATTTCAGAGTCAGAAGGCCTGGGTTAACTAAGTTCAAGTTCTGGTTACTAGTTATGGGCTTTGCAATTAAATTACTTAACTCTTTAATTCTCAGTTTCTGGGAGATCTTCTTTCTTTAAATTCTTCTTTCTTTTCTTCCCTTTTCCATCCCTCTCTTCTTCCTTCCTCCCTTCCATCTCTCCTTTTTTCTTCTTTCTTTTCCTCTCCCTTTCCTTCATCTTTTCTTTATTTCCTTCCTTCCTTCTTCCTTCCTTCCTTTCCTTCCTTTCTTCCTTCCTCCTTCCTCCTTCCTTCTTCCTTCCTTCCTTTCCTTCCTTCCTTCTTTCATTCCTTCCTCCCTACCTTCCTTCCTTCCTTCCTTCCTTCCTTCCTTCCTTCCTTCCTTCCTTCCTTCCTTCCTTCCTTCCTTCCTTCCTTCCTTCCTTCCTTCATTCCTTCCTCCTTTTCTCCCTCCTTCCTTCCTCCTTTCCTTCCTTCCTTCCTTCCTTCCTTCCTTCCTTCCTTCCTTCCTTCCTTCCTTCCTTCCTTCCTTCCTTCCTTCCTTCCTTCCTTCCTTCCTTCCTTCCTTCCTTCCTTCCTTCCTTCCTTCTTTCCTTCCTTCCTCGCTTCTTCAGTAATATGAAGCTTTAATTCAACTCAATACAATTAAGCACTTACTATGAATTTGGCATGGTACTGGGCACTAGGGCATTTAAGAGACACAAAGAAAATAATTTATTTTCTCTAGGAGCTCGAGCTTGACCAGATAATAGTGTTTGCCCACAAGGCAAAGATCAAATAAAAAATATATGCAAGACACTTTGTGACCATAAAAAAAAAAAAAAAAGTGTTTGCTGAATAGCTTTATGTAAATGTGAGCTTCTATCATTACTGAACTGGAATTCTCTGCATACTAGGAATGTTATCTATTAGGGATTAGAACACTCTGGCCTTTTTACACCATTCCAAGTTGGGGTTAATTGGCCAGAGCTTCAATGCTTCAGTGTCCTTTGAAACTCCTGGCTTTCTAAAGAGGCTTTAGTTTCCAAAACATCTTAGAAGTAGTAGCTTGTTCCCTTTTGGGTTCACGGAATTCTGATGGGTCCCCTAATTGTGAACTGCATTCATAAGTCAAGGACACAGAATTAAGAAAAGCCACTTCTGATTCAATCATTTGGGAATCTGGGATATGGTCAATTTTGCTTTTGCAGCTTTCTAAACAAAAGTTTCACTGATCATTTCAGGTGTCACCTCCTCCATGAAACTTTCCCTGATCTTTTCATCTAAAGGAGTTTTTTGTTGTTGTTGTTGTTGTTGTTGTTTTTTTCCCCTCCTCAAATTCTCCAAGTGGGGGCAGCTAGGTGGCTCAGTGGATAGAGCACCAGCCCTGAAGTTAAAATCTGGCCTCAGACATTTAACATTTTCTAACTGTGTGATCCTGGGCAAGTCATCTAACCTCAGTTACCTCAGAAAAAAAAATTCTCTCCTTTGTCTTCATAAAATTCTGCCTTTTCTTTATCTGGGCATGTACCCTGTTCCTATCTCCATCTTGATAAACCCTAAGGCCATTGACAGTAAATTCTGTGACATTTTGCATCTTGGTATTCCCAATATTTAGAACAATCCTTTGCACATAATATGAGCTTACGAACATTGGTCAAATTGATCCACACTTTGTGGCATGTTTTCCCTAGGACTGTAAAAAACTCCTGTGGTTACCCTCCTCACAGGGAGAAAAGCTGAGATAGGAAGAAAAACATCATCTTAGTCAGAGCTCAGCATCAGTGGGAAAGCTTCTTGAAAACCACACCCAGTTCCCTGACTGTGTCTCATAATTCCCTTGGGGATTTGCATGGCAATTTAGAATGCAGATGAAATCCAGGTGGGTTTCATTAAATTATTTTCACGTCTTTTCACAAGCTGTGGGGATGACACCTGAAACCTAGCGTCAGCCACCATGTGAAAGGTGTTCGGCACAACTTGATGGTGAGGGTAAAGATGAGGTACAGTTCCGCAGAGATCAGGAATGGGCATGGAACAAGTGGCTTGTCTAAGAGTCACTGGGGTATCTAAGAAGTAGAGCACTTGTTCAGTGGGGAGAAGAGCTGCTATAAGATACTGCTCCTGATTTTGCAGAAAGAATTATGTAAGAAAGCAGTCTTCAAGCAGTAGAAGAACTATCTTGTAGAAAAGGGTCTAGATATTCCCTCAGAACCCATAGATATTCTTAATGTGGGACCACTAATCCCACTAATGGACAGATGCTTAGATAGATTTCATTGGGTCCATGAATTTGCATGGGAAAAATTGTATGTTTATAATTGCTTTTTTTCTATAATGTCCCACAGTCATTGCTATTCAGTTGTTGTTTTTTTTTAACCATGGATAATGTGCTTCAAATTGCCGTGTTTCAAATTGCTTGCCTTCTTAAGAGGGGGAGAGGCAGAGAGGCAATTTGGAGGTTAAAAAAATGTTAAATTTTTTTTACCTATAATTGAAAAAACATAAAATTAAATATAAAATTTGTTTTTAATTGATTTTTTTTAAAGGAATAACAAATTCAGGCTTAGAATCAGGAATAAATATGCCACGTCCAACTCTTCATGACCCTATTTGGGATTTTCTTGGCAGATTCATCTGAGTAGTTTGCCATTTCCTTCATAAATTCATTTTTAAGATGAGGAAACTGAGGTAAAAAGGGTTAAGGGTTAAGTGACTTGCCTACTATCTCATAGCTAATAAGTATCGGGTTGGATTTTAACTCTGCAAGATGTCTTCCTGATTTTAAGCTTAGTATTCTATCTATCACAGTGCCTAGCTGCCCTGATATTATATATTAAATAAACATATAAATGTTATATTATATTTATACATATACATATATATTATATATTGGGGTGTCTTGGGTCATCTGTCATCAAAAGGGTCCAGGATAGTAAAAAGGTGAAGACTCTTAGTTCTAGCGGTTGATCAAAGAAGATGGTATCAGTAGCAAATAGGTGGAAGTTTCAAAGAGGCAATTGTAATCTTGGTTCAAGATGGAGAGCTATCCACAAGTGGAATGAGCCACCTGAAGAAGAGAAAGGTCTGGATTTGAATCCTGCCTCTGACTTATAAAGGTGACCTTGAGCAAGTGATTGATCTTCAAGTTTTAGTTTCCTTCTCTATAAAAAGGGAAACACGCATCTCTGTGATATCAGCCTTTATAAGATTCTCCTGAGGCTCAATTGAGTTGATACAGATCATGTACTTGGCAAACATTAAAACCCTCTCCCTATGCACTCATCAGCGTTATTCTTTGGCAGGACATCAAAGTGGATGACCCCCGTCAGGGACCCTGAGGGCTTCTTGGTGAGGGATGGGTTAAATCAAATAGGCCCTATGTGACTCTGAGACTCGGATTCTGAGGGCAAGCCTGTATCGATTTTTTTCAAAGCCATTTCCCATGTCTAATGTCATTTAAGCCCTTTAAGAGAGGCTTCTCCATTTTGCAAATGGTAAGCCCAAGCTCTTAGATGTTAATTCTCTGCTGAAATATAGCTGTCTCAATAATCTTAGTGCAAAAGCAACCATCTCTAATAGCTTAAAACTGCACTAAGACTTTTGACACACTCTGTACTATAAAGTCAACACCTTCCTCACAAAAACTCAGCAGTGGTGCAAATAGTGCAGATGCAGTATTCCTATTTTATAGGAAACTGAGGCTCAGAGAGATGGTGTTCAAGTGCATCTAATTGGAAGGGACATATCCGTGATCACACAGCTACTGTTTCTGTAAGTCAGGCCTGAGGCAGCTAGATGGTATAGTGGTTAGTGCACCGGCCCTGGAGTCAGGAGGACCTAAGATTCAAATTCAGCCTCAGATACTTACTAGTTCTGTGATCCTGAGCAAGTCACTTAACTCCTCAATCTAATGAATGAATTTGAAGCACATTAATGAATAATGTGCTTCAAATTGCTTGCCTTAAGTGGGAGAGAAGAAGAGAAGCAATTTGAAAGTTAAAATTTAGAAGAAAAACATATTAAAAATTGTTTTTACCTGTAATTGAAAAAATAAAATTAAATATAAAATTTTTTTTAAATTGATGTTTTTTTAAAAAAGGAAAAACAAATTCAGGCTTACAACCAGTAATAAATATTTAACAACCAACCCTCTGAGAAAAAAAAGTATATAAACATGATTTACTTAAGTTTGATCTGTATTATTAATATTTTTCCGGCATCTTCTACATCTAGATAATCAATAACAATAAACCAGATCCTTTGTCTCAGTCAAACTGAGATCTATTAAAGACTTTAGCTTAAAAAGCTCAAAGTCTCCCACTGCATCCATGGCCATCTCCAGTCATCCTGATCTATATCTTGTCACTGGACCCAGATAGCTCCAGAGGAGAGAATGCGGCTGGTGACTTTGCATTGCCCTCCCTCACTTAAATCCAATTTACTCACCATGTAAATGATCACACTAGAAATTCAACACTCGGCCCTCATAAACAGTGTTCTTACTGACCTCAGCATATCCTTATCTAAAAACCTGGGTCTTTTAACTTTAAGTCAGTATTCTTTCCACTTCACCAGCTGGTCCCTTATTGCCTGCTCTGACTCATTGAACTACTCAGAGTTGGAATAGACTCAGAGCTCCTAATGTCTCTGATACTATCCCCTGATGGGGCAGCTAGGTGGTACAGTGGATAGAGCACCAGGCCTCGAGTCAGGAAAACCTGAGAACAAATCTGGCCCCAGATACTTACTAGCTGTGGATCCTGGGCAAGTCACTTTAACCTTGTTTGCTTCAATTTCTTTACCTGTCAAATGAGGTGGAGAAGAAAAAGGCAAACCACTCCAGTATCTTTGCCAAGAAAACCCCAAAGTAAAATGACTGAATCCCAACTCCTAATACCCCTCTCTTGCCACACTCTAACCTACCAGTGCTTGCTTCCCACACCATCCGGGTACAAGGGAATGGGTAGCATGATAGAGATTCAAGGCCCATCTCCAATGCTTCCTAGGGATGTGATTGTAGGCACATAGCTTATGGGCCTTGGTCCTCTCATTCACAAAAAAAGGAAATCAGATTTGATGGCCACAGGAGTCTTTTCCAGCCCTGAACCTATAGTCCCGTGGTCCAATATTGTTTCTTGCCAGAGCAACAGGACTTGGCCATTGGCAAAGCCTTGTACTGGGCCAGGGGCCCTGGAGCCCCTCACTCAACACATGTGCAGTGATTGACTGATTGAGAACACTCACAGGAAATGAGCAGTGCTATTGCTAAATATAGAAAGGGGGGATTTTCCTGGCATGGGGAGGGAATCTTGGAATTCAGCTGGCCAGGAAAGGGGCACAGATGAAGTAGAGAAAGGAGCAGATTTACTTAAAGGGACTATCCCCTTAAGTTGGGTTGGCAGAAGTAGTCACTGACTATTTAACATGTCCCTAGGTTCCTGGGAATCCACGGCCCTGATCAGAGCTGCCCATGTAGTTATTGCTTATTTTAGTCCTATACTACATTTATGATCTCTATAAGAAAATCTATGTACCTCTGGTTGTAAAGAGCACTGGGACTTAGTGCATATACCTGGAATCAGGATGACCTGAGTTTGAATCTTCACTCTTACATTTGAGGCTCAGTTTTCTAGTCTATAAAATGGGGGTAATGATAGTCATATTTCCTACATCATTTTCATTTCAAGGGCAGCACTTTGCTAAATGAAGTGCTACAGAAATGTAACTTATAATTATGGTTCTGGTTGTATTGCCTGCTCTTTGTCTCAGAAGCAGTTGTAGTGTGAAAAGTAATCACAATAAAGGGGAACCCAGGGGGGTGTGGCTCTCTGCTCTTTCTTGAATCTATAACTGCTTTATAAAATAATTTCTAATTGATCTTCATAAAATACCTAATCTTTGTGAAAGATCCATCCCTGTTCTCTCTCTTCCTCCCATCCCCTCCACTGAGGTCCTTACCCCTTTAATGCTAACCCGGTGTTACATGGATGTACAGCCCTAGAGTTTGATACTATTTAACCCCTTTAAGAGAACTCCAGCCTTTGGCTTGGATAAACAACAGAACTACCGATGGCATCATTTCATTGGCATGAAAGGCCAAGACAGCTGGGTCTCCCCCTACTGCAGGCAGTCACACTTTCTCCTCTCTGCCCAGGGCACTGATGCTGTTGCTATTCAATGGTTTCAGCCATGTCTGACTCTCCATGAACCCATTAGATTTTCTTGTCAGAGATACTAGAATGATTTCACCATTTCTTCCTCTAGCTCATTTTACAGATGAGGGAATTTGAAGCAACACAGGGCTGAGTGACTTGCCCAAGATCACAGAGCTAGACAGTGTCTGAAACTGGATTTGAACTCAGGAAGATGAGTCTTCCTAACCCAAGGGGCGAGACTATCTTTAGTGCCATCTAGATGTCCCATACTGACACTTTCTCCCCGAAAGCTGCTTCTGCCCTCACCCACAAGGCCTCTCTGATATGGATGGGGAAAGGGAAGTCTCCTGCCCAGAGGAATTTTAAATCTTGCCCTGGAAGAAGGGTGAACCTCATGACCTTATGTCCAAGCATTCCCCATCTGCTATTTTGACATTTATAGCGTGTGAAGATTGTCTCATGGATGGCACCAGCAATGTTTTCTATGGTGAGTAAGGAGAGGGAACATCTTTGGCAGCGGCTGGCATAGCTGCCCAAACACTGCCAAGACACTTGGAATGGTTAAGCGGCTAGTCCTTTTGCAAGTTGAAACATCTGGAACAGCTGGCTAAGAGAAGTAAACCGTGGTTTGAATTAAAGAGATGTGAGCTTGGGGGAGGGGGCAGGGAACCATGTTTGTGCATGCTCTTACAGATGAGCAGGATTCTAGAATCATCATTAAGAAATGGGTGAGATTGTGGAACCCAAACCATAAATCAGTGGGTTATGGGAGGGCTCAGGAGAGTGGGTAGGTGAATGCCAATTAGTATTATCAGATTGAGGACAGAGCAAGAGAATTAAAGCCATAGCATAGAGGAAACTAGCTACCTTTGGGAAATATGGTAGAAGAGATTCTTGATCCATGTAGGAAGGGGAACTTACAGACTTCTTTCCCCACTTTCCCCCTCACCCCAATCTAGCTCTGAGATTATGTAGGTTGGATAAGGCTGGCAAACTCTGTTGGAGGAAAAAAAAAAAAGCAAAGCAACACAAATGGATGTATTTGTTAAGTCGGCACTGGTTAGTTTGGTTGGCTACAGTACAGTGTTAATGAGGTCGAAGCTGCCAGTTTGTTCTTCATTTGGGCCAGTAAGCTCTGCTCAGAGGAAAAATTCAGTTTTGTGGCCACAGGCTACACCCCTAATCTTGGCCAACCATCCAGCCAAGTGTTCTTGGACACAAAAGGGAAAGAACATGAAATTCTTCAAGTTGGAAGGTGCTTTAGAGATTATTTCCTCCCAACTCACTACCCAAGGCCAGCCCCAATTCTTTTTCATGTAAATTGAAATCTACTCATGCTTTGCTCATCTTGTCCTGAAGCTGATTTTTTGAACCCCTTCTCCTCTCTAATGCATGAATCCCCTCTATAGTTTCCCTGGCAGGTGATCATCTAAGGTCTGCCTGAACCCTTGTAATGATGGAACTTAACATGAGACAAGAGCATTTCATTGTTGGACAGACTCAATTATTAGAAAACCAAATCTAGTTTCCTGCAACTTCTTGCTAAGTTATATGGAAAGAGTCTAATTGTTTTTCTATGGAACAATCTTCCAAATATATGAAAATGATGATTTTATTGTTCCCTTTAAATATTCTTGAGGCAGTTAGATGGAGCAGAAAGTAGAATTGTGGATCTGAAGCCAAGAAGACCTGAATTCAAATCTTGCCATGGACATTTATGAACAGTATGATCACCGGCAAATCATTTAACTCTATTTACCTTAGTTTCCTCGTTTGTAAACTGGAGATTGTGACAGCACCCACATCTCAGGGATCGTACAAGTATTAAATGACATTTATGAGGTGCTTTTGTAAACCTTAACATACTATATAAATACTAACTATAATTATTGTTATTACTCTCCAAATTCTACTTCCTTTAAGCAAAAGGATGTATCATTGAGTCCCTTCACCATCTTGTTTAGACTCTCCTAAATGTTCTCAAATTTGTTAATTTCCTCTGAAACTGTGCTGCATAAATGGCCCAACACATTCCAGATGTGGTCTGACCAACACAGAGCAGGGAATAATGTACTGAGAGTAACTGATGAGAGAATACACATGTACACATACGTGCACACAAATATACACATATGCACACACATGGGAAGGAGGTCCAAATTAAATATTCCATTGGCAGGAAGTCAGTCTTCATATAGGAAGGACAACAAATTGGGACTCAGGAGCAGACTGTAAAGCAGAGAGTAGATGGAATACTAGGATCTAACTGTATATATGGTTGTAGCTAGAAGGAGGGAAGCCTGGAACAGCAATTAAATTGAGAAATACTCTGGAATGCATTTTTTCTTTACCTCCACCCCTTAATCAAGCAAGGAAGTAAACATTTACCTAACACTTTTTAAGGGCTGGGTACCATATTGGACACTAGAGACACAAAGACAAAGTGAAACAGCCCTGCCTTAAGGGAGCTTATATTTTAATGGAAAACATGACAAGTAGCTTGATATATGCAAAACACACGTGAAGTAAGTAGTAGTCAACCTTGGAAGGGAAAGCATTAGAAACTGGGAGGACCAGAAAAGGCCTAATGCAGAAAGAAGTGGTAGATATTTAAGGGAAAACAGGGATTCCAAGAGGTGGAGTTGAGGTTGGAGAACATTCCAGAAATGGGGATGGGGGATGGGGAAAGGAAATGCAAAAGCACAGAGAAGGGCCACAGAATGTCCTAAGTGAGGAATAACATTTGTTCTACATGGCCCCAGAGGGAATAATAAAAAACGAAGAGTGGAAATTATAAAGAGGCACATTTAGGTTTATTATAACCAAGGACTTTGCAACAATTTGAGTAATCCAAGTGTGGGATGGATTGGCAATGGGGAAACGTGAGTTTTTCCTCACTAGCAGAAGATTCAAGCCAAAACTTGTCCCAAACATTGTAGAGATCATTATTGGGTTAGGGGTTAGACTAGGTAACTTCTGAGGACCCTTCCAACTCTGCTATTTTTGATTCTTTGTCATTTATGCTCAAATTGCTTCTTCCTCAGCATGATGGTAGAAAGCCTACAGAGTGTAGAATCAGAGAAGCTGTACTGGAATCCAGATCTGCTTTTTTAGTAGCTGTGTGCCTGTAAGCAAATCTCTTAACTTTTATGAATTTCACTTCTTGATATGGAAAATGAGGGGGTTGGACAAGGTGCCCTCTAAAGGGTATTTTTGGCTTGAAATCTATATTGCCACAGTCCCAGGTGTACCAACTAATCCTCCTATATCTTAGCTCTCAAGACCTTTCCCTTTCCTAGTTGTCCCTTTCTGCATCTTTCTTATTGATGTTCTTAAAATGTGACACCCAGAACTGAACCTAGTAATCCAGATGTGATCTGAGGAGGCATAGCACAGTGGGACTCCCAGATGGTGTAGCGGACTGGAATCAGGAAAACCTGAGTTCATATTAAGCCTCTGTAATAAGGGATTCTGGGTAAGACGCTTTAAAAAAAAAAACAAAAAAAAAAACCTTAATTCTGGATGCCTCAGTTTCCTCAAATGGAGATGATGGGATCATCTACCTTGTTGGTTATTGCAGGGTTGTTGTAAGAGACCAAATAACATAATATTAGTTTTTAAAAAGGTGTTTAACATATTGCCTAGCACATAAATGCTTATTCTCTTCCCCTCATTGCTCTCAAGTACAAGAACTCATCAACTTTCTGATTCATATTGAACTTACAAAACATTGAAACCCCCAGATCTTTTTCACATAAACTACTCTCTACCCATCATTTTCCATTCATGTCCTTGTATTTTCTTTACCTACAGGCAAGACTTTTACATTTATCCCTATTAAAATTAGTTCAATGCTTTAAGCCAGCAAAATATTTAATCCTATTAATCAGTTTGGCATAAATCTCTCCCCTCCCTAGTTTCATATCTCATAGGAAAATTTGCTAAGAATGCATTCTACACCTTTGTCTAAAACAATGATAACAAAATTAACCCTCATAGGACTAAAGTCATATTCTTAGGGCATTCCATTGGGAATCTCCTTCCAAAGTGCCATCAAGCATTAATAACTACTCTTCAGGATGGCTATACAACAAATTCCACATCTACATTATTCTACTTTTATTTAGTCCATACATCTTTACTTTTCTCACAATAACAGCATGGGATGTTTTGTCAAATGCTCTGTTAAAATCTAGATGAACTATCACTGATCTAATAACCCTGTCAAAAAGAGAACGATGTTAGTTTGGAATGGCCTGTGCTGGCTTTTTGTGATCACTGCTTCCTTTTCTACATGTTCACTAATCATTCCTTTAATAATGCTCCTGGAATTTTGCTACTAATTAGTGGCTTTCTATTTTCCATTCTCTTCCCTTTTTGAAAACTGGGGGACAGCTAGATGGTAAAATGGATAGAGTACCAGTCCTCAGGTCAGAAGAATCTGAGTTCAAATCTGGCCTTATTAGCTATGAAACTCTGGGTAATTCACTCAATCCAAATGGTTTTCCTCCAAAGCCAAAGTGGAACAATATTTTGTCGTCTTATTCCATTTTTTTCTTCTTTCTGTATTTTCAAAGATCACCATCTGTGGCTTAGCATCCATCATTTCTTTTAATACTCTGAGATGATGTAATTCATCTGGGCCTGGGGATTTGAGTTAATTAAGAAGATCTAGGTGCTTTCTAGACTATTGCCCCCACTTTATTTCCATGTGGATTTATTAAAAACCATTGCAGATTGGGTTGCAATAATGCATCTGTCAGATCATTTCATAACCTTTTAACATTAACTTTCTAGAAATACATCCCTAACATAGCCAAAGAACCATTGTGTCTGTTCCCAGGAGGCCTATGCCAGTTGACACCTGCCCTCAGCACCTGGTAGGGGGGCTAAGGAGAAAAAACATTTGGAGACAGCTGGTGCAGTTAGAGAAGGAAACCCAGCAAGAGCACTAATTCCTTCAAACAGCTGAGAGCGTAATTCAGAAAACCAAGAAGGAAAAATGCCCTGGTACATTCCATGTGTTAATTGCTAGTGGCTAAGCCTTTCTCCTGTGGCAGACCCTTCCTGTGATTGGTTTGGACACCACTTGGACAAATATAGAGAAATTAACTCACAAGTGGGAGTAAAATGTCTTGGGTCCTAGCTTCCCCTGTGCCATTTAGTCACTCTGAGATTCTGGCCAAGCCACTATTCCTCTCTCCGCCTCAGTTTCCTCATCTGTAAAATGAAAGCGTTGGACAAGATGATCCCTAAGATGTCTTAAAGAACTCACTTTTCATTAACATTTGAATGATTTCTTTTTCTGGAAAGGCTCTTCTCTCTTCTTTTGGATTGCTTCCTGTTTCCAAATGGCCTTATTTGCTCTTTTTTTTTTTTTTTTTTTTTTTTTAATTAAAAAAAAAAATTGGCACGGCAGTTGGAATTAAGTGACTTATCTAGAGTCACATAGCTAGGAAGTATTAAGTGTTTGAGGCTGGTTTTGAACTCAGGTCCATCAGGACCATGGTTCTAAACATTATGCCATCTAATTGCCTCTTCATTTGTTCTTGTTAACTGCCCTCCCATCTTCCCAACCAACAATTCTAGTTTCTTCATGATCTTACTCTAGTTATCTGCTTTTGTCCGAATACAATTCTTCCTTTACAACAACAACAACAAAATTCGGTTCTGCACATATATATTGTACCTAGGATACACTATAACATATTTAATATGTATGGGAATGCCTGCCATCTAGGGGAGGGGGTGGAGGGAAGGAGGGGAAAATTTGGAACAGAAGGAGTACAAGGGATAATGTTGTAAAAAAAAATTACCTATGCATATGTACTGTCAAAAAAAAGTTATAATTATAAAAATTAATAAAAAAATTAAAAAAAGTTATCTGCTTTTGATCTATCAGGAAAGTTGAATAGATCACCTTTAGACAGTCATCACAGATTAAGGAGAATCCTGACAATTGAACACTGACCTAGGGTGTAGGATAGAGTGGAGATGGAGCAAAGAACTGAATGATGTCTGAAGGCATGAAGTTGAAAGAGAAATGGGACAAAGGGTGCAATAGAGGTAGTGCATGGAGTGGATCAAATGTGGAACATGAGGTTGGAGCAAATATGGAGCATAAGATTGATCAGAGATGGGGGCAGGTAACATAGATAGAGCATGGGGTGGGACAGAGATGAGGCTTGGAGTGGAAGAAATATGGGAATTGCTTGGAGCAGAGATGGAGCGAAATGGTAGGTCTATTGAAAAATAGCCAAAAGCAAATATTATTTAACCAAGCTATATCTGCAGGACTCCAGTCTAGCTTTATTCTATCTCACCAAAGGGGCTAAACACCAAAGATTGCTAATTTAAAGTATTGAGTCAAGCTCCAGCCATAGTGGAGACTAGTGCCAAAATCAATATGACAGAAATGTGGTGGCTGAGGGCTTATTATTTGCTGCTTCCTGCTCTTTCCCCCTATGAATATTGCTTCTTTCCCTTTGCCACCCCTGAATAGAGTAGTAAGGTCCCATTGGTTTAAGAATCATTTGTGGGAGGGAAAGACCTGAGGAGGGATGAAGGGAATTGTTGTCTCAGCTCTCTTCACCTCTGCTTCTTAGCTCCATTCAAAACTCAGCTCAAATTCAATCCTATATAAGGCCTTCCCTCCTCCTCCCCAACTATTAGAGCCTCAGCCTCCAATATTCCTTTGTAATTTATCTTTATGTATTCATTTTCATGTGTATGTACCACCACCAAAAGCAAACGTATATATAGGTACTCAATGAATGCTTGTCAATTGATGAATTCGGTGAATATTTGGAAATCATAGCTGTCCACCAGATCTCACAACTCAATTCTTTTTTTAAATTTTTATTTTTTTAAATTAATTTTATAATTATAACATTTTTGACAGTACATATGCATAGGTAATTTTTTACAACATTGTACTCCCTTCTGTTCCAAATTCTCCCCTCCTTCCATTCACCTCCTCCCCTAAATGGCATGCATTACCATACATATTAAATATGTTATAGTATGTCCTAGATACAATATATGTCACAACTCAATTCTGGCTGTTCTCAACTAGTCTTAAACTAGCAGAATAACTAGCCTCTGAATTTCTCCCTACACCATTCCCAACCAAGGATAAACAAAGACTTAATCTTGGTTAGGTCTTAGTGTGAGCAGAGCTACCATTCACCCATACAGATTGTTTCCAAAGCCACCATTGGGCCTCCCCTAACCATTCTTCCAACAGGATACAGAGATTTTGTTCTACCTTTTGAGATCAAGTCAAAATAGAAAATTTCTCAGAGAGAGGTAATATGCTGAGTTTACCTATAACACATGGAAATATGTTTGAAAGAATTGCACATGTTTAACCTATTGCTTGCTGTCTTAGGAGGCAATAGGGAGAGAGGGAGAAAAATTTGCAGAAATATTAAAAAGTTATTTTTGCATCTCTTTGGAAAAATAAAATACCATTAAAAATATTGACCTTAATCTTTCTAGAGCTCAGTTTTGTTAATAATAAGATGAGAGAGTTGAACTAGATGATATCCAAGATAACTTCCAAAACTAAAATCTTATGCCTCTTATTCATACTATAGTGTAAAGGACTGATGGTTGATCTTTCTTGAGATCAGGTTTTTATTGGGGAACAGACAGAACAGTGAGGGTTCTAGAGAAGGGGTCAAGAGGACAAGAAAAGAAAGGCAGAGTACCCTGAAAACAAACATCCCAACTTTACATTTTTGTTCAGGGCCAGCACTGCACAGATGAAAGATACATTTCTTCATTTGTTAGTGAAAAAAAGACACATCCCTCAGGGCCAGAAACACAACTTTGATCTGCCTTCCAGACCAAAAGCAGACAAGCCAAGCAAAGCCTTGGAGGAGGAAGCCTCTGGTTTCCCTTATGCCTACACAGTCTATGCTGTAGCCAGGGCTGAGTCTGCTAAATCCTTCCCAGCTTTAACTCTGAATCCCAGGCAGTATTAACATGAGGAAGGAATGGAGATGACACATTCAGCTTTCTGTTTTTCCAAGGGTACACTGTGGTTACGGATAGGTCACGAAGTCAGAAAATGTCAGAAACCTGGATATTATCTAATTCTCTACAGTAGAGCTGTCAAATGAAGCAGCCTCCAACACTCCCTCAACAGGATTAAAATATAATTAGGAAATTGCTTTTTTTTAATGTTTAAAATTTTTTCTTAATGTTGTAAAATGTTTTAAAAATACAACAATTTCTCATTTTATAAATCAATATGCAGTCTCAGTAATCAATTTCTATTTGAGTTTGACACCAGTGCTCTATCCTTACACTGTCAGTGGGAAGACTGGAGTAGAACTCAGATCTGGGATCAGATTTGGGACTCGGGGTCTTTGTATCATGGCAAGCTGTCTGTTCCAGAAGTCTTGTAAGCACTAGTTTGAGAGGTTCACATTACTTGTATAAACATTAACTTTTACATACATATACATAAATAGGTATGGCATTATATATACATATACATATTCATGTATACACACATACATATGGATTCTAACTGGGTGTGGACTATTTCTACTTCCTTCAAGGATTTGATTTCTCAAATTACAGTGTTCATGAGAGGGTTTCCCACAAAGTTAGGGCGGGAAGCAACTTTGGAGTCTGACTAGTCCAGTCCACTCATTTTATGAATAACAAAACTGAGACCCAAAGAGAAGTGATTTGGCTAAAGATGCATAATTAGTGATGAAGTCAGATCTCGAATCTCAGTGTCATCTCCTTCCTTCAGGGTCTTTTTAATATTACACCTATAACATGGAGCTCTTGTGTTTAAAGGACATGGGAGGGAAGAACTCTGAGCAAATGGCCTCTTTCATTTTTTTTTTTTCACTCAAACATCAGCATAATAGATGTATGTAGATGTGTGATAGTTAATCATTTGTAAATACTGTAGATATGTGATAATTAATAAGCATATGTTAAGTACTGTAGGTATGTGATAGTTAATAAGCATGTATTAAAAACTGCAGATATGTGACAGTTAACAAGCATGTTTTAGATACAGTGTGGAAGAGTTAAGTATATATTAAATATTATAGGTGTAGGACATTTAGTAAGCATTTATTACATACTGTAGGTGTATGATAATTAATAAGCATGTATTAAATATTGTAGGTGTGGGATAGTTAATAAGCATTTATTAAATGCCCATAATGTATAAGGCATTGTGCTAAGCACGGTGATAAATAGAAAGGCAAAAGATAGGTCCTGACCTTGAGGAACTCACAGCCTAATAGAAAGGACAACATACAAACCACTATGCGCAATAAGCTCTACAGAGAATAAAGCAATGGCCACCAATTTTGTGGCATTAGACTTAGCTTTCCACTTTGGGTAGAATTCAAAGGACAAAGAAGATTCTCTGACATCTTGGGTTTTGGTTTTTGTTCAGTCACTTCACTTATGTTTGATTCTCTCTGACTCCATTTGGGGATTTCTTGGCAAAGAGTCGGGAGGTGTTTGCTATTTATTTTTTCAGCTCATTTTACAGATGAGGAAACTAAGGCAAACAGATTCAGTGATTTGGTCAGGTTCACACAGTATCTGAAGTTGGACTTGAACTCATTCTTCCTGACTTTAGACCCAGCACTATACTAATTGTGCCACCTTGGCATTTTGGGTCTTTATTTTATTTTATTTATTTATTTTATAGTGAGCACTATTGGGATAAATGGGTACATAGTCTACCTCCCCTGTAGTAGCCAATAGTCACCAGCATTTATATAGAGTTTTAAGGCTTGTGAAGTGCTTTATAAATATTATTCTAAATGATTCTTATAATACCCTAGGTACTTTTATAATCTCCATCTTATAGATGAGAAAACTGAGGCAGAAAGAAGTTAGTTAAGTGATCTATCCAGGGTCCACACATAGATAGTATCTAAAGCAGGATTTGAACACAGATTCTAGGCCTAGTATTTACTTCGTTGTACCAACTAGCAACCTCTATAGTGGATTTTATGAGCCAAAGAAAAGATCTTTCTATAAGTGTGAGACACAGATTTGGAATTGTTTTTGGTAGAGGCGAGTGGGCATACACCCCCTGAGGTCAAAGACTCCTTAGCAAATTCTCTCTCTAGGAATCAGCTCAAATTCAGGACTGGCCTGGCTGGATTGGGAAGAAGACATTTTTCTTCAATCCCTCCAAGTTCTCCAAGCTCTCTACTCTGACCCACTTCCCCTTCGCTCCAAAGGAGCAGCTATTCTGCTAAGACACTGGCTGCCTTCACACTTCCCCCTTCTCACAGCAAAATCTGGTCTCTAGAAAAGCCCAGCAGAGGACAGTTCAAATCTTTATCCCATTTACATTTGAATAGGAGTGAAAGCTCACATGGACAAAACTAGGGATAAAATGTTAGGTACTAACCACAGGAAGTCTTCTCAACTACCCTGAAATCAACAAATAAAGCCTTTGACATTTATTATCTATGGGACTTTGAACTTCACATCCTGGGACCTCAGTTTCCATGGAGAGATTGGACTGGATAGAGTCTAACTCTCAAAAGGTCCTTCCATATATAAATTGATTATCCTTAGATAGATGCTATAATATCAGATAGCTTTTACACCCTTCCTCCTTCTTCTTTGTTCCCTCCTTTTATCCTTTCCTCTCTTTCTTTCCTTCTCCTTTACTTTTCTCCTCCCTTTCCTCCTTCCTTCCTCCATTCCCTTCTTCTCTTCTTCCTTTTTTCCCTTTCTCCTCATCCATCCCTTTTTCCTTTTTCTCTCCCTTTCTTTATCCTTACTTTCTTTCATCCCTTTCACTCTTTCTTCTTTCCTCCCCTTCTTCCCTCCCCTTCTTCCCTTCCTTCTTTTTTTTCTTTCTGCCCTACTCCTTGCCCTTATTATTCCTCAGATTTATTAAACATTTATTGTATCAAGCCATTATACTCTACAAGAGATATAATGTTTGATAAGTCATATTCCTTCTCTTCATGGACATGGACTTAGTCCAATGGATAGATGACATAAACTTATAAATATGCTACACGATAATACATGGCAAGTGCATTAGAAAGATGAGCACAAGATACTGGATAAGGTATGAATCATTAATGACAGGATAATGGAAGGAAGCATCATTTGAATTAAACCTAAGAAATGAGTGACCACTTTAGTATGTGAAGAGAGAAAGAGATAGACCCTTCTAAGCAAAAGGAATGGATATGTGGGAAGGTGTGGAGAAGCTGAACATAGTTCTCCTTTCATCTAGTTTTCAAATATCTTTTTATACACTCTATAACAGACACATAAATTGCCCTGTACCTATTACCTAATGGAAACTGGTCTTTGGCCAAGTACTCATCCAAGCCAATCCCCATGGAACTTGCCATGGGAGAAAGGAACATAAAAAATGAGCCCTCCAGGTATATCCAAGAGTAGCATGCTACTTCAATTCCCTTCAAGCTGTTCTGGAGGAGGGATGTTTTTCTCATTTCTGTAAAACTCTGCCTTTTCAATTAGTAGTGTGGTTCTATATGGACATCAGCCAAACTCAGCGAGGAGATATTCAGCTTACTCTTAACTTCAAGGTAGCTCTCTCTGTGGGGATCAAACCCCAGGCCTCTCAGCATTTATTGTGCTACTGCAACCTCCAGATACACAGAATAAAATAGGAAGCAGAATAAGCATCTGACATTAGATAAAAAGACCTGGATTCAAGTCTTGCCCTTGACCCAGTAAAGGTCTGTTACTTTGATCAAAACACCAAAGTTCTTTGGGCTTTGCTTTCCCTCATCTGAAGAATCTGATCTCACTTGACATGGTTGTTGTGAAAATCAAATAATATTACATATGTGAAAGCACTGGGCAGGAACTAGACAATTGCCTTTCCCATCTATTAAATTTTCCTTGCCATGAGAATATCACAGAGATGGATTTATACCCCTCCTTCTATTCTCTCTCTCTCCTGGTCCCCATAGTGGCTAAGAGCACAAATTGATTAAAGAATCAGCCAATAATAGGAATAATATTTCTTTGCAACACAGCTAAATTCATTATCTTTTGGGGATTTATAGTTAGAAGGCACAGTTTAGGGATGATCTATCCCTTCCCTCTCATTCTACAAATGAGGAAACTGAGGTTCAGAGATGAAAAAATAATTTGTTCACAGTCACACAATTAAGAAGTAGAAGATCTAGCTTTCAAATCGCCACCCTTGGATTCTGAATCTCATGTTTTTATGCTGTCTGTAACTCTCCTATTTAGAGATTGAACCAATGACCATGACCCCATTAAAACTACACCCAAACCAGCTTGGGAGTGGGTCTATGCTAAGTGGAAAAAAGGAAAGTGGTCTGTTTTGATCATGACAAAAGCCAAAAAGACAAGGAATAAGCATTGGATTTTGTCCTGTTGCCCATACAGTAATATAATATTCCTTTAAAGAGAAAGTGGCAATTTGGGCAGCTCAGGAGGCTGGCCAAGGGGAACTGGGCCACTGGTTTCAATCCAATTCCAGATGGTAGACTGTCAAGAAACTCTTGATATCTGAATATTCATTCAATAACCAATGTGTAAAGTGGGTGGCTGGTCTCAGTCTCATCGAGGATAGACTGATGTGGCCACCTCCCTCCCCTCCAAAAAATTCAATGATCTCTGTTGGCAATAGCATCAGAGAGAAGGACAAGAAGTTTATGGAACAATCTGGTGTTCTCTGGGTGGCATTCTAGAAAGTAAATGCAGATGGGTAAGGAAAGGGCATGAATGGAGGGCAGCATTCTGCTGGTCATGTTATCCCTGTTCAATCCATGATATATAGCTAGGACTCTAAGTCTATCCATCAGTCTTTTAGTCCACTTGAATTTGAAAACAAACCCTTAATTCAAACAATAAAATTCAGAAAAGACTGATTTTGTAATGAAGAGCCAAGTGCAAGGGTAAGTTGGTAAAGGAACCAGTGAAATTAGGCTGAAAATATTTCTTAGTAAAAGGATATGGTATAACCTCCCCCCCCCACTTTTTAACTCAGAATGCTTCACCATCATATTTAAGAGCTCATTTCCCTAGCCAAAGAATCTGTGGCAAAGGTCAAAAGAACTGGAGGATTTATTGAAAGATGTAGACAAGAATCCCAGAGCCTTGGGAAACTCACTGAAGTGCATGAATAAATATTTACCTAACAAAATATGATTCTTTTCTATCAGATGGTTCATTTTTTTATCCTTCCAATAATTCTGAAAAATATGTGGGCCATTCTTAACAGTTTTCCAGATAAGGAAAATAATAGTCAGAGGTAAAGTAATTTTCTTAAGATCACACAGTTCACTAATGATGGAAGAAAATACCCAAGCTCCTTTTCCACCCAGGCTAGAGCTCTTTCTGTGAGCTCTATATGATGAAGGCTAGCCAACATTAGACCCAATGCTATTGCTACATGACTTGGGGATCACAAATCCAAAGTGGGAAGAGATCTAGAAATCTTGAAGTTCAACCTCATTTTAGAGATACAGTTTACACTATAGAGAATGGAGACATGGAAACATTGTCCTTGATTCTCATGATTCCCTGTTCCTCAGTTTGGTCATCTGTAAAATGGGAATAGCAACACTTACTGAATTTTTGTCAGAGCTAAAAATCTATTTGTAAACCTTAAAGTGATACAGAAAAGTAAACTTTTATAATTATCTATTAATTATCCATGAATACCCATGCTTCCCTCTGTCCTGCATGTTCAGCTAAATTAATTCAAATGCTTTATCTATCTTCATACAATAAAATGGTATCCCTGGCCCATTATCAGAAGAATTTGGGTAGCATAGTGAATAGAGCACTGGGCTTAGAGTCAGAAGTTCAAATCCCTCCTCATATACTTACTGTTTTCTGGGTAAGTCACTTTTAACATCTGTCTGCCTTAGCTTTCTTAACTATAAAATGGAGATAATAATACAACCTACTTCCTTACTGTAAGGCCCAAATGAGCTAACATTTGTAAAGGGATTAACAAAGTATTTGGCACATGTTAGTGCTTAAGGAATTCTTGTTTCTTTCTATCCACTATGATATGAGTGATTTCTAGTTTATTGTTTGTTTTCACTTATAAGGGTATGCACACACACACACACACACACAAGATTTAGTATCAGCAGCAAGGTGTGCTCAGTGAGAACGCTAGTCCTGAAGTTATAAGGACCTGAACTCACATCTAGCCCTAAACCCTTAATATCCTGGGCAAGTCACTTAACCCCAATCATTTCCTTCCCATTCTCCCTCCACCTCCCTCTCCCCAAAAGCAAAATATTTAGAACCCACCTCTGTAACTTAATATCTGTGTTACTGTAGTCCACATTTGGTGCCTCAGTTTCTTCATTTGTAAAATAGCCATCCCATCTCCCCTCCCAGGGGCATTTTGCTGAAAACTCAATATATTATATAAACTATTACTATAAATATTTTTTCATGGAAAGAAACTGTGGCACCGCAAATAGAGAGACAGTCCTCAGCCAGAAGATCTGGATACAAGTTCCTCCATAGTGACTCTGGACCAAAGGTCCTCAAACTTTTTAAATAGGGGGCCAGTTTACTGACCCTAAGACTCTTGGAGGGCCGGACTATAGTAAAAACAAAAGCTCATACTCTTTCTCCGCCCGTCAGACCATTTGCCATAACCTGGGGGCCCACAGTTTGAGAACCCCTGCTTTGGACAAATCATTCACCATTTCAGTGCTCTAGACAACTCCCTTAGTTGAAGACAAGTTGCTGGGTCAAGGGAGTTTCGTGCAAGGGATTCCCTAAACTGATGAAATCATAGTTCTTTTTTTTTTTTTTTTTTTTTTTTTTTTTTTTTTTTTTTTATTCTTCACATATTGTCCCAGATCTTCCCTGGTTAGCACTAGCAAAAATGTGAGAACAAGGTGTGACATTGTTTCTCTCCCATAATTGAAGGGAAAGGCAATTCTAGCCAAGCTCCAATCCCCGCTCAGAAGTACCAGACAAGAAAGCCAGAATCCCTCTTACCTCTTCCAGTTTCTCCACACGTCCCATCAACTTTGTGGTGACTGAATGAAGCTTTAAAAGATCCAGGCCATAGAAGGCCCCTTCTAGCATGTCTATGATGGTAGAAAGCTGTAGGACAAATTGAAGATGAGTTAGTCATTGTATACAGTAACAGCAACATTGTACCAATGATCAACTATGAATGACTTTGCTCTTCTCAGCAATCCAATGATCCAAGACAATTACAAAGGATTCATGATGGAAAGTACTATACACACCCAGAGAAAGAACTAATGCAGATTGAAACATACTATTTTAACTTTTTTTCCATGTTTTCTTTTGTTCTTTTTCTTCTTTCACAGTATGACTAATATGGAAATATGTTTTACATGATTGCACATAGATAAATATCAAGTTGCTTACCATCTTAGGGAAGGGGGAGGGAGAGAATTTGGAACTCAAAGTTTTATAAAAACTTAATGTTAAAAATTGTCTCTGCATGTAACTGGAAAAAAGAAGTTACTATAAAAAATAAAATACTGTTTAAAAGAAAAAAGTTGATTTAAAAAGAATGAAGGCTTATAATAGCTGTGCCATAGAGAATGAGCTTCTTTCCATTCACAAGGATACTTTGGAGGCCAAGTGTACAGTTCTCTGAGTGGGAAGTTCCTAGCACTTTGGAGAAGAGCAGAATATACATAGCCCTGAAGAGAAAGCCAAGCCCTACGCATACCCAGTCTCCATGAAGTCAAAGAAATGGGCCAGAACAACAATGTTGCTGTGTTAAGCTTTCTAGCTTGTGACAGACATTAAATCAGCAAGAAAAAAGATCAACTTTTATGATTCTCAAAAGACACAAGGCCAATAATGTGGTAAGTTCCATGAGGTCAGTGTGTCTAATCCTATTGTATCCCCCACCATTCCTCAATGTATGAGGAATGAGTATGAGGAAACTATTCAATAAATATTGTGGAATAATGGAAAAATCTTCCATTTAGTAATCTATGTTTCAATCCTGTCTCTGTTATTTCCTGGCTGTATAAGTGACTTTGAGCAAGTCATTTAATGTCTGTGGGACTTTAATCTCCTCACTTATAAAATGAGTGGTTTATGCTATACTAAGTGGTCTTTAAGTTCTCTTCTTTAACTTGATGATCCTTTTTATTGAAGGAATGAATGGAGCTTTCAAGATCAAGAAATCTCCTCTATTATAATATTTAATGTACACTTAATGCACATACACAATTTCAAAAAAAATTGCTTCTAAAGCAATCAGCTTCATTTTTCCTGAAGGTTCAAGAAGAAATTAATTATAGATCTGTCAACCAGCACTCAATGTTTATTAAGCACCTACTATATACATATGCATACATACATACATATATATATATATATATATATATATATATATATATTTTTTTTTTTTTTTAACTGGGATAAGCACTAGGGCTAAAAAAGAGGCAAAAGGCAATTCCTGTCTTCAAAGAGCTCACAATCTAATGGAAGAAATAACAAATTAGTAAATAAGTATAAACTAGCTAGATACAAGACAAATAGGAAATAATTAACAGAAGGAAGGCACTAAAATTAAGAGCAATTTAAAAAGACTTCCTGGGGCAGCTAGGTGGCACAGTGAGTGAATAAAGCACCAGCCCTGAAGTCAGGAGGACTTGAGTTCAAATCTGGCCTCAGACACTTAGCACTTCCTAGCTGTGTGACCCTGAGCAAGTCACTTAACCCCAGCCTCAGGGGGGAAAAAAGACATTCTATAGCATATAGGATATTGGTTAGGACTTAGGAAGTCCTTAGGAAGGTCAGTAATCAGAAAGGAGAAGGGAACACATTCCAGGATAGGAGACAACTAGAGAAAATGCCCAGAGTTGAGAGATGGAATATCTTGGTCATGGAATGGCCAGGAGATCAATGTCACTAGATCAAAGAGTATGCTATGGAGAATAAGGAATAAGAAGACTGGGGGGGTAGGTAGAAGAGAAAGATAAAAGCCTATGCCAGGATAATGACAATGTCAAAAGAGAGGAAGGGATATATTTGAGAACTGCTGCAAAGGTGAATCAATAGACATTCGGATGAGGGAGTGAGAGGTAATGAGAAGTTGGGAATAATGACCAGATTTCCAGCTTGAGAGGCTGGTGGTATCCTTGAGAGGAATAAGGAAGGAAAAAGGGTGAGGCTTTAGGGGAAAGATCATGATGTCAGTTGGACATATTGAGGTTAAGATGTCTTACTGGTATCCAGTTTGAGGTGCCTAAAAGGCAGTTGAAGTTGTGAGATTGGAGGTCAGCAGAGAGATTGGGGAAATAAAGATATATTTGAGAATCATCAGCATAGAAAGGGTGACTAAATCCATGGAAATTGGTGAGATCATCAAGTTATATAGCACAGAGGGATAAGAGAAGAGGGCTTAGGATAAAATTATGGGAGATACCCATGGTTAGAAGGTGTGATCTGGATGAGGATCCAGCAAAGAGATTGAGGAGTGACCAGATAGGTAAGAGAAGAACCAGGAGAAAGTAGAATCCAAAAAGCCCAGAGAAAAGAATATCCAGTAGGAGAAGGTAACCAATATTGTCAAGAGCTGCAGAAAAGTTGAGGAGAATGAGACTTGAGAAAAGGCCATTGGTCCTGGTGACTAAAAGATCACTTTCCCTCTATAGAGAGCAATTTCAGTGGAATGTTAAGGCCAAAACCCAGAATGTAAAGGAATTAAGCAAATGGAAGGAGAAAGAACCTATTGTTGGTGGTCTTTTCAAGGAGTTTAGCTACAAAGGGCAGAAGAGAGAATAGAGGGAAGAAAGGAGCAAGTGAGGGTTTTTCAGGTTGGGATAGACATGGGCATGCTTGTAGGCAGTAGGGATTGGGTCAGCAGACAGAAAGAGATGGAAAATAAGTCGAGTAGGCAAGTTTTTAAAGAAGATGGGCTAGAATGAGCTCATTTGAACAGGTAGAGGGGTTAGCCTTGGTAAGGAGTAAAGTCCTTTCATCATGTAAGACAGGGAGAAGACACAGAAACAAGGAAGAGAAAGTGGCAGGAGACATATGAGTAACAGGAGTTGAGAAAGAGGAGAGACGAGGTTGTTTATAGCATATGGCTTCCATTTTGTCTGTAAAATATGAACACATGTCTTCAGCTGAAAAGGTGGGGAGAGGGGAAGCCAAGGAAGAATTGAGGAGGGATGAAGAGTTCTGGAAGAGCCTTAATGGAGAGTGAGACAGTGAGTTGATAAAGGAGGTATAGTAAGATTGCCTAGTAGCAATGAGAAACTAACTATGATTATGTATCATAAATTTGCAGTGGATGTAGTCACATAATTTTGTCCATTTTTCTTCACCAGCCCTTGTTCTCTTTCCTAACATCTATGTGACCTTGTGTGAACTACTTCAACCTCCTTGTATCTTCTTTTCTACAAAATTAAGGGGTTTGCTGAGATGATTTCTAAGGTCATTTGTAGTTTTAAGTCCTATAGTCTGCTGGCCCTTTGCATAGCTGCCTATGCTAATCCAAATGAAGAAACCTGCTGATATGTAGTTTCTCCCCTTCTAGATTCTCTAATATTCTCCCTTTCATCTAAGTTCAGATCTAGTAGGAGGAGGGGTTTCTGAAACCCTTGTTACAGATGGGACATCCACAATGTGGGATTTTGCAGAAAGAGATTACACATATTACATTAGTCTTGCTGTATTTGCAAAGATATCCTATTAAAGACAATTTAGATTTCTTCTGCTTAGCCCAGAAAATAGAACAGAGACCAATAAGTGAGAGTTATGGGGGAGATAGAACCCAGTTTGACATAAGGAAAAACTTCCTAACAATTAGAACTGTCCAAAAATAGAACTAGCTGTCTTGGGGTGGGGGGAGGAAGGGTAGTGAATTTCCCATAATTGGAAGACAAAGTTTAGCCAGAATGAATATTTATTGGGAATGTTATAAATGTTAGGGTGGGACTACATGACCTTGAGGTTCTTTCCAAGTATAAATCTATGGAAATAAAATCCAAATAACTGCTAAATTGCACCCCATGGAAGAATCATCCTGGGGATAGCACAATAAACATAGAATTTAAGGAAATGTTCTCTTCCCTACTTGTTCCCAGCTCTTTTCTGGTCCTCATGGGCTGAGTATCTTAGGGACACATGGACTGCCACAGGGAGAGGAACCTCTCCTCATTCCCATTAGGATGCCTCTATTCAGAATGAGGGCTAGAATCATTATAACACCAGAGTTTATTTAAAATGTAGTAATAATGGCATGGTCCTAACACCATTATCTAGGAGTACATTTTAAATGCAGGGGCAAACTTATATAAGTTTATATACTTAGAACAAACAGATATCAAAAGGGAAAATGAGTTTAAAATCCTGGGCCAAATTTGGGAACTTTCTCAAGTACAAGATAATGCTCAAGAGTTTTCCAACCTCATTGGGTATCACAGACAAATGGGTTACTGGACCTCTTATCCCTTGGATCCAACAGCCATTGTGCTCAAGACAGATAAACTATGTTGCTTCTTCATCTTATGGTTTCTCCTGCTCATGAAGAGCAGCCCATCCAGGGTTCTCTTCCTATTTCTTCATTCTCCTCTCTGGTCAAGAACTCAGTGCTCTTTGGGGTAGTAGGATCTGGAAGCAATTTACAAACCAAATCTCGGGGGTCCTCATCTTTATGGGCAGTAACACATCCCTTCCTTTCTGACTCATGAAAGATTATGTCATCAATCAATAAATCATCCTTGAGCACCAGTGAAGGAGAGGAACAGTATCATTACCTTTAGAGTAACTAGAAATCCAATCCTTTCAAATCAGTCCACAAAAGACCAAGACATGATTATTGAACCCATTCTAGAAAAGGAGACCAAAAATTTAGCTGGGTTAATATGAGTTATCCAAAGTATTATAAAGAAAAGGCTTTCAAAGAAGGGATATGTCTCTGGAGTGTTTATTAAGCACTTAACCTATTAATGTCCTTTATAGGGAGTCTTTCTCAATCCAGTTGGACTTAATTATGATTTCACAAATATGACATATAATAGGAAGTAGAAATGATATTGATTTTTAAATCAAAGGGCCTGGCTTTCAATATTGCCTCTGATGTTTGCTTAATCTCCTTATACTTTTGTTTTTTCCAGCCCTACAATAACAGGACTGGATTAGATGGCTCTTTAGCTCTAGACCAAAGCTCAAATCCAGATTTTATTTTAATTTACTATGATTCTTATACATTTTGTTATAAATTAATAATAAAGGTATGTTTATTAGTTTTGATTTGTTACTAGTATTATTGTTTTTATTTATTATGATTTTGGACAAGTCACTTTCCCTCTCTGAACCTCAGCTTCCTCATCAGTAAAGTTAGGGAGTTAGACTCAATCATTTCTAAGGTTTTTTTGAACTTTAAAATCCTATAATCCTCTCCTGAAGTCCTGCCATACTTCCTTTGTAGCATAGAGGTGACTCTGGCTTTTGAAGGATTTTGAAAATATATGAGTGGTGATTGACAGAGGGAGCAATGACTCAGAAATAATTCTAGGATTTTGAAGGATATTGGGTGCCCATGGAGTATAGGTTCTGAGACATCCTGCCCCTCCTAAAAAGGCTAATAATAATAACAATAATAATAATACCTAGCATTTATACAATGCTTAAAGATTAAAGTGTTGTAGATGCATTTAATCCTCAAAACAACTATGTCTATTCAACATACGTGTGAACAACCAGAAATTTTAAATGATTTGTCCACAGTTACACAGCTAGTAAATTACTGAGGCAGGATTTGAACCCAGTTTAGCACCCTTTATCTGATGTGTATGGGTCTGGAATATGTAAGAGAGTAGTGAGCTGTGTTTGAGTTATTTGAGAACCAGCTTTCTAAGTCTGAAGAGATGTCACCAGATAACTGAATGGCTTTCATTCCCAAGCTCCTGAATTTTTTTTTAATTGAAACAACTCACACAGGCTGTCTACTAAGTATGGAGAAGTGGTGATCTGATCTCTGTAAGAGAATGCCCTTGGTCATGAAATCATGGCTCTTTGGGAATATTGCAACCTAGCAGAAAAGTGATAAAGAGCCCATCTCAGTCTGGCTCAAGCTCTGCCCCAGGCACACTTCGTATGGGATCTGGCCTTAGTGGACCAGAAAATGGTTTAAGTTCCTAACAACTAACAAGGTAAATAACTTCCTTATTAAGAGTTATGTCACCAGCCCTGAAGTCAGGAGGACCTGAGTTCAAATCTGGTCTCAGACACTTAATACTTCCTAGCTGGGTGACCCTGGGCAAGTCACTTAACCCCAATTGCCTCAGAAAAAAAAAAAAGAGTTATATACACAATAAAGTCATAGGTCTTTGCTACCATCCTACTCCTGACCTTAATGGTGCCAACAACATTGACAATGGAATTGCGTCTCTCTCCATTTAACCATCCTACCTAGAGTGTTATTTCCAGATAATTCTGATCTTGCACAACTCATTCTCAGAAACTCACTTCGACTCCTAATTGCTTTCATGGCCTAGATTTGGACTCGTATAGCCTTCCCAATGTCGATCTCTATTGCTCCACCCCCATTCCCAGTGTATCCTGATCAGCCTTGAATGTGCCAAGTTAAGTGAAAAGTTCCATTCTGGGACAGAAGGAAAGGGCTCACATCGTCTACATCGTGCGGCAGTGGAAAGAAAGCAGAATTTGGAATCAGAGGGCTTGGATCTGGATCCTAGCTATGGGCAAGTTGTTTCTTTTCTGTACTTCCATTCCTTATCTACAAAACAATGGAGTTAGACTAGAAGCCTTCTAAGTGTCCCCAAGATTCTAAATCAGTGGCATCATACCTTGAAATCACGGGCATCTGCCTCACGAAGCTGTTTCAGCCTGAAGTCTCCCTCACAGGGGTTAAGGGCTGATGGTGGAGCCACACAGGCACACTTGCAAGCTGGCCCAGAGGTGATTGTCTCCACGGTGTAAAAATCTTCAGCTCGTGAAGTTCCTTCATTGATTCTTTGGCAGGCATCTCTGCCCAGAGGTCTCACCACACACTTACACTGACAATTTGAGCCTTCTGTGACAGCTTTCACCTTGTCATAGTCTCCTAGTAACTACAAGGGAGAGAGGAAAAGAGGGAGGGAAGTGAGGAGAGAAAGAGAGAGAAAGAAAGAGAGAATGAGAGAAAGATGAAGAAAGAGAATAAAAAAGAAAAAGAGAAGAGATATGAAAAAGGAAAAGAAGAGAGAGGGAAAGAGAGGGAGAGGAAGAAGAAAAGAGAGAAGAAAAACAAAAAGAGAAGAGAGATGAAAGAAGAGAAAGAGAAGAGAGGGACAGAGGGAGAGAGAGGAAAGGAAGAGAGAAGGAGATGGGAAACAGGAGAATGAGAGAAAGGAAGAAAGAGAGAGAGAGAGACCGAGAGACAGAGAGAGAGAGAGAGACAGAGAGAGAGAGAGAGAGAGAGAGAGAGAGAGAGAGAGAGAGAGAGAGAGAGAGAGAGAGAGAGAGAGAGAGAGAGAGTTCAAAGGCTGTCAGTGGGTTTTAAAAACTTTGCATGTCTCCATTAGCTAGCTAGAGACATCAGGCAACTTGAAGTAAATAGATCAGTGACATAAAATGCTGACTCTGACATTTCTTTGAAGCTTCTCAGATTTCTACTCTTGCAGGTTTTTTTTTTTTGAAAGAAGTTTATCCCTGGATTCTTTGCCTTTCATCGTTTAAAAAAAAGGAATCAGTGAAACCCACTCCCACTACCCTTTGCCTTCAGCTAAAGATAAGATTTAGGTAAGGGGGGGAAGGAGGAAGCTGACAATCACATCCTTCTCTCTCTCTCTCTCTCTCTCTCTCTCTTCTCTCTCTCTCTCTCTCTCTCTCTCTCTCTCTCTCTCTCTCCTCTCTCCCTCTCTCTCTCTTTTCCTCCCTCCCTCCTTCTTCCTTCCTTCCTTCCTTCCTTCCTTCCTTCCTTCCTTCCTTCCTTCTTCCTTCCTTCCTTCCTCCTTCCTTCCTTCCTCCTTCCTTCCTTCCTCCTTCCTTCCTTCCTTCCTTCCTTCCTTCCTTCCTTCCTTCCTTCCTTCCTTCCCTTCCTTCCTTCCTTCCTTCCTTCCTTCTTCCTCCCTTCCTTCCCTTCCTCCCTTCCTCCCTTCCTCCCTTCCTCCCTTCCTCCTTCCTTCCTTCCTTCCTTCCTTCCTTCCTTCCTTCCTTCCTTCCTTCCTTCCTTCCTTCCTTCCTTCCTTCC